>NW_026706981.1:0-367164 GCF_024137745.1 Phymastichus coffea
AAGAGGTGGTCCGATGCCAGTCCCGAACTGAAGAGCAAATACGAAGCTATGGCTGAGAAGGACAAGGCTCGATACGAAAGAGTGAGTGTTGTTTGCGTGCGTCGATCGACTCCGAGTCACAGATGCAGTAATCTCGTTGCTAATCCGACTTCTCTCATTTTTACAGGAAATGACTGCGTACAAAAAAAAGATGAAGGACGGCCCAGGAGTTGGAGCACCGGCAGCGGCCAAGAAAGCTGAAAGCGAGGAGGAGTGGGAAGATGAAGACGAATAGCAAGGAGAGTAACGATTAGCCGGACGCACGTCAAAAATCTCATCTATCACCCCGTGTCCTTGATCCCGATGCATACCTCACCTACTGTACATACCATTGACCTTAGCGTGAGCGTACTTACACCACTAGGAGAACAAATAACTAACCACCAGTCCCCCCAGACTGTTTTCACAATAATTATTAAAAAACAAAATGAGGAATCAACAACTACAACAACCGCGATTATAATAATTATTTTAAAGAAAAAAAATTGTATGTGTGAGTGATTTATGATAATGATGATTACGCGAGAGGAGATGCGTTAGTTGTATGAGTGACATTTGTATTTTAACATATTGATAGTAAAACATGTAAAGTGGCATAAGATAGCGAAAGGATTAAACAAGAAAAAAAATAATAAAAATGAAACATTTGACGAGAGGTAGAGAGAAAAAATAAGAGATGGTGCCCACTTTTCTGTCTTGGGGTGGAAGGCGCAGGGGCTCAATTATCGCTGACTTTGTCTCCACTCTATGTTTACAAAAAAAGTAATAAAACTATGAAATCATTTGATTTAGTTATTAATATGAGTAATGATAAATGAAAAAAAATAAATAAAAGCAGAAAATAATGGAAGGGATATATGTATTGATCGATGAAGTACGTTCCTGCACTTCCAAAGGAATAAAACTCGAGGAACGTTGTCAGTTCAGTTCATTCGGTGCCAGCATAGTTTGCGGTTTAATATTATTAACGATGAAGGAGCAGTTTTTTTGTAATTACTCGACATTTTGTACAGTATACCTCTTATTCTTTAAATAATTCTCATGCTCGGATCGGCGGCTGAGTGAATCGCGCAGGTGGAGAGATAGTGGCTTTACCATTTTTTCCTTTTTGTTTTTTTTTTTTTTAATTTTTATTTTATTTGCGATTCTAAACGAGGAGTGTGTCGATACGCTGCACCTCGCTGTACCTGTGTAATTTATATCGATGTTGTGTAAAACCACTGACGGTACGACTTGATCTCGATCGCGAGCGTTACAATGCGATCCTATGTATATTGCATATATATACATTGAGTCGCAGTAACATTGTGCAACGCGCGTGATGGAGCCTAGAGTTTAATTAGCCTGCGAATGCGGTTTAGCGAGCGAAAAGAAAGTCGAGTGAAACTTTCTTTGAAATCAAAACGAAAAATATTAACAATTTTTTTTTCGAAATTTTGTTTGCTCCACGGCCGATGAGCAAATGAGTACTTCTCTCGATGATGTATTGCACAGAAGTGAGGGAAACGAGTAAAAAAAGGATTTAAAGTGAGATGAAGGGTGGCTGTTGTGCGTACATAACGTAAATCATTGTTATTCCACTCCTCTCAAATGTAATATGCTGTTTATCGTTGGAACGGGGATTATAGAGTGCTTGAGCCTGTTTTATCAAACTGTATTACACTCTCGATTCGTAAAAATTCATTCTTTTTTTATTATTATCCAGCGTCTATTGCGATACAAGATTATCAATGTAATATTTGAATTCTCTTTCTTTTTTTAATTCGACTGACGAATAGCTTCTGATTTGTATTGCGATCTACTACTGGCGCTATTTATGTTTGATTTAATTAATCAAAGAGATCATCGGTCCCTGCCCCTTACCATCGTTATATCCCCTTCTTACAAACATTCATTTTTGTCAATAAAAACGATATTTCTTAAAAACGACAAACTTTTATAAGTATTTTTTCGAAATTTAAACGACACTCGTGAAAAAAGTAAACATACTTGAACTAAGCGTTTATCGTTGGAGGAAAAAAACGACAAGGTGGTGTGTCTATAAACTTCGTACTGCCTTACATGAAAATCATTCTGGTGTACAGCAGGCTGTATTATAATAAATTATTGTGGTTTCTTATAATGTTAACATTCCTAGGTCTTAGTATGTACAGATTACCTAATCGTCGTCGATTAGAGCAAACTATATAAGATACTGATGAGCTACAAGCTCAATATTACTTCAAGATTTTATTGCCAGGATGATGATTATGATAATTATATATGTGAGAAAAATATACCGGAAGCGTATCGCTGCTTCTTCGCGCAATCAGACTGATTTCAAAAAGCACATTGTCATAAAAAGAAGCTCTTTTCTACCACTTTCAGCATTAAACTCTTCGTCTCCCCTAATATTTAGCTGTCATGGAAAAATTATATAATTGTAATATTAGCATAAATAACGCGATAAAGTGCAAGAGCAAAGAATAAAGCAAAGAGTAAATGATTGAGAAGGCTAAAACAAGTTTTCATGGGAGGGAGCTGGAGGACTAATACTGTAAAATATAAAATTGTAATATTTTAATACTGATTTGCAGATGTGCATAATTTTTAACAATATAGCTGGGTTAAGATGAATTGTACTGATGATAGTGACAAGCAGATACATTGATGGTGATAATTAATAAGAACAAATTTAGAAAAAAAAGAAAGAAGAAATCTCATGACGAAAATTTCCTGTGTTACTTTAGGAAATATCTTAGTTTATGATGAAAACGTTTGTTTTGTATATCTTATAGGGATTAAATAAACTTTTCAAAAAACAAATCAGTTTGTTTTAGTGATGGTATATATATTTACATATGTACACATTTCATTGGGATTCGAACAATTTCATTTACAGTCAACTTCCGTTACAGACGTTTTCTCAAGTACTATACACCAGTTTCCTTGGTCGTAATAAACCTTTTGTACTTTGGTTGACGGTACATCAGAGCATAACTTTTCCAACTCTCCTTCTTCAAAAACATGATAAAATCGTAAAAAGTCTCCGCCACCTTTTCGTTTCCACGGTACGAGCATGTCGCTATGAGTAAATTCAGTTCGATTCTCGTGAATCGGAAGTGTCAAATTGTTTTCAGTCTTACGATACTGCACGTCATACTTGATGCTTGTGTCGTCCTTTTTCGTTTTACTCGCGCCGAATTTCAAGTATGTCGACTTGACAGAATCCTTATTCTGTTCCTTGGCCCACACGTAAACAAGTGCTCTGCCACTTGGTCTAAGGACTCTCATGATCTCACAAATTGATTGTTTTCTGCGTTCGTTGGTTGACAAATGATGAATGACTGCGATGCATAATACTGCATCTAAAACATTTGATCTGTACGGTAGTTGAAGGCAATCGGCGAATATTATTTGAAATCCTCTACTTCGGCATATTTCAGCAAGACCTGTGCTACGATCACAGCCCATCTAAAATGAAAATATAAAGTTTTTGTAAATTATTATAAAGTACAAGAGTTAATGAATAAATAAAACAAAAATTTACTTTAAAGACATTTGTGTGTCCTTGCAGGTATTTCCCATTACCGCATCCGACATCCAACAGAAGTCCACCAGTTTCCACGCCTTCTATAAATTTTGTCACGTTAGGCCATTGCTTGTGCCTGGTTTCGTTGAAATGACCCGAGATTTGCTCGTATACCTGTAATAAATTCATTGATATTAGATTGATAGTTTTGTAAATACATCAATACTGTGTGGTCTCGAGCAAGAATTTTATACTTACATCGTGTACGTATAGATTTTCAAGTTCTGACGCGACAGAATTGTCAATAGGCGTTACTTTGAAGGTCTTTTTTCTTCGGCTATCACAGTACTCAGGATATTTACATTGACAATCACCTCGGTGAACTTTTCGAAATGTAAATGAAACTCTAGTGGCCCGTGAACGAGTTGAAAAACCATTGTCTGTTCGAACATTATCATTATGCCGAGGGCAGATACCGTGGCTCCAAGCGTAACGGGATTCGCCGCTTATGATCAATAAAGATCTCGCAGGCAAATCTAATGAAACTTTCTGATCACCCTGCTTAAAATCCATTACATATGCTGAACCCAGAGAAAGAGACAGTATTGGATCTTCAAACACACTGTGAGTGTCTATATGGGGTGGAATTCCTTCAAAATACTAAAAATTAGTGTTCCCAATTCATTGCTTAAATCAAAAATCAAATTTCAAGTGATACTTGTGCAATTTACCTTGACCAGGCAGATATCTGTTGATTGTAAGTTGATCATATTTGATATTTCCACAATCGTTCTTGTCGAATAAACTTTGCAGAAATTTATAACTTGTTGGTATTGGATTGATGGGATTATCTACATCCACTAAATTATTATCGTACCTAAACTTATAGCCAAAATGTTTGACCTTGCGATTCTTCAGAAGTGAATCTACATCTACTGTTATAAATTACATACATCAAATATTTTTCAATTTGATAGTTAAGAATAACGATATACAAAAATTCTCACCATCTTCTTCATTCCAATTGATACTTTGTAATAAAATAGACTCTTCTTCTGGAGAGATAAAATCTGTTATAAGCCTCAGACCTGGAGGTAACTCATTGCCAAATGGTTCTTCAATACTGGGAACTAAAAATGATGCTTACAGTACAATTAAATTTTCAAGTTATAAAACAAAACAATTTATCAGGAGTGAGACTTACTGTTTTTGATAAAAATTAAATAAAAAACAGTATTTTGATTTGGCCCTTGTGCGATCCCATGGACTTTATTATAAAAATCTTGAGCATTACACACATTAGAAAAATTAACAAAACTGTATGATTTTTCTGGGGGCATGGTTAAACTGAAGTTAGGTACTAGATTTCCAATGAATTGCTCCAAAGCTTCTCTCTGGAGTCCAGTTACCAAACCAGCATTACATATTGCTATGTACTGGATAGAAACAATAAAAATTAACGTTTGTTCAGGACACTAACCGAGAAAGTGTGTAGACTAAAGATATATTTATACCTGTGTCGGTGTTTCTGAGCATTCAACATCCATATCTCTAGCTAGTCTATGCTGAGCGCGTTTTTGTTTCCGGACGCATTTTCTAATTGATTTAATACTTATATGTTTGTCCATATTCAAATGGTAATGTAAATACTGTTCAAATTCGTGAAAACGAAAAACTTTTTGATATTGCACAAACAGGTTATGAATCTGTCGGTTTACAGTGTATGTCGATTTCAGATCAGTTTTGTTTGAGATAGCGTTTAATAATAAAACAAGAGGTTAACCGAAAGTACAGGAGCAATCAACAAATCCCTCTACTACAAATAAGGTCAACCGCACACGTGTTTGGTGTAGTTCAACCCATGTGGTCACTATACGGTCTTCTGCTTCTGCCAAGTTTCACTATGAAATTTAGCTAGTTGATCGACAGATGGCAGTATCGTCTACGCGATTGTACTAGAAAGATTCGGTTGGTATCTTTGGAGTTATCTGGTAGAGTTAGTCAGCAGGAATGATCAGCAAGTTCCCAAGTGAACGTGCTGTAGACTATCACTCGCTACCACTCTCGCCGCAACTCGCTGATCTGGCCTGCGTCGAACCATAGACGTCATCAGGGAAGAAGGAAAAGGCAAGACGATCGAGGACTTGGCGGTAGCGGCCGTTTATTTTTTTGTCCACCTGTTGGAGTTGAGAAACACTGACGTGACCCACACGGGCGATCAACAAAGTTCTCGTGGCTGAGAACTGAACCGCGCCACGCATTATGGTTACGCTTTAAGTGACTTGTCGCTACGACGTCGGCTAGAAGACAGAGCGGAGAACGAGCGCCTGTTGCCAAGAACGCGGCGTTGAGGCTGCCGGATGAAGCCTCGCATTTCTATTGTTTTCCGAAGACGAAACGATGATTGCTTTGATTTGAGAGCCAGAAAGACTCTCTAATCCGAAAATAAACAAACTGCCGTGAGAAGAAATCGATTGTCACTCGAAGCCATTCGGCAGGTTTCTCTCGGGGTTTCCTTTAAATCTGTTTTCTCTTGAAAGGAGCCCACTCGAATAGGCTTTCAAGTGGCTTCCGAAAGTTAAGAAACGCAAGGGTGCTCGCTTTCGGCGCGTGGTTCTCGGAGGTGAGGCGAGTCCGAACGACGAGCGTTGGTGGCCGAAGATCGGTTGCTCGGCACGATAATCCAGCGAGCAGGCGCGCGTCGGGCGAGCGCCGACTCGTCTGCCGCTCGGCGCGAGCGAGCAACGGGGGAAAATTGGTGGTGCGAGCGAGCGAGAACGCGCGCGCGCGCGAAGTGAAAGCCGCGCGCGACGAACGGCAACGCGGCCGCGACCGAGCGCGTTCGCCCAGTCACTCCGAGACGCCCGAGCGAGTAATGCGCCTCGCCGCACTCGCCTCGATCTGCGCTGTCGTACGCTGAGCCAAGTGTGACGAGTGTGGTGGCTACGGTCCCCGCGTCGCTTCGCCGCACACACGTGAGTATGCGTCCCCCGGTGAGAGGGCTCTCCAGGCGGAAAAGTCGAGGTGGCTTTCCGCGGCGAGCGCGCGCGCTCCGGCCGTCGTCCTTTCTCCCGCGGCTCGGCCCGGATTCGCAACCCAGATTTCCCAAGACCGGCCGCGAGTCACGTCGCGAGTACGCTCGCGCGGATCCGAGTGAAAGTGAGCGCGATTACGTGCGGTTACGAGTGGCGGCGCACGCTCGCGCGCCTCCAGCCGCGGAAGCCGGAGCGCCGCTATCGGCGCGCCGATTTCTCGCGCGAGCGGAAGCGGCTCGCGGGGTGCAACGTCTTTGGTGGGCCGATGCGCGCGATCGAGGTCAAGTTCGACCCCGGCGTCGTCGTCGTTGTCGCCGTCGTCGTCGTCGCCGTCGTCGTCGCCGTCGTCGTCGCGCGGAGAACGGCGGCGAAAAGTCGAGCGAGCGCGGGCTGGAAATCGTCGGAGCGCGGTTGCGCAACGCGTAGCGAGCGCAGCTCGCAATAAAGCGGCGCGGGCGCTCCGTGCGCCTTCGCAACGGCGCGCGATTCCGCAAGCGCGCCGCCGCGACGCTTGCCGTTTCGCCGCGGGGGTGGAAAACGAGGGCCGAGCCTCGCGACCGGGCGCGCGGCCAAGGCGAGCGAGTCTCGAGATGCATCCGCCGATCGGAGATGCGCGCGACGTCGCGTTTTGACGAGCTTAGGTCCGGCGCGGACAAAGCGAAACGAGAGAAAGGCGCGCCCGCGCGCGGCTGACCGGTACTGCCCACGCCGAGCGCGACGATCGGCGGCGGATCGATCGGAACGGTGCCTCCGCGAAAGAAGAGAAATTTTCGGGCGACAGCGCTCGTCCCTGATCTTGAGCCTGTCGGCCAGTGACCGGTTTCAGCGATATTCCGCCGAGAGCGAGGGAGCATTTGCATACGCTTGACCGCCGCTGAACTTTCGACTCGTCGCCGGGTCTTTCGTCGTTTCTCCTCTCGTTCCTTTTTCGCGGACAGCCTCGCTCGGCCGGGAATTCGGTCGTCGAGGATCCGCCGCGCTCTCCGTCGGCGGGCTCGGGCGGGTCGGCCCGGGAGCAGGCGACAACCGGAGTCGCGCACGTGCGCCGTTGCGGCGGCAAGCGCAGGGGGAGCGGAATTACGCGACTCGCCGTTTTGCAACGCGCGACTCGCTCTCGCGAACCGCTGCTCGCCGCGAAGGGAGAGTGAAAGGCGCGACGCGAGCCAAACACATCTCCGGCGATTCGTTTTCTCGCGTTCGCCAGCCTTCTCTGCGCTCCGCCGAGCCAGACGACGAGGCGCGATTTTCGACCGGTGGCGTCGGGGCGCGGAGGCGCTCCGTCCCCCGACGAAGGCGGACGACGCGCGAGGAGCGACGAGTGCGGCACGCCTCTACTCTCGCCTTCGGTAGCGCTGGAATCTGGATTCCGGTCGCGCGCCGCGGCGGTAAATTCGTCTCTCCTCTCGACCTCCCGTGCGTCTCCCATCGCCGCTTGGACCGCGCTGGAATGTCGGCGCATTAGAGTAGTCGTGCTTTCTAAAAATGCTCTTGCTCCTTTTCTTCTCTTCTCCTCGTCCGTCCTCTGGCCCGTTCGACGCTCGCTCGGAAGCTCGGCGGAATTTCACCGGCGAATTTGCCGCGGGGGCCGCGCTCCGTCTATCCTCGGGAGCGGGACGCTCCGGAAAAAGTGAAACGTCGGAGGGTCCCCGCGCGAAGAGAGCGGCTATTGAATCTCCGTGGAAAGTCCTATCGAGAGAACTTTCTAAGCGACGAGCGCCGCTTGGAGCGTTCGCCAATGTATACACGTACGCATACTCCGCTGTCCGCAGCAGGCCGAGAGCAGTCAGCCAGCCACTCGAGAGGACAAACGCCGTCCGCTTGCAGATCCGACCGGCGGGTTTCTCGAGCAGTGCGACCCACGATGCCGTTCTGCTGAGTGCCAGTAGCAGTAGCGCCCGCAGCAGCAGCAGCAGCAGCAGCAGCAGCAGCAGCAGCGCCCACAGCAATAGCAGCAGCGCAAAAGTCAAGATGACGTTCGCCGCAGTGGCCGCGACGATGGCGATGCTCGCCCTTGGTAAGTGCGCGCGACGCGAATCTTGGGCACGACGCGGGGCAAAGGGGAACGCGGATAAATCCTGCCGACTAAGCCGCGGCCTCCCCCCCACCTTTCGTCGCGGGCTCCGATGAGCGCAGGACGGCGACGCGCGTCGAGAAAATGCAGGAAGTCGATCGCCTTTCTCCTCGCCGCTTGTCCGCGATTAGAATAGCAGGCCAGTCAAGGACGCGCTGTTTCGCAAGCCGCGCAGCTGCACGCGCCACGCCCCCTTTTCTTCGCGCGGGACAAGGATGTTTGTGCGCGCACACGCCCGAAACCCCATTCCCGCGAGCCGATTTTCGCTGGACGAGATGCCGCGCGAGCGACGGGGATGCCGTCGCTCGCTGGATCTCCACTAATCGCCGGCGCGTCCGCCCTGCCGAGAGAGCCTGCAACGGAGGGAGGGCCCACCGGAGTGCAACGAACGTTTACGCGGAAAATTACGCGGAAAATTACGCGGCGGTGGGCCGGGGAAATCGGCGAACCCGAAGCGAGTCCCAATCGTGCCCCGACCAAGCTAAAGTCTCCTGTGATTCAGCGAGCAGTGGCACGGCGCAGATCTACACGGGAGCAGCAGCGGAGCAGCCGGTGAGCCTGGTGCCGGAGCAGCCGGCCGTCGCCGAGGCACCGCTGCAGGCCGACAGCGACATCGTCACGCAGACCGTCTACGGCTTCCTCGACTTCACCACCACCATCGGCAACACCGTCATGGTCTTCAGTCCGCAGTCCGCTCCCGCCGGTGAGCCTCGCGACCGATCGCTGCGCGCGCGCGCGCTCAACCAACATTCGCCGACGCTCAACGAACCGCCCGCTCGCGCGCCTTCTATCGCTTTTTCGCCGGTCGCGCACCGCGTGCTCCTCTCGTCGGCCGTCATCCGGAGTCGTACGGGCGAAACCTCCACGCGTTCGGCAATTCGGGCGAGTAGCCATTCTCTTCCGGGTGCACCGCTCGCTCGAGCTCGAAGAGCGTTACCGACGCGTTGTTCGACCGGACGAATCGGACGGAAGTCGCAGTACGACCGTGCATTGCACGTGTGCTCGCGAAGAGAAAGGGGGGGATAGCGCGGCGCCGTGAACTGCGATGCATAATAAGCTCAAGGAGGCGTGCAGTCGTTATCCAATCGTTTCGATTCGGCTGGCGCTGTGGTTGCGTCAAGCCCTTGCGCAAGCCCTCGGACCGACGCGCGTTGCGATCGTGCATCGCCGAATCGAAGTCGGAGCTGTCGAGGCGCGCACGACCTTTTCTCGATCTCTCGTCTCCGCGCGCGTGAGAGCTCGAAACGCGAAGGTATCACTCTCTCTCTCTCTCTCTCGCGCCGCGTCATCGACTCGACGAGGCGGCAAAGGAAGCACGGAAAAAAACGCGTCGCTCGGTTGCACCGCGGCCGGTTCGTTGACCCCTGCGCGCGCGAGCACCGTTCCCAGGCGCGCGCGACTGCGGCGGCAACAACGATCGCGCGGTGCACGCGAGAGAAAGCCAAGTTTCGGCGTCGCGCTCGGCCGACTTTCCGGCGTCGACGGGCGCGCGTCGAGATGGCCAAACGTCGACTGATTGCAGAGGGAGGCGGCGAGCAGCCGGGCGGCGGACCGGCGTCGCCACCGTCGGCCATCGAGACGAGGCCCGCGGCGGCGGCGGCGGAGGAGGCCGCGAGGCCCGACATCAAGCCGAGCAAGACGCGCAAGAGCGCGGAGACCAGCAAGGACGGCGAGCCCGCGGTCGGCGACTCGGCGGCGCGCCCGGAGCTGGCCACCAGGACGCCGGCCCAGTCCACGCTGGTGGAGGTGCGCGCCAAGGCGGACGACGTGCCCGGCGTGAAGAACAACCTGGCCGAGCCGGAGTACGACTTTCTGTCGAAGCAGCCGGCCGAAGTGGTGGACGAGTCCTACAAGGTGCGTGTCGCGGCGCGCCTTTCCCACGCGCGCGGCTTGACCGCGACCTCGATGCGGCCGACGGCTCCTTTCCACTCGCGCCGGCCGCTCGCCCTTTCTAACTCGCGTCGCCGCGAGCGCGCTTTGTTTCGTCGGCGTCGCCGTCAGCCAGACTGAGGCTTCGTTTTTCGCTGCGATGATTGCAGCTGATCAACCTGCGGCCGTCGGCCAAGTCGCTTGGCAGCAAGCCGCGAGCGTCGGCCAGGTCCAACAAGGAGAACCCCACGGGCCTGGTGACCAAGCTGGGCGGCACGATTGTCAAGGACGGACTGACGACGGTGCACGAGACCTCGGTGATCGGCACCTACATCAACGGCAAGTACGCCCAGGTGCTGCAGAGCTCGTCGCGCGTGCTCGCCCCGGCCAACGCCAACAGCCTCCTCGAAAACGCCAACAAGATCCGGCCGAGCAGCAGCCAGCGCATCCTCAAGACCATCGGACCCCATCAGAAGATCAAGCAGCAGCAGCAGCAGCAGCTGGAGCCCGCGCTGCCGGTCGACGACGAGCCGCCCAGCCACGCGGAACAGCCGGGTACGTTGCCCTGCCCCTCGACCCGACTTGCGCCTCGACTGGCACCGATCTCTCGAACGATCCGTCTGCCCCGACAGGGCGACCAGGTCGGCGACACCCCAACAGCCCGGCGAGGCCCAAGTTCCGCAGCAACAAGATCGCAGCCGGCGAGGAGTCCGAGCCGAGCAACGAGCCCGCTGCACGCAAGAATCGGCCGGCCGGATCGCGGCCCGGCTACAAGTGAGTGCGAGGCGGAGCGCGCGGCTCGCCGATCGCCGGCGCTCGGGCTAATTGTCAATCCGCGGACGTGCGCAGGAACCGCTCGCAGCCGGCAGCCACGACGAGCACGGAATCGCCAAGCGGCGGCCGGCGTCGCAGCGGCTTCCGGCCGTCCGGCGGTAACGGCGGCGGCGGCGGCGGCGGCGGCGGCGGCGGCGCCGCGACCAAGCACCTCAAGGCCGCCAAGAGCGAGTCGTCGGCGCCGCCGTTCGTCTCCAACCCGGCCATCAAGTCCAAGCTGCCGCGCACGCAGGGCCGCTGGTCGTACAAGACCACGCCCAAGCCGCGCATCGTCATCCGCAAACAGGCCGGCGACGAGGAGGCGCGGCCGGCGGCCGGCCAGCAGGCGCCGCCGCCGCCGCCGGCGCAGCAGCAGCCGCAGCCGGCCCCGGGCGCCGAGGCCGGGCCGGGCGGCGCGGCCGCCACCGAGGAGGCGCCGCCGTTGCCGCCGGGCGCCCAGCGCAAGGAGGGCGTCGAGTACGACGGCGAGCTGGACGGCAGCGAGAGCGAGGACGCGGCCATCGTGAACGTGAGCGTGCAGCAGAGCGAGGCCCCGCACGCCGACAAGCCCCTGCCCGTGGAGACCGTCAACGTGGAGATCTCCACGGCCGCGGACCTGCCCGACGTCTACTTCGAGATCGCCACCGTCAAGTCGCCCTACGCCTTCCAGGTAGGCGCTCGTCGTTGAGAAAAAAGCAAAGTCGAGCGGCCGAGATGACGCGCGAGGCGCGCCACCGTGTGCTTGCAGGTGGGCACGAGCCGCAACACGCGCTACGTGACGGTCACGTCGACGCTGAGGAGGTCGTTCGCGAGCGCGGAGCCGTCGGGCCCGGCGGCGCCGAGCGAGCCGCTGACGGAGAACATACTGGCGCCCAACACGGGCGCCGCCTACGAGAGCAGCCTGCCGCTGGACTCGTCCGTGGCCACGCTGCCGCCCATCACGCTCGAGCCGAGCATGGCCACGCCGCCGCTGGAGATCCTCACCGAGACCTTCTCCACCACGCAGACCCTGCTCAAGACCCACCTGCTGCCCGTGGTCGCGGCCAACGGCAGCACCAGCACGCGGCTCACCCTCGTGCAGACCTACAACATCGCGCGCATCGTCACCGCCACCAAGACCCTGCCGCCCTCCGAGCTCTACCAGTTCGTGCCCAGCAAGACCCTCAACGAGTTCAACTCGCGGCTGGACGAGGCCGGCAGCGAGCTGCACCTCGAGCTGGACTTCGGCGACGAGGAGCGCGGCGACGACGAGGACGCGCCCAAGCGCGTGCTGGCGCCCGGCGCCGAGGCCGAGGCCGAGCTGGACCTGCTGGGCAGGGGGCCGCGGCCGGCCGGCCAGCCGGAGCGCGGCGTCGCGGCGCCCAGGCAGCCCGAGCAGGCGGCGGCGGCGGCGGCGGCGGCGAGCGCCGAGCAGGCGCAGCAGCTGGCGCTGCTGAAGCTGCTGCAGGGCCAGGCGGCGGGGCCGCAGGTGATCACCACCTCGCGGCCCGTGGTCAGCCTACAGACGCTCTACGACTCGCACGTGATCCCGCTGATCAGCAACGGGCAGACAGTGCTGTCGACCATCAGCCGGGCCGTGGGCACGGTGCCGCGCACCAGCTACGAGTACGGCGCGTCCACGCTGCTGGCGGCGCCGCCCGTGCCGCAGCTGCCGCTGTTCCCGCAGCCGGTGGCGCAGCCGCAGCTGGCCGTCACCAGCCTGCCGCTCGTGCAGCAGACCCTGGCCACCGTGTCCGACTCCAAGGTGCTCAAGCTCACCTTCGGCGCCAAGACCGCCTACACCACGCTCTACTCCACGCGCCTGGTGCCCACCGAGACCACCACCTACGTCACCTCCACCATCGCCCTGCCGCCCAACGTGCCGCCCTACCCGGGCTACTTCCCGCCGGCCGTCGGCTACCCCGGCTACCCCTTCGTCGGCTAGGCCGCCCGCCGCTCGGCCGTTCTTGACACCTACCTCGGCGCAGGCCCCCCTACTTTCCCTTCGTAGCCGGCAACGACCCTAACGTGCGCACCACGGCAACTTGTCGTTTCGTCCAAATTTTCACCAGTCTAGATTCGCGTTCAGCCAACACAACCATTTAAATTATTGTCTATTTATAAAGCATATTACATATACATATACGTATACATAAATATATATATATATATATATATATATATATCGATCGAAGCAAACTTATAGTTGTGTTTAGCTTTGCGAGCGATGTGTAGAGCGCTCGAGCAAGGAAAAAGCTCCGATTTGCATTCGTGACGAGTGCGTACCGCGCGCACTCTCTCTCTCTCTCTCTCTCTCACTCTCACTCTCTCTTTCTCTTTCTCTCAAAACGATCTGTTAATGACGCGACATTTCGCAAGCTAGTACGCGCCTTTTCTAAAGCGACCCACATACGCAGCTCGAAAAAAGGAAGGAAGGCGATTGCGGCACGCGCGTACAAGAACAATCGCCAGTACCTACTTGAGATTCTCCTCTTTTATTTTCTCTCTCGTCCGTGAACTCTCGGGAACGGTAAATTATGTGAAAAAAAAAAAAAAAAAAAAAACCACAGAAAACCATTGGTCGAGGTGCTCTCGCGCGACCACATTCGAGGATGCGCGTTGCTAAGAAATTGTGCGTCCGTCCTTTCTGGTATTGTGTATCATTGCGCAGCGCGCGTCCTATGTACCATTGTGTATCAGTGATTTTTGTAAATAAAGAATCGAATAAATCAAATCCAACTGCGCGGCCTCGCACTCAATCGCACACTCATCCAGACTGACGAAAGCGCCGACGGCCGCGTAGCCTTCGGCTGTTGTGCGCATTGTCACGACAATGAGCCAAGCGCCTCAAGGTCGCGCCGCCGGGGAGCGCAGGATGCGACGGTCCGCCTTCGAGGAGACCGATCGCGGCGCCCATTGCGCAAGCCAATCGTTGGGTTTGCGTTGCGGCTACCAGCGCAATCGATGCGATGATAAACGCGCGGCAACGCGCAATCGGGAGCAAGCGCCAAGAGGCCGCTCGACTCGGCGCGAACAATGAGACGTCTACTAGCGGCTGAACTCACGCAAGCGCGCGGCAACGGCCAAGCCAAGGCAAAGTGACGAAAAGGCAACGGCAGGGGCTCGAGGTCAAACTCCCCTGCCCCCCGGACGACTTAGCTATCGCAAGCGGGGCACCGTCGGTGATTCTCGAAATAACACACCCTCGTTCAAGACTACAAAAGTTATTTTATTCAAGCAGTATTGTACAGCCAAAAGAAACGAGACGCAGGTCGATGCGGTCGTACGAGGAGTGGCGAACGCTCGGCCACGTCCGACGTCGGGTGGTCCTCGAAGTTGCGCGTCAGGACGGAAGCCAGGGCGAGGCGAGCGAGAAAAGACGGGGGCGGAGACGAAGGGCGAAGGGCGAGCGGGCCTCTAGCGCCCGAAGGTGGCGCTCTGCTCCTCCTTCTGCAGCGCGTGGACCAGGATGAGCGCGAGAACCGCCTGGAGGACCTGCGAGCAGAGGCAGAGCGGGCGCGTGAGCGGTGCGAGGCGCGGCAGCGCGCGCCCGGCCGAGACTCACGTGGATCATGCAGAGCCCCAGGGCGAGGCCGGCCACCCAGCCGGACCTGGCCTCGAGGAACCAACTGAGCTCCTCCACGCAGCCGTGGAAGAAGGCGTTGCCGGTGACCGAGTCGCGGCACTCGTCGGGCAGCGGCTTCAGCAGCGTCAGGTAGTCCATGGGCCCGGACGCGCCGCAGCAGCCGATCTGCGCACGCGCCGCTCCGGCTCGATAAAGGCGACCAACCGCGCGCGCCGCCCGAGCGGACGGGACCGCCGCTCGGGCGGCGCGCGCGCGCGCGAGCCCCCGCTACTCACCCCCTCCTGCAGCATCCTCAGCACCACGGACACGTGCTGGTGCTGCGAGTTGACGATCAGGTTGGTCATCGACCGGTTGATCAGCGGCTGGATCTTGCTGTCGTAGGTCGAGTAGTCGAGCAGTACCGCCGCCCCGGCCAGCTCGAACACGAAGCACAGCCCCTGGAGAGCCACGCTCTAAACGGAGGGGCACAAGCAGCGCGGTTCAGTGGCGGGCCGCTTCTCCGATCGCGCGGCTCGAGGCGCGCGACACTCACCGCGAGCAGAGCCATCCGGTTCTCCATCAGGCCCGAGATGCAGCCGAAGACCGAGGCGACGACCACCAGCAGCGCGGCGAAGATGAGCACGTCGACGCCGATGTAGAACTCGGCGATGTCGAGGAAGTCCACCCACTCCTGGAAGCCCGGCTCGGCGCGCAGCCAGACGGTCAGGCCGAACAGCGCCAGGCCGATGATCTGCGAGCAGCAGCAGTGCGAATCTCTCGTGAATACCGGGCACGCGGACCGGAAGCGGGCCGGGGCGCGACCGCCGTGACTCACGGCTGATAAGCCCTCGCGGCCTATCGGATGTATAAGCTCCCGGAGCCGCGGCCGATCGGCCGATTACCCACCAGCAGGATCGCGCCAATGCACAGCAGCACGTACTTCACCACCTCGATTCTGCGCTCGAGCTGCGCCGCCCCGGCGCCCTGGCTCTTCAGCACCATCGCTTCCACGGACGAGGACTGTCGCGCCGCAAGTGGACGCCTTCTGCGGGCCGCCGCTGCGCGTACGCGCCCGCCCGTCGCTTATCTTCGGCAAACAGACCGATAACGGCCTCCCGGCCTACATTGCTGCGGCGTCGCTATCTGATAAGGTGATTCAGCGCGGCGGGGAAAGAACGAGAGCTGGTGAGCTGTCTCGTTGTTGGGATCGATTATGGGGACGCCCGCTCGCCGATTGCCGCACGACTAGTTGGCTCGCGCGCGCACCGATTCCGACGCGTAACCGCAGAGCCAAGTCGTAGCGCCCGCGGCTAAGCGCCACTGCGCTACCACGAAGCGCGTCGGAATTGAAAAGAACGTCGGGTGCAAGCCCGCGCCGAGTCGTAATCTCGAGTCACGTACCGAACCCTTTCGAAAGAATGTTCGATTTGAAGCGAGCACAGGCAAGGCAGGTTTCTGACTTACCAGGCGTTCGTATGTGAAGCGATCAGCTCGAGTTAAGCACGAGTGAAGATTGAACATTTTACTGCTCAACGTTGGTACTTGCGTAAGGATCTGCTTGTTCAATAAAGGTTAAATTTTATTCGTTACATACAAATAATTTATTGGCCTTGAAAATGAAATTATCCTAATCTGAAATAGTCGTAAACACGTTGAAAAGTCAGTTGTTCTATTGTTCGTTCATAGCTTACTAATGTCCACTGCAATAACGTGAGTTTTTAATAATGCGACCATTGGCATTTAAAGTTTGACATGTTTTGGTGACATTGCTTCAAGTTAGTTGTTCAATACCCAAGGTAACAAAACTACATCGTACGCAATTTTCTCTATGTATACAGACTTCTAAATTTTATTTCTAAATGCCTAATCCAACTGATTTAAGCAACTTCGGTTTATTGAATGCGACATTTTCTTCAATTTATTTATTTATTATTTACAGAAAATGAACCGTTCACGACCAATTCTAAATTCAATTCATGAAGTGAAACTTTATATGTGTACAAAAACTAGGATTCCAACTCATTATGAAACTCTAAAAATCAAACCAGATTGTACACAAGATGACATTAAGTCAGCTTATTACGAATTGTCAAAACAATATCATCCTGATAAAAATAAATCCACAGACGCTAAAATACAGTTCCAAAGTGTATCGGATGCATATGAAATCTTAGGTAACTTTTCTAAGCGAAAACAGTACGATCGTGATTTAGCTGCAAGAGGGCAACGAGCTTCAATTGTAAACAGACCAGTTCATGAAGCAAAAGAAGATCCATTGGCAGCATTTTACAGATCACGAATGTCAAATTATGATCATGTAAGAGCTCAGGAGGCTAGAGCTCATTTTGACTTTGAAACATGGACAAAGGCACATTATGGACAAACTTTGAGAAGGACTTTGAAAGATAAGAGGAGTAAAATAATAAGACAACAAATGCAGTTAAGAGCTGAGCAGCAACGAGTGCAGGATAAACATTCAGCTATATTTGTGTCGATTGCAATGTTTTTGATATGTTCTGGATTGATAATACAACACCATACTATTTCAGAATACGACGAAAATTTGATTAAAAAGCAACAAAATTCGGATAAAAAATCATAATATTTCCTAACATCCCTGAGTAAATTAATGTAAAAGAAATCACTGTAAACTGTTATTGTTTATTTATTAAAATTCTTTCTTCTGTTTTGTAAATATTAATAGTGTTATTGTACAATATATGAATGTTATTGTACAGAAGAAATAAACATTTTATTTATATATATAAGAGCACACAAGTTACTGTTAAATTACAGTTTTGTCATAATTCTTAGACAATGAAATAATGCTCAAATGTATTTATGTTGGGTTAAATGGATTTGAAAAATCAGTAATCAAATCCAATAGATACAATTAAGAGATGTCATCTACTATTATTGATTAAATCAACTGATAATCATGTTAAACAAAATATTTAAGTTTTAAAATATAAAAATGTTCTGAGTTCTTGCTACAAACTTAAAAAAATAAAAAATATATGGACATATTTAAGATTAATCTATGATACATTTGTTTGTCATTTGAAATATCTTAATTCAACATTATCTTTCCATGTTTTTTTCATATAGCCTACCATGAAGAGGATTTCAAAAGTTTGCATGTATCTTTCTATGAAAATTATTTTGAATAATTGAGTATAAAATTTTTGACTTGTATATTCATAATTTAGCCATTGCTTTAATTTAATCTATTACATTATCCTACAAATGTCTTATTTATACAGGCCAATTTTTTCAGTTTATTCATAATGTAAAAATTTAATTCTGTACAAACATAATGTAAGACTGAAAGATAAGGAAATTACAAACCTTTAACTTCCTCTAAACAATGAGAAATTCAAATAATAATTGACTAAAATGGTTTCAAGCTTGGTGGCACTGGCATAGGCATCGATACAAGTCCTGCTGGATAAGGAAGTGATATTCCAGGGTAACTTCCTGGTACTGGGTATCCAGGATTTGCAGATACATGACTTGAAGGCCTTCTTAATATTTCTTTCATCTTATCAACTTTCACTTTTCTCAAATGCATGAGCTTGCGTCTTGTTAGGAACTGTTCCAAAAAATCATCAACGTCCATGTCTGCACCTAAAAACTTTTCTGCCACTTTCTAAAAGCAATAGAATTGAAAATTACTTTCTTTTAAACATATTAAAGAATTTTTGGCAAGCAATATAAACCTCTGACTCTTCTTCAATTTCTGCTGCAGCAGCTTGTAATAAATCTAATGCAGTTTCAGTTGTCATTGTACCAGCTTTATTTTCTGTGGATATAAACAACATTGAATGATCAAGCAAAACTCTAATTTGATTTATACAAAATCATTTACTTATTTTCTCAAGCTTTGCTTGAACGCTAGAACACAATTGGTTGCCTTCTTCACTGAGAGATTGTATTACATTTTTAGCCTCTTCCAGTTCAGGCTCTTTGGATAGATTGAATTCTGCCAAAGAACGGTTCCTGACCATTATTTCTTCTTTCTCTAACTCAAACTCCTGTAACTTAAGGCATAAACATGGTATATAAACAAACATACTCTCATGCTCATAAATATAACTTTTGGAAAAATAAATTGAAATACCTGTTGATTGCATCTAATAAGTTCCTCAAATCTATCTTCATTGTTCAACAATTCTTTTAAATCATTTGTGGTAAGGTTTAAAATTGGACCTATAGCAGCTGAAACGTCAGGGTCTTGAAGTGTCTTGAACATTTTTATATGATCGGAATGAAATGTTTATGAACACAACTACTTGCAAATTGATTAATATTTATCAAGATAAAGGCTTTCTAGACTTTAACAAAGTACCCATTAAATGATGTGAATGTCAAAGAATTCGTGTTCATTGTAGACTTGCAACTACTTGCATAAAGTGATAACAGTAAGAGCGAGTTTACATGAAACTTTCGTGCTTTGATTGGTTAGCGCTTCTACATAAGCTCAACTACACATAGCATAGATGCATACTGTCGGTGTTTCTTGTGCTGCTCGTGCAGCTGAAAACAAGCTATGTTATAAAAATTTTGAGGAGTCAATTTATTGCATCATTCCGTTGTGCTAATATTAAAAAGTGACAAGTTTCAAGCAATAGTGTTACAAATATAATGTACGGTGTCCGTTTGTGTCGAAGATTAGTTTTAAACTTTCAAAACTTGAACGTCGTCAATCATGTTTGTAAGTTTTATTCGTAGGTTAAATTTTTTAAATTAAAATGTTTCATTCATAAGTAAATTCAATTATTTATATCTGATGAATCCGATTTCAGCTCAAAGACAAATCAAAAGATACATTAGGCCAACTTTAATAGAATTAACTCATCGCAAAAAGACTTTTGCAAAAAATAATCCAAACACTAACCCAGCGAACAATCCTCGCAATAAATATCTCGATTGGAATAGAAATGCTGAACTCTATGCATTCAACAATAGACTTTCTGAACAATTTGATACAGAGTTGTTAGATCAAGCATTTACACACAGATCATACATAATAAAAGAAGAAGAAGAACAGAAAAAGGTTGGAATTGAAAATCCACAATTAGACATTTTAGATAACCGAGAATTAATTGATGAAGGAAAAGCAATAACATCTGTAATTATTGAAAACTATTTAAATAATGCTTTGCCTCTTGCTCCAAAGGAGTGCATTCAGTGAGTGAGATTTATTAATTACAAAACTTCTCTTTAATCTAAAGTGTAATGTTTTTTTTTAATTGTTTAGTGCATTAAAAAGTTACTTGATATCTATTGAAGTACTTGCAAAAACATCGTTAGGCATTGGAACTAAAGATCTAATTTTATCAACAGTATGTATAAGATTATTAGTTTAATAATATAGTTTATTAAATAATAAATATAATTTCTTTTAGGATCACCCTGTAGAGGAAGAAACTCTAGCAAATACGTTATATGCTCTAACTTCAGCTTTAAATCGTAGTGTAAACTTAGAACATGCAGGAGTTTTTATACGAGATATTTTAATTGCAAAATTAGTCGAAAAAGATTTGGCAGAAATCTGGTGTCCTGATGATCCTATGGAAATTTTGAATGATATTCTAGACAGGGAACATAGAGAGTTCGCAGAACCTAGAATTATTGCACAATCAGGTATAAATACACTTTTACCAGTTTATGAAATTGGATTATATTCTAATCAAGAATTTTTAGGTTCTGGTAAGACATTTACAGCATAATTGATATTTTGAATACCTTTGTCATATATTATTTTTAACTGTTTTGGAATGTATTACAAGGTATTGGTGAAACAATCGAAGAAGCTCAAAAAATTGCAGCCTACAGAGTATTAATGAAGATGTTTGGTATGTTAGACTCTTGCAATCCAATAAATTGCAACCAGAAAATAGAGGACTCAACTAAGAGAAGTGCACCACTTGAAGAATGGAGTAGGAGTAATGTTTAAGTCATAAATTTTTTACCAAATAAAATTTATTATAGATTGAACAATATACCTAATTTTAATAGAATTCTAAAAGCAAAAGATTACAAATTTCTGAATGCCGAAACAACTTTTATAGCATAGCTATTTGTCATAGAATTTCATTATTTCATCTATAAATTATGATGATTGATCTTAAGTGAAAGAATTAATATATTTGGATAAAAAAAATATCTCATAATCAATATTAATATTACTTTACATAGTATATATACATACAAAAACTACAAATGACAATGAAATTCCATGTGCTTTGTAAGGAATTTGTATATCTATGAGACGCTTTGAGAAACTGTTATCTTCATTTTATCTTAGTAAAAAAGTATTACCAAATTAAGGATGCTTGTTGTGCAGGGCCCAAGCCTGAGGTTTATATCTGCAACGTCAAAAAATATACTTGTATTTTTAAATAATACTATTTTTAATAACTCTCATAACTTATCATACATATTAACACGTATACATAGATTTACTGTAATGGAAAAAATTGTAACGTCTATAACAGGCGTTTTGAAGATTATCATTGATCAATCTTGATATATCGAGAGCTCGACTAGTCAATTTTGGAACATCGTTTTGCTCACTAGAACGTGTAAGCTGTCAGATGGATTTATATTTGCTCGATTTATATTTTAATTTCAACTGAAAGTCGCAATTGGTTTTAACCGGTTAAATAATGCATCGAATGCTCCGAAATTCAAGGTATATCGTTGGTGAGAAGTACTAAGGAGCTAGATGCTCGAAATTAAAAATGTCAGCCCACGCAGTTCTTGGGAAAAAATTCCTTTGTGTAATCGACTCCCATGAGTTCACAACTTTTCATAATTTTTTACCATGCAATCCCCCGACAAGGACAGTAGGATACTGACTAGGCCGTCATAGTGGGCAATTCGAGCTTTAGACGTCGTCTAACGTTAGAGTCTTTGTTCACTTGACATTCCAGCACTCTATCATTGTGCAGTTGCTGTCGATTGTTCTCGTTTAAAAATCAATAATTTTATTTACATTTTCTTTTATTCAAGCGACTATCGAACATTTTGCAAACAACTCCAGGTTCTTCGTATGCACCTTGAAAAACATGTTTTCAAAAGACTCTTAATAACACAAGCAATGCTATAATTCAAATTTGATTTGAAAGACGCGTTGATATTGAAAGTGTCAATTTTTTCACTATCTCTAAACGTCGGACCATTTGTTTTTGATCAGCAGCGAGCAATTTGAAAAGCATTATACACCCAGAGGTTCCCTTGTCGTTCAGCGTAATACCTTATTAGTGGCTGGCAGGAATTGCTCTTAGCCTAACTCTTTTCCGGCTTTTCAACACCTTCATCGGCGAATAACTAATCGTGTTTATAAATGTGAATTTTGAACGAAGCGTCCGACACTGGCGTCGGAGCATCGCTCGAATTCGCCTTCATAACACTCGCGGATCTTCCGCCTATGGCTTTCGCCCATAGACGATTGCAAGCGCATCCGAAGATGCACTGTCGTGTCCAGTCGCATGTAGGGCATCGGTCGATTTACGCTCGCGCGCACCACCTTCCGGGGAAAGGCGAACGTTCCGTTACCGGCGGAACGTCTCATCGGTAAACGGAGTGAGACTCGAGCAGCGGTGACTTTTTTGTGGCTCTCTCGCAGCTGCGATATTTATCGAACGTTTCGGAGAGCGTTTTCAAAAGACAATGTTGCTCGGTCGCAAGTACACGTCATCAAAGTACCCACGGCAGCGTAGCTACCTTTTTCTCGTCGGCGCTCGCGAAGCGTTGCTTCTGATAATCCTGCTGTTCAGTCATTTTTCCGCAAGTCTTACTTTTTCACGAGAAATCCGCCGACCGCACGTCGCTCGCAGTGTCGTGTTCGCATGTCGGCGTATTGCATTTTTTAGTCTGCGCAAACCAAGTATTATTAAAGAAAATATTTCAAGGCCCTATACGAGATTGTACGTTTCTATTTGAGATAACGTAAATTCCTCATCGTACGGCGTGTTCCGTTTTGAATGCTACTCCGGACTTTTACTTTCTCATTGTATGTTTTGCTCGCAAAATGATTGAATACATCGTGCATCATGCTGTCCACACGCAAACCTTTTTTTCTTCTATCTTGATCGTGTATGTTTTACGGGAAATTCCATTATCGGCCTACTTAAAATTGGATCTGCGAAGTTTCGGCGTTTAACAGTCAGCATTCGCGGTAATGGTTAAACTCGCCTGACGCTCCGTACAGGAAGGCGTAAGAGCGAGTGGTTAGATCGATCCCTGTTCCGCGAGTCTCGCTCGTATATTGATTATTTGCAGTCGACTCTATCCCCTTCAAGCTGGTTCATCCTCGCCCCTCGGCCCGCCGCGTTCCTCCCACCTCCCTCTCTCGCTAGCTGCCTGGCTGCCGCCGCCGCTGCAGACGCGAGAGATCTTTTCTGTACGTGCATGCTATTCCTGCGTGTAACGACTCAATGGCGCTCTCTCACTGCCACACCCTTTCGCCGTCGAGTAATCAGCGCTAGCGTTGCCGCTTGCGGCTCCGATGCGATGACCCGCTGCTCTGCGCCGAGCCGGCTTGGCCTTTTCCTTTTCATGAGCTGGATTTTCGCGTTCCACGTGGACGCCGCCAGTCTTCCTCTCTCTCCGGTCGCGTCGCACGCACACTCTTCCGTTGGATTATCTCGCGCGCGTGCGTCGCGATGTCTCCTGATAAGCGGCGCACCTGGCCGAGGAACAACTCCGCGTCTCCGCCACGGACATTGCGTGGCAACGCATCGGCGCCGATCGAGACAAAAACAAGAAAAAAAGAAGGGAAACTAAGTAGCTCCACACCCCGTCTAGACGCGGCAACCGGCCGAGTCCGCAATTAACTTTCAGCTACGCGGGTCGCTCTCGAAGGTCCGGTGCTGCGCCGCGATCGACCCGAGCGCATCGGCAAAATCGGAAGTCCGCCTCGGCGTCCACGCCCGTTTCTCGACCGAAATATCTCGCCGCGACGGCCTCGGCGCTGGAAGAAAGCGCAGCTTCGGGGAGCGCGCTATTTTTAATTGCAAGCCGCGTCCGCCGGCGGCAAAACAAATCGGCTCGCGGCAGCGCTCAGTCGGCGACCCCGTGCGTGCGCGTGTCCGTCATGGCATATATTAGCGCTGGCGACGAGCGCGCGATCGATCGGCGGCGCCGAGGAGGCGCGAAGGGCGCTCGCGCGCGCACTTTCTGCGGAGGCGCGCGGCGCTTTATCAATGATTGTCCAGCACGACCCGGAATCGGCGCGCGAGAGTAGGGAGCTCGCGGCGCGGACAACGGCTTTCCTTCTCTCTCTCCCTCTCTCTATCTCTCTCTCTGTCGCTGGCTACGACGCCGCGAGACGCGCGACGAGATCGTCCGGCTCTCTCTCTCTCTCTCTCTCTCTTCGCCTCGGCCGTGCTATCGAGCGCTGTATTTCTGCTCGACGTGCACTCCTGTTGACCGGATTGTTGCTCGTATCGATTGCATTTGTTTACAGAGTTACGCGTGCAGCGACGAATGCTCGAACAATCGGCCCAAGTTATGAACTTACGCTGCGCCGCCGCCGATTGTTCCGGCTGCTGCTACTGTCGGTCGATTACATGCTTGTGCATCGATTTCCGACAACACCGGACCAAACGAGAGAAACGTGCCAGCGGGCCAACGTAATAAATTCGTTGACCGCTCTCTCTCGCTTTGTCGAGAAAAAATTCCTTCGCACGCGCTCGTAAAATCATGTGCAGTCGCGTTGCGAGTTAATGCGTGTGGGTCTCGTCTACCTGCCCGCTCCGCGCGCGAGTATGCGAGAGAGAGAGAGAGAGAGAGAGAGGGAGAGAGAGAGGGAGGGAGAGAGAGAGAGAACCGGTGTGTGCGCGCGTGCATCGAAACCCCACGAAATCTTCTGCCCAAGCACGACCGCAAGCAAGAGAGAGAAAGAGAGAAGCTTTATACCTTCCTCGGCATGTAATTACTGCGGTGTCGTTGATCGATTCGACAAACGCGTAACTTTTTGAGAATGCCTTATAAGGCTACAACCACGTAGGTACGCGGCAGCTACGCTGACTACGTGCGCGTCTTCCGTTATTCGCGAGTGGTTTTGCTGGTGTTGATACTGCAACGAGGGATGATTAGCGAGTTCTACGACGAAGACGACGAGATCGAGTTTAAGGTCGCATCGTCAGCGTCGTAATCCGTGAGCTGCAGCAACAGCACTTTTTTCATTCTCTGCTCTTCAAAGGAGGCAGCGGCAGCAGCAGCTGCAGCAGCAGTAGAAGCAGCGGCAGCAGCAGCCGTAGCAGCTCTGTGCACAGCCAGGCGGAGTTAGAGAGCGAAGAAGCGAGATGATGGAAAAGCGGATGCTCGACGCGGCGGCGAAACGGGATTCTTTCGTGTAGACGTGTGGTCGATTGGGCAGCGTGTTGGTGAGCCAAGCGAGCGAGCGGTTGCCTGCTTGGCTGCGCTGTTGCCAGCTCGACTACTATTCACCGCGTTGCCAGCTCGACCGTCCTCGCGCTCTTTTCTCCGTCTGGGCCGCCTCGGTTCATCGGCTTTCTCTCTCTCTCTCTCTCGCTCTCTGTTCCTACGTCGTCGATTGCCGCAGCAGCACAACACTCAGCAATGGCAGAGCGTCTTTCTTTTCTCTCGCCCCGCCGCCGCCGTCATCGTCTTCGTCGTCGTCGTCGTGGGAAATCAGCTCTACTACTGAGCTGTCTTTCAAGAAACCCGAGAGGAGTAGATCTCTGTCGCAGTCTCTCGCTCGTACTCTCTCTCTCTCTCTTTCTTTCTCTCTCTCGCTGTGTGTGTGATAAGAAAGTTTTACCTACACTTCTCGGCGGCTGTATCCATTTCGGGTGACCTTGGAGCAAGTAGAAAATGCCTAATAATAAATTGCTGGAACTCCATTGCTTTTGCGCGCGGGTACGTTGAACTGGTTAAGAGAGCAACAGAAAGTGAGAGAGAGAGAATGAAAAGTTAATAGGCCTCAATCCGCATGAGCACGCGATCTGCCTCGGCAACAGCGTCCGTTTTTCTCCAAATTCGAATGGGGCAAAACGAGCGGCAAGAGAGCGTGGGCATTATTCGGGGCAGACGCTCGTCTCGAAAACAAAGCTGCAGCACAAAGAGCGCTCGCTCTCGCTCTCTCTCTTTCTCGCAGAGCATAAAGCGTATACGGAGCCCTGGTTTTAGCGCAGCTCTCCCTCTCCGCGCGTGCGCTGGCGTTCTTGCGTGCACGTGCATGCACGCGGACTTTGCACACATACGCACTTCCGCGCACTTGAGTGCTAAGTACGTAAGTATCTGCGCGCGCTTCTGTTTGCGCGTGTGTGTGCGTGAGTTCTGGTGGCCCCGCTGAGTTTCCCGGGGCCGTACGTGGGTGAGGCGTTAACCTGGCGGCCCTGAGACACTCCGGATAATGCATCCTTCTCTCTCCCTCGCTCGCGCTCGACAATCGATTCTCTAAAACTCTTTCTATTTCTCTCTCTTTCTCTCTCTCTCTCTCTCTCTCCCGCTCTTTCTCTCTGTTATCGCGATGGCTCTGTACACTCAGAGGGGCCAACTCCCTCGCAGGCAAGTCTCCCCTCCCGTCCCTCGTGTCCGTCCCACGCCGGCGCGCGCACGGCCCGTCCGTCTGTCTGTGTGTGCGTGCGCGACGGAGAGCAGTCCCGTCTGGCTGTGCAGCCTGTGTGCACCTGTGCTGCGCGGCTCGCGTGTGTGCGTACGTGTATGAGCCGCCTAAACCAAACAGCGCGTATACAGTGAGTGAGAGAGAGAGAGGGAGAGACGGAGTCACGCAGAGAACCAGGTAGAGTGAAAGAGAAGGAGCAGCCGCCTCCTCTCTTCGTGTATATTTGTAAATAGTCCAAAGGAGGCAAGAGACCAGGCGATCTTGCACAACTGCAGCGGCTGTACGAGGCACGGAGAGAAGTGAGTGCAACGGCAAAACAGCACAGTGCTTTCCTGGAACGGAGAGCGACGACGCGCTGTCGAGCAAAAAACGAAACCGTCGAAAAAAAAATATACAAAGAAACGAGTCGACGACGACGAGGAAAAAGGTGTGCCGGAGTTGGCGACCCACCGACTCGCGCGTCCGTGCCCGTATGTGCGTGTGCGTGTGAGTGAGTGAGTGCGTATCTGTGCGCGAGAGCGTTCGAATCGAATGAGAAAACAAAAAATGAAGTGTCGCGCCAGTGAGTACTCGATGCATAAGCGAGGACACCCACGCACGCACATGTACGTTGTGCGCTAGGTCATCTTGTCCTATCTCTCGATGGTTTACCGTTAATTCCAGCAGCAGCTTCGGACGACTGCTAAAAATGTTTGCGACGTAACGATCACGAGTAAACCGTTACTCGGCGTCGTCGATTTTCAAGGTCCTGCTGGCACGCTCAGCCCAAAATTTTATCTCGTGCGCCCTGCTCGCTCTCGGCATCCGGCAGAATTGGCAATTGGAAAACGTGGCCGTTATGTAATGCTCTACGCTCGCTTTATGGTGCTTCGGCTTATCTGCCTCGGAGAGAAAGAGCATTATACTCTCGATATCGGCGGAAAAGCCGAAATGAAGAGCCGCCCGACGCGGCGACAGATAGGCAGGTAGTAGATACGGCGGCCGTTTTTGTCTGGTCGCTTGGCGTTCTGTCGTTCGGACTCGGGCAATCCAATGGCACAGTTGCATCGCGCGGATTCCCCGGCGCGATAACTTTTCGGTACACTTTCGATCGCGCCGTCAAGCTCTCACGGCGTGCACGCATCATGCGTATCGATCGGCAGCGCGCGAGCCCACGAAGAATTAATCATCGTTATCTTGCCGCCGCGAATTCTGCAGCGCAGTAGCCGCGCGCGGATTCGCGGCCCAAAAATAGATCGCGCTCTCTTTCTGTGTGCCTTCCTCGGGTTTTCGCGTACAATGAAGCAATTATCGCGAGTCGCGACTGTATCTGGCTCGATTAATCGAGGGAGGGACCGGGAGGGATCGATGCCAGAGGTGAAAAGCCTCGTTAGAAAACGGCTCTCGCGAATTCGGTGGGGCACAATGGCCACGGGAGGAAAGCCCGAGCCGCTGCGAGATAATGAATGAACAAGCGAGCGAGCGGCGGCAAGCCAATTTGTCTCGCGCGGACAGCAACGATTTTCGCAAGACGCCACGCCGCCGAGGAGAGTACGCGCTCCTCTCTCGTCCTCTGTTTATGCGTACGCGCAGCCGAGGATGCCGTTACGCATATACCGGGATAAGTATCAGATGCGACTTGGGCGCAGGGCAAACGTGGCAGCGGCCAGCACGGCGCCTGCTCCTGCTTTCTGCTCGAGCGGCCGAATCGACGCTGGAATTTGACCAAGTTCAAAGCAACGCCTCGTAGGGCAAAATCTGATCTTGGTGTGTCGCGCGTCGTCTTATCTCTACTCGCGACTGGCGCACCTTCGATTCTCCTTCCGTTCGCGTGGCCGCGGACGTCGCCGTCGCCGCCGTCGCCGTCGTCTTCGTCGTCGTCGTCGTCGGGCGTGGCTCTCTCAAACATCGTGCAACTTGGACGAAGGGTGTGTGTGTGTGTATGTGTGTGTGTGCGTGTACACTCGGCGAAGCTTGTTACTCGTGGCATCGAGCGATCGTCCATATATAGACGTGCAGCAGCGTACACGGAGAGTTGGCCGCCGGCCACGCCGCGGCGTCCATCTTTTCGATGCCGTCGAGTGTACGGCTCCGCACGCGCGTCCCAAGGCTCGGCGAACTGGCGACCCGCGGTAGGACAGGTCGGCGTCCAAAAGCGAAAGAGCGAAAAGGACCGCGCTGCCGGAAATCGCCGCTGCACTTTCCCTTTCCGTTGACCGCTCGCAGCGCGCGCGCGGCCTCTCCTCCGTGCTCCGCACGCTCGCCTGTTTCGCAAATTTCTTCCTCGATCGAAATTCTCCCTTCTCTTCTGCTACCGTCATCGCCGCCGCCGCCGCCGCCGCCGCCGCCGCTGCTGCTGCTGCTGCTGCCGCTGCTGCTGCTGCTGCTGCTGCTGCTGCTGCTGCTGCTGCTGCCATTACCACCATCACCACCATCACCACCATCACCACCTCGCCCTCTAGCCTATATATGCGCTCTTTGGCCGCGGCAGCAAAGGGTTGCCCGTCCGCCCCGTGCCTCATTCGCCCTTTCGCTCTCCAGCTAAACAGTTGCTAAGGCGCATTCACGCCCGTTGCTCGGCAAACTAGTCCGAGACAGGCTATGGTTTCGTATGCACCAAAGCGAGATGTATTTTCAGCTGCTGAATCGATTAGTATCAGTTACTACTTTGAAAACAAGCGTCGTTTTCGGTTTCGTCGTGTTTCAAACGCAATTCTTTAAACAACTTGAGAAAAAATTATGTTTTTTATGGACAAGTTCTTTTAGGTATTATGCTGAGATTAAGACGACAAAGTTATTATAAGTTCACTTGAAATACACGGTTCAAAAGTTGATAACACTGAAAGATCGACAATTCGCCGTTTCTCACCCACAGCGGTGGTCAAGCAGAAAAGCCCTACTTGTTAATCGCAAAAAGAGGGTTTCTTATTGGAAAATTGAACGTTCCACGAAAGTAGTCATTAGAGTAAACTTTGAGAATTAAGAAAGCTTTCTCATTTTTAAAAAATTAATAGTTGAAACTTGTTAATATGCAAAGTTAGTAAAAAAAGACAATTTTTCGATTTTCCAACGTTAATAAATTTTGGAACGTTCATTTTAGATTAAATCTATCAAGGACTTTTTCGTCTTAAAACTAGCCATATTATCTAAAAAATAATTTTTGCCATGCAAAAAACAAAACCTTTCTCTATTTATTTAAACATTTGCTCTTGAAACAAAGTGAATAATGATTTCGCAATTGTAACCAGTACAAGCTTCAACTGCTCAAAATACACAAGAATCGCTTATTTTTGTCCATTCCCTGTACGGTGAATAACAAACCATATCCTGCAACCGGAATAGATGTACGTGCGCGTACCTCTCATTCTTAACTGCAGCACTTCGTGCCTGCCCGTCACAATAATCGATAATATTCGATTTTCTTAAATAACGATTGTTGCGAGCTTTTCTTTTTTTCTTTTTTATTCTTTTTTGTTACTATTCGTGGGCGATTTTTCGTCGAGACGATGATCGAACTATAAGAGTAAATTCACATACATCGAACGACGTTCGTAAGTGTAAAATTGCTCGCGCCACTCTGAGATAAATTTTAATTTGAAAACATGACTCAGCGCAACGCGCGCGCACGCGGCGTTTATCGCGCATTATTCTTTCAACGCGAAATTTAATATAACATGAGACGACAGAGCCCAAACACATAGCGAACATTATTCCCTCGGTCTCTAGATCGCTAAAAAGGTTAGCGCCGAATACCCGATTGAAAGTGACGCGAGGACTTTTGTAATCACGAATGTACTTTCTTCTGTTTACAAACAAACGAATGTTGTGACTGCATTTTCGAATGCTGCTCGGATGGAACACGCTCTACATGAACACGATGATTGGAGACAACGTCGAGGAACTGCGTGCTCGCGCTACCGTAACGCGTTGTCGTGAATCAACGAAGGCCTCGTGTTGCGTTAGCCCTTAGCCTACATTTTTACGATCGGTGCAGGGTGCAATTAAAACAAAAAAAAAACAAAAACAAAAAATAAACCTACGAGGTAGGGGCAGGAAGAGCCGAGGGATGAATGCGCACGGGGGCGCAGTCGTATAGGTTTACGAGTGGCACAAGGGCATTAAACACTCGGCGAGCTGCAGAGTAGCGTAGGAGAGCAGCGGAATTAATGCACATGTATTCAGGCTGTCTGCGGTTGCCTAGTTCCAGGAAACGATATATTTTTTACTTCCGCTTCTTCGTCCCTGTATACACTGCTAGCTCGCTCGCACGCTCTCTCTCTCTCTCTCTCCCTCTCTCTCTCTCTCTCTCTTTCTCTTTCTCTCGTCTTCCTGCAATTCCGTATAGAGCAGAGCGCGCGTAGCGAACTACCTGCCACGGATGCCACCGCCACTGCAGCTGGTTTAAAGCCCAGGCAGTATCGATCCTCGATTATCAACGACCAACGTTACTTAATCGTCGAGCGCGTTTTCCAAGTGTTCTGTTCTAGCGTACCTATGTACGTACGTGTTTTTACCAGCCGAATCATTCCCTCGCGAGCTCCAATCGCACGTGCGTGTAATTATCCAGACTAAGACTCTCACCGGAGAAAAAAGTTTGATGTGTGTTTCGCAGAATTCGATTCGGGCAAACTCCGAAAAAAATCAAGCAGTGTATAGCAATATAGCAATAACAGCAGCATGGTACAGCAGCAGCAGCAGCAGCAGCAGCAGCAGCAACAGCAGCAGCAGCAGCAGCAGCAACAGCAGTAGAAGCAGCAGCAGTAGCAATAGCAGCAGCAGCAGCAGCAGCAGCAGCAGCAGCAGCAGCAGCAGCAGCAGCAGTGGAGCGGCGGCGGAGCAGTGTAACGAGTGCGCGCGCGTCGTCGGTGTGCGCCTGGCTGTTTGCTGGTGTGAGTGCGCGAGAGCGGCGGGGAGAGAGAGAAAGAGAGAGAAAGAGAGAGAGAATCGCGAGTGACTCGTGCGAGGCGCCGCCACCGCCGCGTACGGCTCTCCTCTCCACCATCACACGCGCCAGCCACTTTCTGTGTGTGTTCCTGCGAAAAATCGCGTGAAAAACTAGGTAAACTTTTCGTTACGAGCAGCGGGCTTTGGTGTCTTTGGACCTGTGTGCTGTTGTGTCAGGCCGACGCGTCGCTTGCTCGACTGGCGAGCTCTCGGCCCCCCCTGTGGACTTGGCCAGGCTGTGCTGTGCTATGTTCTCTCGCAGCCGCTGCTGTTTTTGCTCTGTGCTGTGCTCGCCTCCTCCCCGAGGAAACTCGTCGCGGCTTTCGAAGCTTCTATCGCAGTGTCAAAGTGCCCTGGATTCGAGTTTTCCGAGCCGTGGGTGCTCTCGTGCTCTAGCCAGACTGCCTGCTATTGTGTGCCCTGCCTATTGTGGAGCTCAGTGTGGTGTTCGCTAGGAAAGCCCGTTACAGTGAGTTTTTCCGGCTTTTCGCCACGACTCAGTGTTTTGCGAGTGATCGACAAGTGCTATACGAAGCTGGCGCAAGATAGAACGAGTTTTAAAGAAATTGTGGATCGATGACGTGGGAGAATGGAAAATCGCGGCCAATGACTTTTTCGACTCGGAACTCGTTAATCGTGAAATTAGAGTACGAGCCGGTCAATTAAATCTATTTTTCACGCGGAAATTCCGAGTGTAAGTGTCCGAAATGAATTTTTTAAAATAAGCCGTTTTTCGGGACGCCGCCGCTGCCGCAATCGCTAGCGTGCAGCTCGCTCGGCTGCCTGCACGGCCTGTGAACAGTGCTTCGTATTCCCGAATAAAAAGAAAAGTGCTGAGCGTCACAGTGCTGTCGTATTTCACACACCAGGCGATATCGTAAAAAATCGCAATTTCGCAAATTCGATTACCGTCCGGGCGTGTGCGTGTGTGCGTGTGCGTGTACGTGTATTCGACGTGTGTGTATGTGTCCGTGCCAACGACGCAGAATCGAATGTTCGTTCGGTTTTTTTTATTTCTCGCGTTCGAATCGCACATCTCTCGGTCTCGCACTCTCTCTCCCTCTCTATCTATCTATCTCGTTGGTGCCGCGGAACGCACAGACGCCAATTAACCAAGTTTTCGGACAAACGACGCGCCGCCGCGAATGTCGTTCGGTGTCGCTGGCAAAACACAAAAAGACGAGGGAACGAAAAAAAAAAAGCGAGAGGAAAGCGCAGGCAAGCAGCCTTGCATCAGTCCGCGTGATTTATCGGCGCTCGCTTGTAGAAGAGAACGCACTATAAATAAAGATAACGCTCGGTCGGCTGCGTGTCCGTGCGTGTGCGTGCGTGTGCGTGCGTGTATGTACGACTGCTGCTGCAGAGCACGAGTGTATGTATTTGTATCGTGCGTGTGATTAACGGCGAAATTGCCGGAAAACCGAGTAAAAAGTGCATGTCTAATTTCGGTGGGCTCGTGCCCTTACGTGCGAAAAAGTACAGGAGAGCGAGCGAGTGAGATAGGCCGAGTGAGAGACAAGAGAGAGCGAGTGAGGGAGAAAGAGAGCCTCGCTAATCGGACTCTCGCAGGCAGCGAGCAGAGAGCCCGAGGAGTATCGGGGCTCTACAGTGGCCGCCATTTCGTGCTGCCGCTGCTGCTGCTGCTGCTGCTGCTGCTGCTGCTGCTTCTTTCTCGCTCGCTCGCCTGGCTCTGCCTCGTCAACGTTGTATTCCCAAGTGCTGCGAGCTTTGCACTAGAAAAACCACGAAAATCGAAGGCTTGTCGGGGTCGGGGCCCCCGTAAGTGCTGGAAGAGTGAGTGTAGTTAGGACTTAGTAGTGGCTCATTAGTGATGCATTAGTTCAATAAATCCGACGGTTTTCCCAGTTACTTCTAAATTGCAGGCATTTACAAACTTAATTATAGTAGGTTTAATCGGTTTCGGACGAGTGCTTGGCTTCATATTAAGAGAAAGCTGATGAATCGTTGTAAAAATAGAACTTGCTCAATAATGCTCTTTTCAGCTAAACATCCCTGGATTCGAAAATTAGACGATGAGTTGGTCAATTAAATCTACTTTTCACGCAAAAATTCCAAGCGGAAGGGTAGCTGGCGATTTTTCTCAATTTAAGCGTCGCTACGCGCGGGACTTAGTCGCCAGCGACGCGAGAGCGACGCGAGCGCGACCCACCCATTCGCGCTGTCTCGCGGTCTCTGCGCCTGTCGCGAATCGTATCTTTGCCGAAAGGACGAGTCGGGAATAGGCAGCAGCCGCACAATGCTGGCTGCACGTCGAGCGCAAATTCATCGAAAATCATCGGTTGAAAATGTCGCTCGGCGAGCTGGCCAAGTCCCTGACGCAAGATCGACGTTTTCCTCGCAATTCCGGAGAGAAACCCGACCAAGAGGCGAAATGCAACGTAGTGGAAGCTCGTCGAGATACGAGCGCGTCCTCGGCAAGTTGCGTCTGTCCTCCGCTGTTTGCGAACAGCTTAAATCATATCGAAATTATCGCTCTGTCGCTCGCGACGGCAGCGGCTCTCTTTCTCGAGTTGGAGCGCGAGTTTGGCGATAAGCGTCGGCATCGAATCAATAATTATATAATTAGAAAAGTTGTTGACTGGCTTGCTTGCTTGCTTGCTTGCTTGCTCGCTCGCTCGCTGGCGTTCGCGCGCGTGTACGCGAGCTTGGAGACGAGGCACCTCGCAACATCGCTGAAAATCCGTCGTGCGACTTCCGCGTGCAGAGTAGCCGTCCCCGTCCCTCTGTGGCGCGGGCGGAGAGGCTGTCGCGCCTTGCGAGAGGTCGCGGTTATCGACGGCTTGCAGTCCGTCGTTCGCGAGTCGAAGTAAGGCGCGACGAGCGCGACGCAAGTGAAAGTTGAACGGAACTGGAAAACGAGATCGATCGCGCGGACGCGCCGCGGCGTGTGCGTTAATCGGTGCGCGGCCAAAAGAGAAAACAATCGGGCGTCTTAATTGCCGACGGCGGTGCATCAATTGAAGATTGAAGAAGCGTATCGCGATTGCACAATTGCCCCCGGAGTGAGCATGTGAGTCACCGTGGCGCTCGACCGAACAATAAAAATGATCTATTTCGCGACGCGAACCAGTCGTAACGACGCGGCGGAGATAAGCGGCGGCGACGCCGGTGGGAAAGCGATTTTTCAGCTGCACACTTGCTCTCGGGAGAAGAAGGAGGAGGAGCACCAGGGGGAGCTGGAGGAGGAGGAGCAGCTGGTGGGGGAAGGAGGCATTGAAAGGCGGCATTGAAGGACCTTCGCTGCGAACGATCGTGACGCCGTTCGCGCGGGGGCCTCTCGATTTCTCTCTGCGCGCAGTTACGTCAGGCCAGCCCGATGCATTCTCATTAGCATAAACGCCGCGCGGCGACTCCGTTGCGACTTGTCCCCGATGCCCCGGCGTCTTGCTCGTTTCGCGCGCGCGAGGACAACGACGAAGGCAGAAGAGTGGCCGCCCCGTCGTTTCGACGCGCGTTTACCCGACTAGCGCCCCCTTCCCCCTCACCCTGCCCCCGCCGCGTTAAGCCTCGAGCGAGCAAGACGACGTCCAGCTGACGCTGCGTATGGGCGTTGCTCGCTGCTCGCGCGACGAAACCTTGAAATGTTGCCCGTTGGAAAATTGTCGATCGCCCAGTGACGCTCGCCGGGGCTTCGGGAAATTGATGTTTGTGTGGTTTCGCCCTGGCGCCTTCCCCTTCCTCTTCCCCCTCCCCTTCCTTCGGAAATAACTTTGTCGAGGTGCTATTCGCCAATTTGCCATTCGGGCGCTTTGTGTGCCTCTTCAATTGACGACTTTTCTCGGACTATTTATTCAGCTTCCAGGCTGCGCTGTCCTTCGACGACTGTTTTCGCTTTCGCCATTCGCTTCTTCTTCTCTGCCTCTCCTCCGCCCGCGTACGCATCGAGTGGCGTTATCTTATCGCGCCGATCCATTGTTCATACAGAAAAAGTACTCGGAATGAACGTCCAACGCGTTCATTAGCGAGATAAGCGCGAGCGCTACCCGTTTCGACGCGAAATAATAGGCAGGTTCGGGTGTCGAATGCGGCGATGGGCTCGCCTAAGCCAGACGCGCTGTCCAGCGCACTGTCCAGCACGAGCGAGCTAACCGGGCTTCCCCGTATTTGGATTTCAGATAGAGAAGAGAGGCGGACGCCAAGCTGATCCTCGCTGCTCGGTACAGATGGTCAGGCGCAGGACGATGCGGAGCGTCGGGCGAGCGCAGTGAGAAACGACGTCGCCAGCGCCGAGAGAACGAAGCGAGCAGTGGCAGCAGCGACGCCGACGGTCAGAACGGGCGATGACGCCGTGGTCCTCGTGCTCGGCTGGATGAGGCCGGGGGAGCCTCGTTGACCAGGTGACAAAAAATTCAAAGCCCGTCTAAGCCGCTCGACTTTCTTCTCGAGTATGTCTCAAGTTCAGGAATACGCGCGCGATAAATAACGGCGCTCACGGCCTTGTCTATCTGCTCGGGAATATCAATCGCGCACTATTTCTGATTCATCGTTAAGCTTGCCCCCTTACGTATCTGCCAATGAAAAAAGAAACTCGAGCGAATAGTCGAAGAGCCGCATGACGTGGCTCGCAGGCGGTGATAATCACGATAATCGCCTAACGCTTCTTTTTTTTCCTCTCTCTCCTCTCTCTCTCTCTCTCTCTCTCTCTCTTTCTCTCTCTCTTTCTCTCTCTCTTTCTCTCTCTCTCTCTCTCTCTCTCTCTCTCTCTCTCTCTCTCTCTCTTCACAGGCTCGGCCAGCGACGAGCGGACGGACAGTGATGAGTGCAGTAGCAGGTGCAGTGTTAGTGTATAAATAAAAAGAAGAAAGAAAGAGGAGGAAAAGAAGGAAAAGAAATAAACGAGAGGTACGTCGTGAAGTGCAAAAAGAAAAAAAAAGTAAATAAAAAGTGGGTTTAGTGCTTCGAGAGTCAGTAGCGGTAGGAGCAGAAGCGGCGACGACGACGAGTACGACGATATGCCTTATCGAGGCGAGTTGTTGGCGACGAGTACGACCGCGACACATGACACGTAGTGGCCTGCCGGGTGGCGTCGTTAGTCTACGAGCGAGAGCAGCCGCGAGGAGGAGCACGTGACAGGCTGCTGCAGAGAGCCGCAGTTGTGCCAGCCCTGCAGCCGAGACTGCTTCACGGCTGCCCAGCTGACGTCATTACGTGAGTTTTCACGCAGGGACACGACGATTCCGCGCGACGCCACACCGCTGCCCGGGCAGCTGCGGCCAGGCCAGGATTTCCCCGGGACAGAGCCGAACACGCGCCCGCTCGCGCAGCCGATTGCGCACACCCTTGTCAGACCTAGTTTCCATTCAGGGACACACCGCCGCCGCCCCCTCCCCTTCCCCCGCCCCCCCTTCCGTGCTGCTACAGACGCACTCGACCAAGAGCTCGTTCGAGCGATTTTTTTTCTCTCCGAGTGAGAGCCATTTCGGGGCTGATCCGCGGGAATGCAGAGAACCCACAGCGCATCCCCGAGTCTGCGTTATTGCTCGTGTATATGTGGCCGGGTTAGCTTCGATTGCAGCGTGCGCGAGCGTGTCCGAAGAGACCGTGGCGATTATCGGACCACGCGTCGCTAACTGTGCGTCCAAAAATGACAAACCGATATCCGAGCGCGATTCGTCCTCGGAGGTTTAAAAATCACACCATGACTTATAGTCTACTTAGGAGAATAGCATCCCTGGCGATGATCTAGTTTCCCTCCGCGTCTACTTCCGCTCAACAGCATGTTTACTCCCCCCCCCCTCTCTCTCTCTTTTCCACGCTACAGGAAACTAATCCGCACACGACGTAACGACAAAAAATAATGCCTCGACAGCCGAAACGCATTTGAAACGAAGCTCTCACGTTCGCATTTTTTCACGGAGCGCGACTCTCGCTCTCTATTTTATTAATGTCGGCAGCGGGGCGGGGGGGGGGCGGAGGAAGGCTTCGAAACGAAAAAAAATTGCCAATCGTGCAGTAGCTCACGCGTTAGTTGTGTTTGTGTTGAATGCGCCGGAGTTCGCTAGAGGCGCATGCTCATTTTGAATAACGTTGCGGTTGTTGCTGGGGATATCGAGGATTTTCAAAAAGTCACTGACGTCATTTCTTCATTAGGCACCAATTTGAAACTTCGGGGCAATGCTCGAAAAAATTTTAAAAAATCGTTAAACTATTTCAACATTTTCATTCATGCAGTAATTAGCCTTGAGTATTTGAACCCTTAATATTAATGTCTCTTTAATGATAAACCGAAGCATATTTTTACATTGAAAGAATAAAGATGTAATTGTAATTCGTGTCTTATTGATAGCTATATTAATTTTTTTTATTCAAGTTTGCCATAGAACTAGTGGCATAGAACCTAGCACATCTTGGGCGTGCATGTCATAACAAATAAGAAAACTTGCTGTACACAGCTCTGAATATTTTAAATGAATAGACAGCCTCGTTAATATTTTAAAACATTAGAAAATGCTGTGCTTTTGATGATTGCGCAACAATTTCACCGAGGCTTTGACAATTTTGAAAATTCTAGTATTTAAATGCTCGAATCGCTCTTCTATATGTAATGATTGGATAAAAAAAAACTTTTCGAAATGAGGAAAAGTGCGGCTTTGAAAAAAAATCTGTTTCTGCGTGGAAAGCAATGAAACGCGTCGCTTCGAAACTGAACGGTGCAATATGACGAGCAGCGCGACGTTGCTAAAAATGTTCTCGGGACTTTTACGCGTCGAAGGCAAGTCGTCCATGCGCGAGTGCACGCAGGAACGCGAGCTCGGAGGCACATTCGGACCCGATAGTAAGCGGAATAAGTTGCGTAAGAGGCTGGAAAAAAAAACGAGGGCAGAAGCGAGAAAGAAGTACAGCGAGCCGTACAAACTGGTGGTAATGAGGGAACGGAAGCTGGCTTATGCACTCTTCGCCATTGTCCGCTTGAATTAGTCTAAGGTGGCGCAGGATGTTCCCACTGCGCGGACGAACAATGCAGCGCGGTCGCGCGTTATCGATCGTCGCGTCGCGCGGTAATTAACCGGCCGCGGCAGGGGAGCGTATGATTATTCCTCTCGAAGCGTGGAAAAGAAAAACGCGCGTTTTAAGCCTGACAGAGAGAGAGAGCGAGAGAGCGAGAGAGAGAGAGAGAGAGAGAGAGAGCGAGAGAGAGAGAGAGAGAGAGAGAGCGGGAGCTCGGTCAGGGTCATGGACTACGCATTCGGCACTCTCTGGCCAGAATCGGAGAGAGCAGCCGCCGTATGCACGCGTCATCACCCCCTCTCCCTCCCTCTCCCTCTCGCCGCTGGTCGAGTCGATAATTCAAGGGGCTAGCTGTAATGTAAGGGGGCAAGTCCTTGAAAACTCAGAGGTTTTTTGGTGCTCTCCCCGTCGCAGCCTCGTTCGCCGCCGATGGGGGTGCTTCTAGACTTACACTTGCTGCTTTCTCTTGCTCGACAGAGACGTTGCCCCACATAATCTGCGTACGAGAAGCTTGCGTCAATGGGCGATTGTAGCTCGAGTTTTAACGCTCGTCGTCGTTGTCATCGGTCGACCACTGCTTCGCCGATCGAATGAAAGGCAACTTTTACGATTGAAAATGCCAAAAGGCTGCTCTCGCTGCGAATGGAACGTGGCGAATGCATAATGCCGTCATGGAAAAGAGCCAGTTGAAAAGAATACGTAATTCGCGGTGGCGCATCGCGCAGCTCAGCACTACAAAAGTCTGGCGTCTGATCGTCGTCTACACGCTTAAAATTGGAAATGAAGTAGCTACGTCTGTGGCACTTCCGAGATAGAGAGACAGAGAGTAAGGGAGAGGTATCCCAAGATGACTGGTGTGAAAAAAAAACAGAAAGACGAAGCTTTTCACGCTAGCGAGATGGCTGCCAAGCCAAGTCCGAGTTAGCCGGACGCTGAACTGCCGCAATAATATTTCTGGCACGGGTTTACGGTTTCGCCGCCGCCGCCGCCGCCGCCGGCTTCTGCCGCCTGTCGGCCGTGTGGATTCTTTATTTATTTATAAACAGTGGCAGGAATAGCGCGGGAGAATCCGTCTCTCTCTTTCTCTCTCGCTGACGACGTGTATGAGTTGCCCCCTCCCCCCCCCCCCCCCCCCCTCTCTCTCTCGTATTTATGTCGAGCGCCAAAGTGTCAACGCTATTTTCAAATCAATGAGAACGACCCGAGGTGCGGACGGTTGAATCGATGTTTATTATTCACGGCAGAGAAGCGGGAGAGGAAGGAGGTGGGGGAAGAAGAAAAATCAATGCGCGTCCCATTAAAAAATTTCGCTTGAAAATGCAAGCCGACACGTGCCGGGAAAAATCGAACGAGTCCCGCGCGCGCGCGCTACGTGCTTAGAAGCGGAAATTGGCCGACTGTACGACGACTGGGTTTGTGAACCCCACGTCCGTGAGACAAATGCCAAAATGTGTACCGCAGTACGGCGCGCGCGTGGCCTTTTCGGATCTCGAGCGTCGCGCACGAGCCGTGAGTCAGGCGCAGCCGAGTTTCCAAAGGCCTGCGCTGATAAGCCGCGTGAATTGGTCTGTCACCGCGGCGGTCAATAGATAGTTCATTATCCTAACTCGCGCGCGACGCCTCTGTTGTGTTTCCGATGCCGTAGCTAAATATAGACTTTAGTTTTCGACTCGTCACTCGGATGCGTCGTTCGCGAATCACTCGAATCAGAAGCGCTTTTCTCGGAACACCGAGGCCGCTTCGCGACGGAGCCAGATGAATGATTAATTTTTTCCACGTCGCCTGCCACGTCGATCCCCGTGGTTCGTTCGAATTACCCGTGAGCACCGCGCTCTTGGAATATCCCATTAGTTTTTTTAACGTTGGAGCATGTCGAGAGGCGTATGAAAGAAGCAAGGCGGCAAACTCGCTGGTTCCCGTCGATCCTCGCGACGAGGAACGCCTAGATCGTAATTGCACCTCTGCAAATCTATCCGCGAGTGGCAACAAAACGCGCGCAATGGCCGGATTTTTCAGCGCGTGACTGCATCCTGTGTGCGTACTAACGAGATTTTAATATACTCCTCGCGAACGTCCGCGTTTCCTGCCTCTCCGACTTTTCTCGCGTGTTCGCCTCTGGCCGACGTTCGCCGTTGCATGCGCGCGATCGATTGACAGAGTTTTTTAATATGCACGGGGGGGCCCGATATGTAGGTCGCGCGGCGCCGAAATTAACTCGATCTCGAACTTAAATTATACGCCGCGAGCGCAATTTCAAGTTGGCGTGCTCGGGCGCATCCAAAATTACCTTTTAATTCGCCGGAATAAACGCGGCAGCAACTGTCCCTCGGCTAGTTTAATTAGCGAAATAAGAAGCCAGCGAGCGAGAGCCGCCGTTCAGAGCGGTATACAGCGGGCGTATAGTGTATAGTCTGCAAGCGCGCTTACGCTCGCGAAAGGTCAGGCGTTCGAGAAAGCCAAAAGCAGCGTATATATTCCCCTACTACAGTCTACCCATTGCCATCTCTCTCTTGACGCGCCACGCGTTTTCGTAACAGTGCGCATGCGCCCGATGATCCGCCGGTTTCTCGTGCTGTGCTCGCGGGAGCAGGCAGCCGAGGCGACCAGCTACCTGTCGATTCTAACCTCAAACGTCAACGTGTTCCCCGTCGCGAGTGCTTGTATTCACGAGAGAGTGCCTTTTTGTTATTCGGTGCCAATTAGTTGATGCAGAATTGCGAGTGCCTTGATGTGTACCGAGAAGTGGAGATTCGCCTCGTTGAAGAGTAGTGCAAGAAGGTAGCGCAAGAGGTTATGTCCCGACGATGGACAAGTAAGATGCCATTGCTTCGTTCTGTCTTCGCCTTGTGCCACGCGGCGCCGCATGCTCGCATCAATTTTCCTCGTTTTTTTCTCTTCCTTGCGATCTCGTACGTGGCGTTCTCGTCGTTTACTCCGAAATCGGGGGAATCGACAAGCTTATCACGGGAAAACTAGCCACCAGACGGAGAGAGAAAGAGAGAGAGAGAGCATCTTCCCCTTTGCTTTGAAAACTGGTGCCAGTGGGAGAAATTAGTCGGGCGCTCCTCCTCGCTGTTTACTTGGCGCTAGTGCGGGCGTGCAACACGCCGCGACGTACATGCGTACCCTTACTCCCTCTTTTTACCACCCTTTGGTTGTGATGCAAGGGTGCAAAGTCAGTGTGGCTCGTTCCGACGGCTTGCGTAAAGGCTTTTACGTAACTGGCGGGGTCTGTACTCAACCTAGCTACCCGATACATCCCAATCATTTCTGATTTTCTTTGTGAGTTTCTGCTCGTTTTCCGTTTTCTCTTTCTTTTTCGCTCTCTTCTTTCTTTCGCTTTCTTCTCTCTCTCTCTCTCTCTCTCTCTCTCTCTCTCTCTCTCTCTCTCTCTCTCTCTCTCTCTCTTCTCTCTCTTTCTTTTTCTCTCTCTTTTTCTCTCTCTTTCTTTTTCTCTTTCTCTTTTTCTCTCTCTCTCTTTCTCTCTCTCTGTCCACTGGGCATAAACTCATTATGGATAGATTCGCGCGCGAACGCGATGTTTTCTGATAAAGGCCTCGTCTCGTGTTGATTTCTATCGTAATTGGAATCGTTATCTTTATTGCGAACGGCCCGAAATTGTTTTTGATCGAACGAGAAGCAGATCGGCAGATGCGAAGGCGAGAAAGAATGGAAGAGTCAGTTGCATCGACGCGGGCAGAAATAGCTTAGGAGCAGTAGTAAAAAGTTACGAGGGCGCATTGAAAAATTTTCGCTTTTACGATCGGTAGCTGCTGCTGCTACTCGCACACCGGAAAAATCGTGTATCACACGCTGCAATAAAACTCACCGTTTACGGCCGCGAAATGAAATTAAATTACGTTAATTTCGAGAGAGCGTGAGACTTGATTTTCGCTGGCGACGACGTGGGATAAAACCTCGTCTGTCGCGTGTGATAATCGAGCGAGTGAGAGCTTTTCCTTACTGGCTCGCGTCAATTACACATCTGCGAGACACACTAACCTATCGCGAAGTGCGTGTGTCCGCGCGTCTTCGTGTGAGTGTGTGTGTCTAAAAATAGAACAATGTCGATCGCATCGCTCGCGCCTTTTCTTTCCACCTTCTTTTTTTTTTTAATTTTTTGGCCGTTCATTTAACATAGGGGCATACACGCGGGTACGCATATTATCGCAGTAGGTAGCGCTTGTGTTCTCTCGAAGTCATTAGCTCGAGCGAGTTATGCTATCGCTGGCGCACGTGTTTGTGCATTTATGACGAAAAAGACTTGTAGAGGCGATCGACGGAGAACGCACTCGCTCAGTCCTGCTGATGCATCTGCTGACTCGGCAACGGCACTCTGTTACCAGGATGAACGCAAAAATACAACGCGGTTATGCGGGGTGGGATGAAAATGTTATGTTTAGGTTTACCGGTGTAAACAGCAGGCGAATTCTTTGCCCCACTTCTCTCTCTCTCGCTTTCTCTGTTCCTCCTTATCCCCCCTCTCAATCGGTCTCTCTTTGTTTCTGTTTCTGTTTCTAAGCGGTGATCAATTATCAAACTAGTACCTGTATTGCAGTGAGAGAACAGGTCATCGACCGTAACGTCAGAAAGTCACTAAGCGTAGCGTCTTTGCGTCTTTCCGTTTTCTCTGTCTGTCTGTCTGTCTGTCTGTCTGTCTGTCTGTCTGTCTGTCTGTCAGTCAGTCTGTCTGTCTGTCAGTCTGTCTGTCTGTCTGTCTGTCTGTCTCTCTGTCTCTCTGTCTCTCTCGCACTCCCAGATAAGCATATTTACTTGCTATCGACGAGATGCTATCTTCAAAACGAACGAGCACCTGGCAATGCTAGTCATTTCCTTTGCTCGATGGTCATTCCGAGTTCATGAGCTCAGACGCTCAGACATGTAGTTCACCGCCGCTAGCGCGCACGTCTGCTCCAGGACGATTTTCGTTTGGTCTCTATAGGTCCCTGCTATCAACGTGCTTTTATTTTGGATTATGCTTGCGACGAGTCGCATTATTGATTTCGAAGAGGATAGCTTTTTTCACAATTCGATCTGGTTTGCAGTGACTTGTCTATTTTTATAATAACTCTCGTCACTTTGCTTTTTCAGTTAATGCAACATAATCTAAACGATCCATAACGATAATTATTGATGGCACACATTTAACCAAATATTCTCGTTAGCTGTAGCTATGTCTACGTTGAAGTTATAGTATACATGACTACTAGCTGATCCAAATTTACGGATTTTTGGATTGGATTTTTCACTTCAAATAAAAAATTATTTCTCTAATTATTACTAATATAACACGTAATAAACAGATTGAATTCAATAATTCAAGTAACTTGGTGTTCACGGTTAACCGTTATGAACGTTGCATGTTAACTGACGTTTTAAATGACGTTCTTGTACTTGGTGTTTACTCGAAAACACGTAAAAAATGAAAAAGACAATGCGGTAGTATTTGTAAAATCTGCCTTTCGTGCTGACACATTTACTTACGTCGTGAACATATTAGTGGGTAATTTTACAAATAGCTATTGGCATTTTAGACGCGATATGTTGCTATCGTTTATCACAACAACTAAGCAATCGGTAACAACTGAGTAATTCTCTTTTGCGTATTTATAAAGCAATTATTTTATTCTGCTCGATCGATACGAATACATAAGTTTCCTAATCGAAAGAAATGAACAATTTCGAACAGTAAAATTTTTAACGCGCAATTCGTGGCACAGCCAAAGTGCAGGAACGCCTTGTCGTGTCACTTTTACAATCGATCAAGCTTAATTCAGACATAAGCAGAGGATCGACGTTGAACTACATTTAATACTATTTTATGTAACAATGTATTTATAAGTGCCTTTTCGAGTCGAGCGATTCGATGAATAATAAACAACCATCGTTCTGAGCGTTCGAGTGCTCCTTCCTTTCTTTATGCAGATTTAAAACAGTGCAAATTTAACTATGGCAACTAACTTATAGTCTTCGATATTATCCAACTATCGACACGTTCTGACGCGCCTACTTTTTACGACAGATAAGAATAGTTCTTCAAAGATACGAGTTTTCTCGTCAGGCACCGCAATGGAATCTTTAATAGACGCACATAACCAGCTCGCACAAAGGGTGAGAGAGTCGAACTTGTCGGGGTCACTCGACGCGGATATCGATCGCGCTCGGTCCATTTCAATGTTCGGTTATCGTAACCCCCCCCCCCCCCCCCCAACCCCTCAGCGAGCAGTCGATATCGATATCAGTTTCTCGGAGAAAGAAAACGAACGTCATCGTCATCAGCAGTCGATCGAGCGACAGCTGAGTGCGCGGCGGGATATCGCGAATGATGAAATGGAGCTGAAAGTTTATCGGGTCGTCGCGGTACGACAATAGGCAAAGAACGTTGGCCTTCGACGGCGATTACTAAGAACGTTGTGTTGTTGTTGCAGGCCCCAGCAGAGCTACGGTTCGAGCTCGCGCAAAGCGCTGTCTCCGCGGACGGTCGAGGGCGGCGCCGGTGGCGGCGGAGGCGGCAGCGGACACATCGCCGGCGGCGAGACAGCGGCGGCGAGCCATTCGTCGGACGGCGAGCAGCAGCAGCAGGGCAGCGCCAGCGGCGCCAGTGGCGCGGCGGCGACTGGCTCGTCGTCGGCCGGCGGCGGCGGCGTCGGCGGCGGCAGCGCTGGCAGCGTCCAGGCGGGCCTGCCCCCGGTCGGCGCGGCGGGCCAGCAGCCGCAGCAGCCCCAGCCCCGTGCGCAGCCCGCGCAGCAGCAACAGCCGGCGCGCAGCTTCCAGCCGCCGCCGCGCCAGCCGCAGCCCGTCGCCGGCCACCAGCCCCCGGCCCGCCACCCGTCCCCCTACTACCACCACCATTCCGCGCTGCCGCAGCAGCCGCAGCACCACTCCGCCCAGCTTTACCCGCACCTGCAGGCCCAGTTCCAGGCAGCAGCAGCCGCCGCCGCAGCCGCCGCCTCCCTATCACCGTTGGCCCCGTTGGCGATGAACAGTGGCCCGGCTGGCGGCCCTGGCCAGCCACCGGCGGGACTCCAACCCGGCTCCGCTCAGCAGTCCCCGGCGCCGCAGCTCCCCTCCTCCCGCGATCACTCGGTACTGTCCCAAGCCTTGCGCTGCTCTCGCTCCCAGCCTTACTTATCGCTCGACTTCCAGCAGGCGGCCGGCGATCCCAACGGCCTCAACATCACCATCATGAACATCACGGTGCCGCCGCCACCGCCAGTGGTGCCGGTGCCGCCCACGCTGCGCTTTGTCGATCCGTACGCCACGCGTTACCTACATCAACCGCAGCATCCGCACCAAGCGGCACAGTCGCCGGCGGCGCAGCTGGGCGCCTCCTCGAATCCAAATTCGGCCTCGCCCGTCTCCAACGCCAACTCGCAGCAGCAGCAGCAGCAGCAGCAGCAGCAACAGCAGCAGCAGCAGCAGCAGCAGCAGCAGCAGCAGCAACAGCAGCAGCAGCAACAACAGCAGCAGCAACAGCAGCAGTCGAACAGTCGGCAGCAGCAGCAGCCGTCTCCTGCTGCCGCCGCCGCCGCCGCCGCCGCCGCCGCTTCGAGCGTGGCTTACACCAGGGACACGGTTTACCGCAACGTCAGTCCTAACGTGAGTGCATTGTCTTGGCCGCTTGCTCTTCTCTTCGCCCTCGCAGACCAACTTTTTATCGGCAATCTCTTTGACACTATCTTTCTTGTCGTCGCTTCCTTTGTTTAACATAATAAAAAGAAGCACTTCCAACGTGCTTAATATACATCGTTTAATTAGGTCTGTGCGTTGGAGCGCTTACGTTAATGTTTTAACCTCTGTACATTCGAGAGTGAAAAACGAGCGATATCGCGAAAAGTTTTACGCGCCAAATTTATGTGCGTTAGGTAAGTGTGCTCGTCGATCATTCGAGCGGCAGCTTGCTATTTTTCGGCGAAGCTGAACTAGTTGAGTTTTAAGCGAACGAGCAAGTGAGCAAACGAATGGAACAAGAGGAAAAGAGAAGAAAATTAAATTGGTTGATTGCGATTACAGGTGAACGAGCGAGTTGTGATAAGCGTAAGCAGCAGTCCGGCGTCCTCGCACGTGGAGTATGGGCGAGTTGCCGGCGAGAGGCCGCGAATATCCCTGCTGCCAGCTCCAGCTTCGATAGCACCGGCTGCATCGCCGACCGCGCCCACGGACTACGCGGCCCACGCCGCCGCGGCCGCGGCGGCGCGAAGTCGCGCTCCTGGCATTCTGGCGATGCAGCCCCAAGAGTACAGGCCGACTCCTGTCGACATGGCTCAGATTCAGCAGCAACAACAACAGCAGCAGCATGAAGCGCCGCCCTTCAAAAAAATTCGCCTGGGTCAACCCGCACAGCAGCTGCCTCCGCGTACGCAGCAGCAGCCCACGGTGGTGCAGCAGACTCCCGAATGCCCCAGGATCGCTAGCACGCAAGACACTCACGTCAAACAGAAGCACGTGCAGCTGCAACCGCTCAGGATAGACACAAGGGTAGGTGGATGCGTCTTGGGTATAATCTTGCTCGATAGAAGAATCGTGTCAATATTTATCGAGCACCGCCAAATCCTACTGTATTTTTAAATACCTAGTTATTGTTGTCAATCACGAAATTCATTATTGAATGCTTACATCAAATATACATTAAGACAATACATCCATATTGTACACTGCTATTGTGTACTTAAATAGAACTGCCAATTGGCGCTAACGCAAAAATAAACCGTCGCGTTGTCAATAAATCACAAACCCAAATTCTTAATTTAGATCGAAGTATTGGCGGATCATCACTCAAATATAAACAATAAGCTAAAGAATATTTTGTAAATTACAGCCGCCAGCAGGTGCGTATACGCCACAAACGGAAGCCATCTCGCCGACTCTACCAGAGCCGCAAGAAGAGGCATTCAAAACTACTAAAGACGATATCCTGAAGCAAATCACAAGTATCGACGTGGAAATAGCCAAGCGTGAGTCGCAGATTTTCAAACTCCAGAAAAAGCTTAGAGAGCTCGAGGAGGTTACCAATCAGCCCTTGGATTGCAAGCGGACTATCGACGAAGTCTTTGCGCAACCCAAGCATCAAACCCTTGTACAGAAAATTTATGCTGAAAACAGGGTAATTCTCATGTTCGAGTTAAGTGAAGATCGAAGGTGTGCAGTATCAATAACATTATTATTTATTTTTCAGAAAAAGGCGGAAGAGGCGCACAAGCTTTTAGATAAGCTAGGTCCGAAGGTGAAATTGCCACTGTATAATCAGCCATCTGACACGACGGTGTACCAGGAGAACCGTACGCGGCATCAATGTATGAAGACTCGTCTTGTGGCCAGGTTACGTAAAGAACACTCGGAGCGGGCTACTCTTCATCGCCAACAGTCGCAAACATATGCGATACTCGTACAGGAATGGCATCGTAAGGTCGACAAGCTCGAAGCCACGCAGAAACGCAAAACCAAGGAGGCCAAGAACCGCGAATTCTTCGAAAAGATCTTCCCCGAGTTGCGCAAGCACCGCGAAGATAAGGAACGCTTCAACAGGGTCGGCAGTCGCGTCAAAAGCGAAGCTGACTTTGAAGAGATCATGGATGGTTTGCAGGAGCAAGAGGTACGTTTATGTTTTTAGGCTTTTTTAAAGTTTTTTTTTACAATCTGTGTGAGACTCGTGGCTTTTTACGTGTCGCGCGGATTAATTTTTTTTTCACGTATGGAGAATGAGTTCGAGTCGAGAAAGAGAAAAGGTGATATGAGTTAGTCAATGGAAAAGTGTGCTATGCTCGTGCTGAGAGTGTGTTGATAGTTGAGTGCTTTGTAACCAATTTGTCGAACGCTTTGACATAACGCTTCTTCGTTCATTATTGTTTCGATTCGTCGAACGATCACTTGTATTATAATGTTCATCCTCAAACTCACATAACAGTTGTTCTCAAAGTAATCTTCACTGGTGCACAGTCAAGAGCCATTCATCATTTCCTCGATCGGAAAAATACTTTCTCAATCTCACACAAACATTTTTTCGTCATTCTGTGATTAATGAGCTTACAAGCTTTGTAATTGTTCATGCAATTAACCTACACTGCCACTTGTCGCGACTCTTTGCGAGCTTGAAAAAATGAACTGAAATAATTCTATCATTGAACTTTGTTATTTCCTAACACTACAATTACCAGCAAATTTCTTTCTAATAATGCACTTGCATAATCATGCATCATGAATTTCACATTGATATTCATTGTCCCACTGTGTTTGTTTTTAATTCTCAAAACGATTCACATGACTTTGTATATAGTTCAGGATATTGATTTTCTTGGTTGGTACGTGCGGTACCTGCTGCAACGGTATCTGGTAACTGCTCACTAGCCGGTATTCGCGGAATGTTTTGGGATATTGAGTTTTCTCTTTATTTTCCCGAGCTCTAACCGTTCTAACCGAGTGCAGGTCAAGAAGTGATGGCCGGATCCAATGGATGGAGAAGACAAGTCCTTTAAATTGCTAAATCTTGTTAATGTTTTATTTTCTTTGTCTATTTTGAAACCTAGTAGGCTTTTTGTTAGTCCTGAGAAAGAATGATCGATAGACGCTGTGTTCAGTGTCGAAAGCTTGCAAAAAAAAACAAAAAATGAAAAAAAGCGAAAATCAGTTTGAAAAGACATGCCTCCAGGAAGATTATTTTGATTGCTATTCCGCAGGAAGAGTTGTCGACTGAGTTAAAAAATGCTATAAAAGCCCGTCAGGTTAGTAATGTTACCATGCTTTTCTCTACCTTTATTGTACAAAAACACTCGAAAGTTAGTTGTTGTTCAAATGTCATAGACTTTTGGTTGTCCGTACAAACAAAGAGTATTATAAACAAATAAGCGACAGTAGACACTTTTTCTCTTTCATGCTCGTTTGACACGCGTCGAAAACTGTTGTACAATGTTTATTTAGATGTATATCGAGAGTGAGCGAGAAAAAAAAAACAGAAATAAATCAGTCGAACAAAGCAGCTCGAAAGCTGACGTGGAAAGAATGTACGAGCGTTCACTGGTATGCATTACAGATGGAGGAGAAGAAAATGCGTTCATACGCTGTGATCCCGCCGCTGCTGCTGGAACAAAAGCAGCGGAAAATTGCATTTCAAAATAACAATGGGCTACTGCGGCCCGACGAGTTGGAGGCATTGCACAGCGAAAGAAAGCTGATAAACGTGTGGAGCGCCACCGAGCACGAAATGTTCAAGGAGAAGTATCTCCAGCACCCCAAGAACTTCGGTTTGATCGCCCAGGCGTTCGAGCAAAAATCCGCACAGGACTGCGTGCAACACTACTACCTCACCAAGAAAGCCGAGAATTATAAGCAGCTGCTGCGCAAGTCGAGGCGTACTCGTAGTTCTCGAAACAATCCTAACACTAAGGTACGTAGTCTTCTTCGATACCCGATCGTATGCCTTTCTGACTAAGCACTCATTTTGAATTTGCTTCTACCACAGGTAAATCATAGTAACGCCACGATCGGCGGCCCAATAGATTTATTAACGCCGGGCGTGACGACGAGGCTGCAGCGTGAGCAGCAACAGAAAACGCAGGAGTATTCGCAGAGCAGCAGTGCCTCGGCGTCGACGTCGAACGCGACGCCGGCGACGGCAGTCACCTCCTCTTCGACTACCACGACGAGTTCCGCATCGACTTCTTCCTCCTCCACCGCCACCTCCGTGTCCTCCTCTGCAACGACTTCCGCCGCAACGGCCACGAGTAACAGTAGCAATAGCGCTGCCCTGAACAGCTCTGAGGCCGTCTCGACTACGACGACGGCAACGACGACAACGACGATAACGTCGGCACCGGTATCCACGGCTTCCACACTAGCAGCAGCAGCAGCAGCAGCATCCGTCCCGAGTAGCAGCGCGTCGGCAAGTACGACGAGCGTACTCACCACGACTTCCACGTCGGCAGCGGCACAAGCTAAAGAGGCCCGCGAGGCCAACAAAGAAAACAAGGAAGTCAAGCAGGAACCCAAGGACTCGATACTCCCCAAAGACATTAAGGAAGAGTCAATGTCCAGCTCGGAAACTATGGTCATCCGAGACAAGTGAGTACCCCTCTTTCTTTAATTTCCAATAAAGAAAAAACTATGTAATTGGTTAAAATTAGGCAAGTTGATACTGCAATCGGATCGTTCACTCGTTTCAATTAATTCTCGAAACTTTAGTCTGATTGGATGACGTTGGCGCGTGCGGGCAACAACTGGAAGAGATTTTATGAGCAAACAATAGGAAGAGAGCGAAGCCCTCCCCCTCGTTCTCTGTCGAATTGGATCAGCGGCTCTAGTCTATCCCCCTGCCGCGAGCTCGCGCATATCCACTTAACGGGTGAATTTTAACGACCAAATGCAAAATTTTATTTTATACCGTCGACCTCACTCCGCGCTGGATATATTAGTTTAACGCTCGCCGGGGACTAGACTCCTCGCCCTCCCCTGGTCCACCGAGAGCAAGAGGATGAGAGAGAAGGGCCAGATATTCGTCATTAGCAAATTGCAATGCTAATCAATGGTTATTGGTTAGCGGACAATGTTTGGCTGGGCATCCGACCGATGTTCATCATCTTAATTGAGTTGAGTTCGCGGATTTCATCGACTCGAATAGCCGGATGAGCGAGACGTGCAGAGGGCTTCGCGGGAATATGCGTGCTCGTCGGAATTCGGCCCGTAGAATCCTCGATGACGTTGCCGCGTTTGATTCGCAGGGCCGACGGCAAAGGAACACTGTCTTCGTCGTCTAATACGAGTACAGCGACCAACAACACCACCACGTTGCAGCACGAGCAACAGCCGCAGCAGCAACAAAAAGATAAGAAAAAGAGCACTGGCACCGGCGCCGGCTCGTCCAGCAGATCGAAAGACAAGAAGAAGGAAAATCATTCGACGCCCATGGAGACCAGTGACGAGGAGTCGCAAGCCATGGACGCACTGGGTGAGTCTTTGTTTTATTTTCAATTGTAAATTATAATATCGCGTATCCGACGTCTCTCTCCTTTTTTAGTACAGCCGGATAGAATATTATTCGGCGAAATTTGTGTCTAAATACTCGTGGAAATGTCATTTGATTAGTTGAAAAGATTGTTGGAGTGCAAAAAGTCGTGGCACGCAGCGGCAGTAACAATAAATTAATTGGTAGATGCGTAATGTGTACATGTATATGTGTACATTCATGAGTGACCCAATAAAAATTAAATTTGACGGATCGCCGATGCAGCATGCGACGAATGAATCAATCACGCGCGCTCGCGGAGCCCAGCGACTAAGCAAATACCGCCCCATCGAAACAATTACGAAATCGCTGGCCCGACGCAATTTCAAAAGGCTTGCGCGCAGTCAATGCGTGGAGCTTCAGGGTGCAATTGATAAATTACACGGTCATCGACTCGCGCCTACCATGTAAAAGAGAGAGAGAGAGAGAGGGAGTGTCGGAGTGAGAGGTCGAACGAGCGAAACCTTTGACGGCAATTATTTCTCAGTAATTGCCACTCGTTTCATATTTAACAAAAGCTATCCATTGTTTGATTAATCGCAATGAAAACGCGTGTGCGACAATCGCGAATGATTTTCCGGCGAGACAAACGTATTGAATTTGAAATAATAACAATCATGATAATAATGACGGCGCTTCGAAATCGATTCCCAAGTCACTTCAATCAAAATGGAAATGCGCGCGAGCGAGTGGATGTATTCGGGAAAACGTAATAATATAGATCACTGTCCGTCAAAAATAAATAACAACGCAATATATGGTAATTCGTTTATTAACAGACAATCGTGGGGATACGATATTTACAGTGCATGGCTAACGGATTTTTGTTTTTTTTTACACACGATGAGGAGAATGAGTTTGCCGCTACAGAAATTATAATGCCTCACGCGGATCGCCGACTCAACGTCACTTTGATATGTATGAGAGTGTTTCGACTAAACTATAACGATCGCGCATCACTTAGAAAGACCCCCGGGCGCCCAGGGTCGAAAAGTTCATGCGGCCTGCTGCTGCTGTTGCTGCTGCTGGACGTTCTCGCTGGTGCTCGGCTGCTGCTTGTGCTGCTCGCCGCCGACGCTGCCTTGCGTCGCCGGCTCGTCGACGTTGGGGTGGTGAAGCTTCCTGTGCTTGTGCACAAAGTAGTAGCTGGGGAACTTGCTGCCGCAGATCTTGCACGGATAGTACTGCACGTTGAGGTCGAGCAGGCGCACCTCGCGCTTCTTGCCCTCGCTCGGCTGCGGCGTCCGACGCTCCTCGTTGCCGCCGCTGCCGTCGGTCGGCAGCAGGTGGCGTCGCGCGTGCTTGCGATAGCAGTTCTGCGACTTGAAGGTGTGCTTGCAGTAGCTGCACGTGTAGCTGCGGTTCTCCGAATCGCCGCCGCTCATGATGGCCGGCAGCGGTTGAGCGAGGACTCGCTGCGAGGCGGGCGGCACGCGGTGCACGTTCTCGTCGTTCTCCCGGCACGCGCGTCCGTTGCACTGCGGACTCGGCACTCGCTGCTGCTGCTGCTGCTGTTGTTGTTGTTGTTGTTGTTGTTGTTGTTGTTGTTGTTGTTGTTGTTGTTGTTGTTGTTGTTGTTGTTGTTGTTGTTGTTGTTGTTGTTGTTGTTGTTGTTGTTGCTCTTGCGGTGTCTGTTGCTGTTGATGTTGCGTCGGAGCGGCTGGCGGCTTAGCAAAAAACAAGTCGCGGAGGAATAACGCTCGGTTGGTCGGCGCGTCTCGCGGCGCGATCGTTACCTGCGGATCCGATGATGGCGCGTAGTTCTCGTTGAGCACGCGGTGAAAGCGCACCGGGCCGTCGCAGCAGGCGACATCGTAGATCACTCCGGCAGTCTGCTGCAAGCCGGTGGCGGCCGGCGGCGAGGAAGACGCGTTGGAGGACCTGTCGCGGCCCGGACGCGAGCTGCGTCTGCCCTTCGACTGCGGCTGCGGCTGCTGCTGGCGCCGAGGCTGGGGCTGGTGCTCGGAGCCGGCGTCGCTGACGGAGATGCGCTCACTGCCGGCCGGCGCGCTCGCCCGCTCGTCGTCGACGGCGAGCTGCGCCGCCGGACTCGCCGAGGAGACGACCACGAGTTCGGGGCTTGCCGAGGGCGAACGCGCCGGGGCCGGCGGCGAGGCGCTCGAGACAGGCGACACCGACGGCTCGTTCCCGCTGCAAGACGAGGAGCGCGATGAGGCAGGCGGAGGCGGGCGCGCAGTGGCAGCCGCGACTCACCCGTAAGACGTGGCCTTGTGGGCGAGGGCGGCGGGCAGCTGCACGTGCGGCAGCGGCAGCGCCGGCAGGTGCGGCAGGTCGAGATGCCCGGGCGCGTACAGGGGGGCGGCGGCGCCGCCCTGCGGCCAGCAGAACGCCGGCCCGAGGAGGCGGTTGGGCACCGGGCGCAGCACGCTCGGGGCCGGGCTCGCGGTGGTGGTCGCGCCGCCGCCCACCGGCGTCGGCACCGCCGGCGGCGCCCGCAGCCTGAGCAGCGCCGCGCGGCACTGCTCCAGGGCGCCGGGCATGTGCAGCAAGTGCGTGGCCAGCAGCACCGCGTAGATGTTGTCGAGCGTGACCTCCAGCCGGCCCGTGTACATGTAGTGCAGCAGCGGTCCGAAGGCCTCGCCGCCTGCCGGCAGAAAGAGCGGGTGAGCGGCGGCGGCGGCGGCAACGGCGGCGGCCAGGGCCGCGGGCGCTAGTCACCGATGGACGTGGGCACGCTGACGGAGGCGATGAGCGGCGCGGAGGACGCGTCGCGCGCGCCCGCGGCCTCCCCGGCGGCGACCCCGGCCGCGCCGCCCGCCAGCAGGGCCTTCAGGTAGCCGCTGTGGGCCGCCAGCACAGCCCGGTGCGCCACGAAGTGGAACTCGCCGTCCTGGCCCACCCTGACCACGGTGTCGGGCGGCGACAGCCGGAGCGGGTAGCTCTCCTCCGCGGCGCCGAACCACGCTCTGTACAGGCCGTACATGTCCTCGGCGTGGGCGGCGGCGGCGCGTGCAGCGGGTGTCGCGTGCCGCGCGCGACTGAGGCGCTCAGCCGACAGCCGAGATTTGAACGCCGGACTTGCAGCAGCGAGCGGCCGCTCGCGCGCGCGCCCCACCACCGCCACCTGCAGCCCACGCAGCCGCGGCGCGGGGTGCGGGCAAGCGCGCGGCTGCTGGAACCGCCCCTCGGGGCGGCACATTGGCCGCGCTTCCCGACAATTGCCAATTGCCGATCTCCCCGGGGACGGGGCTGCCGTTGCCGCTGGTCGTTCGCTCGCGCGCGCGCGACCGAAGGAGCGCGCACCACCAGACGCGGCGACGGGCTCCTTTGTCGGTAGCCCAGTTTTGCCTAATTGCCCGAGTGCAGCTCTCCGCTCCGGATTTCGCCTGGCCAAATCAATGGGAACAAAGTCTCTCCTCGTCCTTCCTCCTCTTCTTCCGTGCTTTTTTGTTTTTCCGTTCGTTTCATTCGGTGGCTCCATTCAACGCGCTCGCGAAACAGCCGGCTCTCCGATAGCTTTTCTCCGCGGGGCTGCCTTGCCGCCGTCGCGAGTCGCGTGGCCACGCTCGCTACCGCACCGAGGGCGCGCAAACAAGCCTGGCCGCGATTCGATTTCGAGGAAGAATTAAAAAGTTCCGCCCGAGCTGGTTGCGTTATCACTCCGTCGAATTGCTGGCGCGAAAACGAGGAGCAAAGAAAGCTCCCCGACGTCGATCCAATTAGCCGTGGCGCGCGCGCGCATAAATTTCCGCGGGAAAAAATGAACAAACAAATGGGCCGTGCAAAGAGGAAAAAAAAAAATCGTACGGCGTCCTGTCCATATAGCAGCGCGAGAGCGCGCGGTAATTAAGCAAAGGCCGACTGGACGCAGCTCGTTTGCGAATTACCCGACACAGGCGCAAATCAATGGACAGGAGGAGCGAGCGCGTGTGTCGGATTAGCGATAGAGAGAGAGAGAGAGAGAGAGCGCACGTTTCCGCATAATTTGGCCGCACGAAAATCCGGCGCGGGATCGTGACAGTTACGCGCGTGGAGGAAGCGGCAGCCAATGATAAACAAACGCGAGAAAGCGACGCCGATTACGCGCATTTCCCGAGGGGCGTCGCTTTTACGCTCGTGCGCGCTGCCGCTCTCCGTGTATATCCAGTATTAAAGCCGCGCTTTAAGGGCTCGATCCCTTTGAGATTGTCTCTCTCTCTCCCTCTCCATTGTACTCCCCGGCCGCGTTCGCGCACACCACCGCCTGGCGCGAGACGGAGGCGAGGACTACTCGTGTAGTCCTCGGAGACTCGTCCGCCGCATCCGCGCCACCCCCGCTGGCTTTGCCTTTTCAGCGAGGTTTTTGCGGCGGCTAGCGGCCGCGCGTCGACGCGCTTCTTGCTCGGCTCCGCCGACGCGGGCCAATTAAATCCGCGCGCCATCGGTCGAACGAGATCGCCGTCGGCCGTCGCCATCCGGCAGAGTGGAGAGAGAGCGTTTCATCCGGCGGCGGAGTAGCAGGAGGAGGAGGAGGAGGAGGTTGGTTGGTTGGTTGGTTGGTTGGTTGGTTGGTTGGTTGGTTGGTTGGTTGGTTGGTTGGTTGGTTTACGCAGCGCCGCGAGACGTCCTCGGAGCTATTTGGCGGCGCGACGGCCGCCGCAGCGCCCGGCACCTCGGGGAGAGAAAAAGCTCGGCTGCGCGCCCCCGGAATAATTCATCGCTCGCTCTCTCGATAATTGGCGGCGTACAGCAGCGCGATCAAATCAGAGCGGAAGAAAGTGCACATCAAGATCGAGCGACGGGTCTCGCTCGCCTCGCCGTAGCGAGCCCTCGAGGTATTTTCCCAGCGCGCGCCGCTAATATCGCCAGACAGTGTTTGCGCAAGCACCGCGAGATCCCGTGGCTTTTTTTCTCGGTTCTTCTTTTTCGTTTTCGTCCTCTCGTTCTTTCTTTCTTCTTGCCAATTACAGACCGTGGCGAATCGCTTGTTCGCGGCGCGCGCGATTCCGTTATGAGATTTCGACTGCGAGCGCATCGGCAGGTGCGCGAAATAGCCTGGCCGCGCGTCGGCGGGGGTGTGTGCACAAACCGGAGCAAATTGGCGCGCAAAATTAAATGAAGGTAAAGCGAGAGAAAGAGAGAGAGAGAGCTAAACTCTCTCTGGCGCTCGCTCGTCAGGCGGACGAGCTAATTAGCGTCTTGATTTACTTAATCCCAATTAATGGCACTCCGAGAGAGAGAGAGAGAGAGAGAGAGAGAGAGAGAGAGAGAGAGAGAGGCAGACAGCCAGCCAGCTCGCTCAGCAAATAGCGGATTACGTACGAGCGGGTTCGCGCTGCTGCCAGAGGATTACGCGAGCTGCGCCAGCCGCAAGGAGCATTCGTTAATGCTATCGTTAATACCTACAGAGGCTCCGCTTTTTTCGAGCTCGTTAATTGCCCGCGACTTCGCTTTCTCTCTCTTTCTCCTCTGTTTCCCGAAACTTTATGAGAATTGAATAATTCACGCGCTGCGAATTTCTTGTTGCCAAAGCGTAATAATACGCGAGCTTTAGTCAGCGCCTCTTTCTCTCGTCCAAGTTGAAATGCAAAAATTTGCCCCTGCCTCCCTCCCCCGGCCGGTAATTAACGCTCATAAAATTCGGCCTTTCAATTTGCGCGCGCGCGTAATTGGCCTTTTCATTTTAGTGTCCCGCTAAATGAATAATTAGCAATTCTGCAAATTGCAGGAAAGAAAAACAGCGGCCGCGTATCTTTTTCTAGACGCCGGCCCGTATAGACACACCGGCCGGACGCCGAGGACAAATTAATCAATCAGCTGTAATGAATGGCAAATACACAAAAGCGCGAGAGCCAGCGAAAACGAAAAGGGGTGCACATTATGAGGAGCAAACAACATCTGTCAATTAGGACAGCGAGCTTGGCGACGGGCGGGGATGGAGGAGCACGGGATGAGGGCGGCGGGGGGGGGGGGGGGGGGGGGGAGGGGGGGGGGTGCTTCACTCCACGGCCAATTCGCAGCAGCCCCTTCGGTCAAGCGCGCCGGCCGTCTTTGAGCTCTAGTGAAATTTCAATTAGCTCAGACCGACGATTCGTCGTCGCGCTCGACCATACTCGCGCTAACGACTTTGCGCCTGGGCGGAGTGCGAGTCCGCGACGGGACGACGCCTCGGGAGCGCGTCCGCCGCCTTGGTACAGCGGTTAAACTTGGCGAGCGCAAAAGATCCCCGCCGAGGCAGAGGAGACCCGAGGTCTTTCAATAGCACTCACACGTGTGTACATTTTGCTCGCGCTCGCTCTCTTTCCCGCTGTGTTTGCTTTTAATCATTTTTGCCGAGAGCCGAGCGAGCAAGCGAGCGAGCGAGCGAGCGAGCGAGCGCCGCAAATCTCATAAATACATGAATGCGTACATCAGGCCCAAGGGCATCTCGCGTGTTTGCGCGAAACAAGCAATTTTTCGTATCAACGCAGCTCGCTCTCGGTGAATTGGAAATCGCGCGCGGCGATTCGCCAGAGGAACCTAGGCTGCCGCCGTCGCCGCCGTCGCCGCCGCCGCCGCCACCACCACCACCACCGCTCTCGTAATCGAATCGCCGTCGTAATCTGCGAAGGATTACGCGGGAGCGCGTGGCCCATCGACGATTCCCTTTGAAAGAAAGGGGGTAAATAAGAGCCGGCGCTGCTCTTCGATCTGGCTGATAATTACCCTGAATGAATAATGCGCCGCACGAGGAAAAAGACAAGCTCAAAGAGAGAGAGAGAGAGAGAGAGAGAGAGAGAGAGAGAGAGAGAGAGAGAGAGAAAGAGAGAGAAAGAGCGGGAGACGCGAAGCGAAATTAACCGTGCACTCTAGCCTCGGCGAGTCATCGTGCGCTGCGCTTTGATGATCCTCTCTCGCGAGCTCTCTGGGCCGCGACGATGATTCCGGCGCGCAGGCAAATAGCCGCTAATTAGAGGGAACAATGGCGCAGCCCGTGAATGTTTGATCAGACATCTCGAGGAAGCACAATGGCGTTAATAAGCGCGGCGCCGAGGGCAGGCAAGACCGCGGGACTGGCCTCTCGGGCGCCCGCGAGCGTGCCCGACGTTGACGAAAAACGACGGGCGTCCGATCCCAGCCGCGACACGTGTATCTCGGAAAATCGCTCGCTGCTCGGCACCGACGCCCGTTAATTAGCTGACTCGCCGCGATCGAATTACGCGCCGCGAAAACCAGCCAATTTGGCACATTTCGCGCGCGCGTACTCGGCCTTTGAACAAACAGCGCCCGCGCGCGCGAGTCCACGGCCAAGTTTTTAATTGGCAATTCGTAATTAGTTGGCTCGCGCGGCTAATTATTCAGCCCCCTCAAACAGCCGCCTGCCCCGTGAATTTTCTTCACGGCTAATTTGAAAGCTGGGCAAATATCAATCGGCTGCCGAGCGATTCGCCGAATCCGCTCGATCACTGCGATTACGTCGCGCAAGGGCCGGAAAAGGGGAGAAAAAAAAGGAAAAAAGGAGAGCCGGAGAGACGCGCGCGATTATGCAGCGCGCGGCTTCGGATATTGCGATTGCGAGCGATGCGATCGGCCTTTATATGATTTCACGTCGCGCGCTTTTCTCTTTTTGTCCGCTGCCGCGCGTGTTTGCTTTTCCGCCCCCCCCCCCCCCCCCTCATCGCGAGCGGATGTACATCGGAGCGCCGGGGTGTTTTCGTTGCGTCCGCGGCGATTGATTGTAGGCCGACTGTTCGAGTGCCGTCCGCGAGCGACAGACAAGCCAGAGTTGTCAATTGGACCGATTTCCTTTGCTATTGACATTTCGCTGATTCTGTTCGAAATATTCACTAGGCCGATCGCTCGACGATCGAAGACCACGGAAATAACAAAGAAAAAACGCAAAGCAGAAAAAGAGAAAGAGGGGCTAAGAAGAGACGCGCTGATTTGAGCTGCGAACGAAATTGGCTCGGTTTCAGAGCTGAGCGGGCGACAGCTGGGACCGCATCCGTGCGCGATCTGCCAGACGATAGTGGAGGCGGGCAACCAGAGCAGACCACTGTCGCGCAGCCAGGCTTCGCAGTACGGCCTGTCGGAGGAGCAAGTGGGCCTGGGCGCGCGGGTCTGCAACACCTGCCGCTGCAAGTCGGTGCGCGGGCGCTACGTCACCTGCCCGCTGCCCGGCTGCCCGAACCTCGGCACCGCCAAGGCGAGGTTGAAGCGGTTGCGCTGGCTGCCGCCCAAGTGGAGCGAGCTGACCCCCAAGGCCCGCGAGATCATCGCGCAGGAGTTCCGTAAGTGGTCGTCGAGCGGCCCCGCAGCTCCGCGGATGGTCCCCTCTGACGCTCGCCCGTTCTGCCCCGCAGAGATCCCGAGCCACGACACCAAGTGCTGCACGGCGTGCTTCAACCGGATCTCGAGGAGCATGACGCCGTATCTGACCGGCGCGAGCGGCGAGCCGGGCGAGGAGGCCGACGCCGCCGGCCGTCCGTGGACGGACGAAGAGCTGGACCAGCTGACCAAGGCGCTGCGCGAGCACGGCACCAACTGGGTCAAGGTGGCCGAGGTGGTCGCCGGCAAGAGCCACCACCAGTGCAAGAGCCACTACCTGACCCACCGCAAGAAGCTCGGCCTGGACCAGCTGCTGGCCGCGTATTACCAGTCGCTGGGCGAGGAGCGCAAGCCCTGCCTCACCGACGAGGAGGAGAGCGGCAGCAGTACCAGCAGCTGCGACGAGCTGGCCGTAAGTAGCGCCGGGCGGCGCGCGACCCGGCCGGCCGCCGCTCGCTCACGCGCGCCTCTGCCGCAGGTGCACGACACCAGCGACACGGCATCGGCGGGAAGCCCCGCCAACACTCTGTCGAGCAGCACGCCCACGGCCTCGGCGGCCTCGGCGGCCTCGTCGGCAGGCTCGCTGAGCGGCGCGGCGCCGCTGCTGCAGCCGACCGTCGTCGGCTTCCCCGGGCCGCAATCCGCGGCCAGCGACGCAGCCGCCGCCGCAGCCGCAGCCGCCGTGGTCGTCGCCGCTGCCGCCGCCGCTGCCGCCGCAAACGCGCAGTCGCAGGATACAAAGGTGGGTGAAAAACAACAACTCGCCGACCTGGCAGTGGTGTCCTTGGTTGCACCATCGCCCGCGATCACTTCCTCCCAGCCACCACCACCACCACAGACCAATCCACCCACGAGCACGAGGGAAGACTACGACAGCTCCGCCACGGTAAGACCGGCTCGTTCGGCCACGCCGCGTGCTACACCGCCACCGCCATATCACACGCACACACACTGCTTCAGCTCTCCTCTCTCGCTCTCTACACCTCACAGTCTGACGCTCCGCTTCTGATGCCGCCGTCGGCGCTTGTCGCGCGCGCGTCTGCCGTCGGTCGCGCGCTCGGCCCGGCCGGCGCTCCCCGAGGGCAGACCGCGCGCCACGCCGCCTCGCCACCGGGCGAGCGCCGCTGCCTCTTGTTTCCAAGCTGCCTCGCATCTCTTCCCGTGAGAGGACCGTCTGATAGAGTCACCACGCTTCTTTCCAGGAGACGGCGGACGAAGCGCCGGGCAACTCCGACCTGGACGCCGGCAACCTGGTCGTGACGCTCGCCGGCGCCTCGGGCGGCGCGCCCGGCTCGCACCAGCCGGCTTCCATGGCGCAGGGCCAGTCGCAGGCGCCGCCGGTGCTGCCAGTGCAGTCGCCGCCGTCGACCACCAGCAACAATAACCCCCTCACGGTCAAGGATCTCATGCTAGGCGTCATCGAGATGCAGCTCAAGCGTAACCCCAACAACCAGGGACCCAACTCGTCGGTGCCCGTCAGCTCAGGCACGCCCACCATATCCAGCATTCTCAAGACCGATCACCGCAACGACATCACCTTTGTCCGCGAGTACAAGCAGCCCGCGCAGCCGGCCAGCATGCCCAACACTGCCATGCCCAACAGGGACCCCAACCTGGCTACGCTCTCGGTCGTCACCGGGCCCCACCACGCGCACCGCTCGGCCTCCAGTCCCCACCAGCAGATCGGCCAGATGCAGGCTACTATTACGCCCTGTCCGCCGCCCGCGCCCAGCCAGCAGCCTCAGCCCGCCGGCAAAGACATGCTGCCCAACGAAGGACTGGTCGTCATGCAGGTAGCTACTCTCGAGCCCGATCGTCCGGCACCTCCTTGTCCCTCCGACAGCTCCTCCTCTCCGTTATAACAATCCAATCGTTCACGCTCTGTCTCTCGCCTTTCAGCAGCAGCAGACGATGCGCGAGACCGAGGGCACCCTGGACTTGAGCATTAAGAAACCGCGCCAGGAGTACAATCACGCGCTGCAGCCGCCGCCCCCGCACAAGCCAACCGCTCACTACAGGCCGGAGCCCCCGTCGGCGGCAACCTACTACCACGCGCATCCCCACGCGGAATCGCAGGCTCGTCAGGCCAAGAGCCCGCACGTGTACTCCTCGTCGCCGAGGCCACAGGCCCCACTTACCCCTAAGCTGCCCAAGGTCACCGTGCCGCCGACCTCTCATCCGAAGCTGTCGCCGAAGCTGACCAACATCGGCACGCCGCACAAGACTGGCTCCATCACGCACGGCACCCCCGTCTCCGGCGCGCGGTACGACGGCATGCTGAGGCAGATGACGCCGCCCGGCAACAACGCTCAGCCCAATCCGAGCACCACCACCCCGGTAGGCGCCAAGGAAACGGGCTCGATCACGCAGGGCACTCCTGTGCATCCGTATGCGGTCGACAAGCGCGCTCCGGTCTATGATTATCACAGGTCCATCAGGCATTCACCAGTCACCACCAGCAACGTGCCCGTTCAGCCGCAGAACTCCGGTGTGGTCGTCAGTCATGGGCAAAGGTACCGAAACCATTTACATCTAATCTCAAACGACCCGTCGCTAAGCTCTTACCACATTCCGAGCCAATCGAATCTTTCTGTTTGCAGCAGCTCCACCAATCAGTACAATTCCTTCCCGTCGCGCCAAGCGCCAAACTACACCATGGAGCAGCAGTTGTCGTCGCGGCAAATAATAATGAACGACTACATAACCAGTCAGCAAATGCATCCTCGCAACCGCAGCGGTGGCTCGGCGGAGGCTTCTAGTAAAAACGAAGTTCCCACCACGTTGTATTGCGCAAACACGCCGCCGCCACAACCACGGCAAGGTGTCATTCAGAGGCACAACACTCAAAAGCACTACGCACCACCTCCCGCAGGCCTCGATGCCTTCGCTAGTCTAGTCGACGTAGCCGTTCAGCAACCCAGTCTTCCTGTGCCGCACCCTCCGGCGACGAGTAGCAGTCACGAGGGATTATGCATGTCGATCGAGCGAATGTACTCGGAGCGTTATGGAATGGATAATCGATCGCTGCAGAACATGCCAAGCTCGAGGTTGGCCAGGCAGCAGGCAGCCCAATATCAAATGGCCGTGGCGATGCAGCAAGAGCAGCGCGAACGTGAGATCATGCGCGAGAAGCAGCACGAGGAAGAGCGTGAGCGCATGCATCGCGAGCGCGAGAAGGAGCAGCTGCATCATCAGCAGCAAATGGAAAGACTGGCGCAGCGTGAGAAGGACATACAGCAGGAGCACCGGATACGCGAGCAACAGCGCGAACAGGAGAAGCACCAGGCGGCCGTGGATCATAGAATCGCTGCGCAGCAACGTGAAAAAGAGCTGCAACAGCATCAGCAAAGCCACGATCACAGACTGAGCATTCATCAGCAACAGCAACAACAGATGCGAGAGAAAGATATGCAGCAGCATCATTACCGAATGGTGCAGCAACATCGCGAAAAAGAAAAAGTGGCCGCTGCGATGCGAGAGCAACAGGAGATACAGCAGCGTGCCTTGGCGGCGCAAAAAAGAGAAATGGAGATGCAACAGCAGAGAGAAAATATGTATTTACAACAGCAGAAGCTTCAAAAGCAACAGCAAATGCAACAGCAGATTGCAGCCGAACAGCAGCATTTCGAAAATGAAAGACGCGTGATCGAGCATCTCAAAGAACAACAAATGTACAGGTGAGACATCATTCAACGTCTATTTCATTTTGATAAACTCATTTCGTGCTAGATGTAGAATCATATTGACCGGTTTACTTTCTTCAGAGAAATGATGGAACGACAATGTGAATCGCCAAGCGTGAAAGGACCTCAAATTTATTATCCACTAATAACGCAGAAGCAACCACAGCCACCACCTCCGTCTTCTTCTCGACACAATCAATCATCTTCCGGTCAACAGGGTGACGTCGCGTCTACTTTGACTGCGGCAAGCTTGATCGATGCTATTATCACGCACCAAATTAATTTGAGTACAGCTAAGAAAGGCGATGGAGCTCCTTCAGCACGGCCTGGTGATCGTTTATTTCAGGTTCGTCAAGTCAAACCAAGCTCATTGCTACATTACGGGTATACTCTTAGATGGTGTTAGTATTTCATATTTTACAACTTCATTTACAGAGTTTTCATCGTGACAGCCCGGCGGAACCTAACGGCGTAGCTCATAGTCCGGCCGGCGAAGAAAATGTTCCAAATAGCGGTCCGAGTACTGGAAATGCAAGTAGCACTGGCAGCAAGGTTATTACTTTAGGAGAGCATGTAGAGCATGTGATTAACAAAGATTTTGCGCCGCCAATGTCTTCCTACCGGCCTTATCCTGGGTTAGTGTGCGTCATAAAAAAGTAATTTTTTTTTTCCTATTGATTGTCAATGCCCGTTTCATTATAGCTACCAAATATCGGATGACCAGTGGAAGAGGAGAAAAACAGGTGAACCAGATCCTGGAAAGCCTGGTGATGAGCGACAAATTATCCGCGTTGCTCAGCAAAAGCCCACATCTTCCCAACAACAGTCTTCGCACCAGAGCCAACAGTCCGTAAGCAAACAGCAGCCTACGTATCAGACAGAACCTGTGTCACCACCCGAGGCCAACCACTATCCACGACGCTTCTATGAGTCGAGCACTGCGACGACTACGACATCGGGTGCACCTTCGAGCAAATCGCATCTGTCTCCTCTGGACTACGTGAAAAACAAGATAGTGGAGGTGATGCGCACCGAAGACGACAAGACCAGTTCGGGAGACAGGAACGGTGGCGGCAACGAAAAAGACGACAAATGTGCTGACAATTCGCCCAGTGGCGAAATGGTGATTGACGAGTCGCCCAGTCAACCGCCAGCTCCTACTCCCACAAACTTTTATCCGTTCAATGCGTTAGGTGTACACACGGGCCCACCGCCGGCGCCACCACCTACAGTTGGCGTAACATCTTTACCTGTGGTCAAGACCGAAGAACCTGCGCCAATTCTCTCTGCACAGTACGAGCCTCTCTCGGATGAGGATTGATCGTGAAACAGCAAAAACCATGTAACGCTCAAAACTTGTTAAAAACTACGTACCACCGACTTGTATAGATAGACTCAAATGTCATCAGATGTTTCAACGTCTGTTTGAAAAAAGGATGTTGCGTTTGATTATTTTGTAAAATGCAATACTTTTTCTCCAGTTCTTTCAAATTTATCTCGCGACACTTATTTTTAGTTCTTCACTCAAAATACATTACAATTTTAATTTTTCTTCAACTTTACATCACATTACATTAAGAGGATGACGGAACAAATTTCCACTTCCGGAGAAATTATTATACTAGAATAATTAACAGTTCGTGTGAGATGTAGAAGCCATACGTTTTTCTCGGAATTATAGACTAGGATGGATGATTTTCATTATTGTCGAAGACTAAATATTAGGTGGAAATAAATAAATCTGCGATACGCATTGAAAAAGAGATTTATGGTGTATAGTTTTATAGTAATTGGTGCTCTACAATATTCACTTTTGATCATTTATTGAAATCATTCACCCTGAAAAACCACGTAAAGAATAACAACGTAAATAATAATCTAGATTTTATGAAAATTAAAAATTGTTCGAGTATAATAGTTTCTACAAATTTATAGATTACGTTTTTATATATGTTCTCTTCTGTTCTCTTTTACACCCTCCGTTATCCTCTCAAACAAAATATTTTTTGCAGTATTGATCAATATCCCTTTTTTCAATAGAGATACATACGGTTAGTAGGTTTAACTTATGGTTAAAATTGTTTTCATGCGTAAAAGATGAATCTTTCTGTTTTATTTTATTGATGACATGCAAATATGGACGAGCGCAGAGTGCCAATGAACATCATTTTGTATTTATTATATTTTAACTAATTGTTGTTTAGGTAAAATTTTTACACTTTTACTTTGATTTTATTTCTTTATGCAACAATTTAAGTATGTAAAATATCGAGAAAAAAAACACGCATTGAAAAAGTGTAGATGTACGACTTGTTTGGAAGTTGTAGACATTTTTTATTTTCAATTTTGAAAATTTTATGATCCGTTTGAAGTAAAAACCAACGATATTCTGCGCGATTTGTCATATAATGTATATATAACACAGGTTATGTTTGTCGGGAGATTATTCTCTAATCCCAAGGAACTGTATAGATGTTTTTTTTTATTTTTAGGAGAACGAAATAATCTTTATCAGACAAACCATGCATTGCATAAAATTTACGAACAGCGTCCTATTTTAAGCAGTATGTTGTACAATATTTTGAAATTCTGCCGAACAAGTCAACGTTCATTCCATCATCGGTGCAAGTCTTACGATTGCAAATTGTAGTTGCGACTAAAAAAATGAGAACAGGGTGACTCATGTTTGTGCGTATATGCGTGGTGCGTGCGTGCGTGTGCGTGTGCGTGTGCGTGTGCGTGTGCGTGTGCGTGTGCGTGTGCGTGTGCGTGTGCGTGCGTGCGCAGTGTATTGCAAAAAAAAGATAAACAATTGTCGAGAAGATAAAGTCAGAGCACGAAAGTTTGACAGAATTTAGCAAACGTAGCCCGGAGAAACAATGCAGACGCTTTTTGTAAATATGAATACGTAGTATATCGTTAAATGATAAATACAGCGTTAACAGTGTGCGTGTTTTTAATTTGGATGCGTCTGATACATGTCCACTACATGTAAACGTTCATTGAAATATGCAAGTGCGATAAAGAAGAAAAACGTAGTCGTTAGATAGAATATGGAAGTTTATGATTGTAAGAATGCTATACCGAGTCAAGTGCAACACCGCAAATGTGAGAGAACAAAAATAATTAATGCGCTGTTTTATAGTGATGCGGTTCGCACCGTTGCCACCCTCTTTCATTTATTTTTTTTCCAGTAAAGTGGTTTTATGAGAAAATAAAAATTACAGTTATAAGCTTAAGCGTTGTACATAGTACATAATACTATCTTTTAAGAGTGAATTATAAGTAATTATAACGATTATTAGTTTATTATGTATAGAGAATAAGGAAGGAAAACTCTAGGCCCAGATTAAGTACTGTAGCTAGCGTATAGAATTTAGGAAACCACGAACTGACTAGGGAAGTTTTCCCAAGACTACGTTCTCTTATAATTGAAATAAACAGCCGATTAAAAAAAAAGATTGAATCGTCGATGAACGAATAGATGTGGGTTTTTATTTAATTTAACAATTTTTTAGATAACATCAAAGCGTATCCTCTTTATTTGCGAATAATAAAAGAAAAATATTACGCGATAAGCGAAATGAAAGAATACGCGCGTCTCACCATATGTTCGTTAAACATTCACCATACATTTCACGTATACACGATACACAAAACTTTTTATACAGCCTAATTTTATATTTGTACGCAACGCGTGGATTGCGCCTTCGATTGTACTCTGTCGCGATTTTTTAACGCTTTCTAAATTCTATTATCGGTGCAACAACGTCGTTTGTTAAGGGTCGCCTTAATATTGTATGGATTTAATTTTTTTCCAGTGATGGATTGGGAAAAAGTAATGTATTAAACGTTATATGGAAAACTATTATGATAGATGTTGATCGGTATTTGATCTTTAATATTTTTTCTACGTGTAAATACATTGCTGATAATACGATAAAAATACATGTTTGATGGTTAACATAAAATCGTTTACATGGATCTCACTTTTTATTTCTCGTCATGTGCTATTCCAAATTTAGTGAACCAAAGCTTTTATTGATAATCAGTCCAATTCGTACAATACTTTTCCAAGTTCATCATGAAAAATACTCGAAAATTCGTACAAGAAGAAGCTTGGAAAAAATCAGTCGCTGCGTTCATTCTTGATAAATTTCTTTTAAACAATTGCATCATTCGGTAAAAAAAAAAACAAGACATAATTCCGGTGCCTTTTATGACTTGGCTATTAAAACACAACTGCAAACGAACCTATTATTCCTTTATCATTTTCGACTTACTCTACAGACTTCATTAAGCTCCATCTTTACCGCAATGTTATATGCCAAGGGCCACTTGAATCTCCCGAATTTTTGCATTTATATTAATCAGTCCTTCGATAAAACGGACTTTTGTCTTTAATACGAATCGACGCAATTCTCCATATAACTCATACTTTTGAGACATTTTCCAGCTAGGCGTCGATCTCTATGTACATGTGTAATTACTCAATATCGTTGACGGAGTCTCACAGTGATGCCCACCAGCTGTTCTATATTTTTCTAATTGAACGCATACGGCGAACAGAGAGAAAGTGTGATCAACGAATATCCGTGCGCGCGAAATCCCACTTGGAGCACCCAACATCTCGACGATATAGCATGCTAAAGTAACGATGCTTTCTCATTGATTGGAAAAAGAAAACTTTGTGATATTTAGAATTTTAATTGAAATGTTTACCGTCACTTTTTCTTCATGCGAAAAGCAGACGTGTGCGCGATGGCAAAAGTGACATTTCTGATGTGAATGAACGAAGATTTAAAAGAAAAGAAAGACGTAATTAAGGAAAAAAGAATCAGTCTTCCTAGTATTAGTTCGCTAGCCTCTCTCGATGTCGAAAGAATTGTCCATTGTAATTTATCTCCAGTATTCTTTTCCCAAGCGAGTGCGAGCCTGAAATTTGTACATTACTTTTTATTCTGTGCTCTTTTGTGCGATTGGCAAATTTTTGACGCATAAATTTTACTTTGGTAACATGGTGTAATTGTGAACAAACGACAAATAATCACAATGTTCCAACTTTTAGTGTGAACAAAAACAGCAAAATTGTCGATGCTTCTTAAAAAAATGTATTAACGACTACGCGAAAGAACAGTGCTGCAAAAAGTGTAAATTAGAAGAAAAAAAAACAAACAAAAAGTTAAAAAGAAAAGAGTGACGTATCTCGCCAGTGCGCTTATTTCCTTTCTTTTCCTTTCTACATTTGAGAACGAATTCACGGTAAATATGTAAATTACGCATAGGGAAAGAAAATGAAATAACAAAGCAGGAAAAGAAATAAGATGAAGCGCGAAGAAATATCACAACACGTGTACCTATTCGACTTAACGAAACATGTCGGCAGATCGACAATTCGCATATAAAGCACACGAGCTGTCGGTCCGTCCCGCTGAACCAGATAAGGCTGTACGACGCGTTGAACAATATACATAAAAAGAATATATATATACATACAAGCCAAGGCGCACTCCTTTCTTATATTTTCTCGGGCCGAGAGACGTTCGTTCGCGCGCGAAGCGCCGTAGCAGCAGCGTAAAAATCCACGAGTACTATTTCGATGTATAGGCAAACGAAGAACGACAAGCAGTGCTGTTAACGAATAGGCGCGATATGCCAGCGAAGATTATAATGGCGAAGCGAGCGTACGGCGTGCCTGGTGCAGTGAAGCGCAGGCGTAGCGCGCACGACAATTACTACGACGAATTAAGAGCAGCGCCAGCGGCGGCAGCGGCAACAATTCGATGTAAATTGTTATTTTTGTTGAAATAAAAGAGAATCAGCTCCGTTAAAGAGGCGAGCAGCAGGTGCACTTTGTCCGCCCCCGCCCCCGCCCCCGACCCCCGACCCCCCGACCCCCACCCTCTGGCGTAGCTCACGAGGGGTACATGGCGCGCGCCTGGATCATGCGCTCCCTGGCCGCCTTGAAGCGGGCCAGCACGTCGTCGGCGCCGTGCAGCAGGTCGGCCGCACTCGGTGCGGCGAGGCCGTCGCCGCGGCGGCGGCGACGCCGCAGGCGACAATCGGCCGGGTGCCGGCTCTGGTGCGCGGTGTGGACGCTCAGCTGCAGACTGCCGCTGGGCAGCACGCGCAGCCGCCGCTTGTCCAGGCTGCCGGCCTCGTGCTGCATCGCCGGCACCGCGCAGTAGGAGATGTCGTCGAGCTCGCAGGCGCCCCCCGTGAAGAAGCGCCGCAGCGAGTCCAACAGGCCGCCCGCCGGTCGCCAGGTCGCCAGCTCGTAGCCAAAGCTGCCCGGGTCCGTCGGCAGCGCCAGCCAGCCGTAGCCCTCGAGCCTGTACCTGCGGTAAAACCAGTTCGGCTGTGCGAGCGTGCGCGTGTGCCGTTGACGGCCGAGCATTCGCGGAGATCCGACGGCGCGCGGAGAGTCGACGCGTGACGAAACTGGCCTCAAAGTCCATTGTCCTTAGTCATGGATTCCGATAAAGCAGATGCGGCGCTCGTCGCTCGTCTGCGTCATCGCCTGTTTAGCGCATTTTTCGGATCGCTCCGTTGTTATTTTCCTCTGTCCTGCCGCCCGAACGGAGCGCCCGGCCGCCGTGCGCAGGTCTTATCTCTGGCTCGGCTGGATGATAAGCGCTACGCCAGTGGCCGTAGGTGCATGCGCCGATAGCGCGGCGACGCAGTGCCAATAGAGCAGCGCGCTTTGTTCTTCGGCGCGCGTGTCGACGTCGGCTAATCGAGTCGCGCGCGTGAGCGAATTACCTCGTCCAGCTGTCGATCGAGCCGACGGAGAACAGCAGGCTTGGCCAGCGGCCGGAAGCCGCGGCGGCGTCCTGGTCCAGGTCCAGAACGACCTCGCTGGAGTAGGCGAAGTGAGCGGCGCCGTCGCGCGCCCGGCAGCGCTGCGTGCGCCCGGCCGGTCGCCCGGCCGAGGTCCAGTGCTCGGGCAGGTCCAGGAAGTAGCTGACGAAGAGCGCGTCGTCGTGGGCGAAGTCCCTGGCCGATCGGATGTCCAGGTTGAGGAATAGTCGCAGAACGCGCGGCTGCGGTGCGCTCATCTCGCGAAACATTTGGGCATCCCTGAGAGCGCGCAGCCGACGCGCCTCCTGCAAAGTGAACGCAAGCTCGGCGCGAGGTCGATTCCGCGCCTGGTGGCTGGCCCGGACGCGCCGAAGAGAAGTCGCGCGCGTTCGTTCGATTGTCGTCGAGCCCTCGGGACGAGGGTTCGGTCGCGGCGCATCTTCGACCCGATCTCCGCGGGGAGTCGCGATGGCGTGCAATCCGACAAAAGCACACGAGTCGGCTGAGTCGGCGCGAAAATAGCCGCGTTCCCGCGACTCTGTTATCCGTCGGCGATGCAACGACGGCGGCGGCGGCGGCGGCGGCGGCGGCGGCGCGAGGCAGTGGGGGCCGAGCGCGGAAGCGGACACGGTCTCGTACGCTCGCACGCTCAGTCGGACTGCGGCTGCCGAGCACCGTCGTCGCTGTTCCCGTGGTGGTACCTCGGCCGTCCTCCGCCGCCTCCTCGCGCCCCTCGCTTCTCGGACCGGCCGGACCGGATGACGACCGCTCGTCATTCCAGGCGCGCGCCTCCGAATTCCCGTCCGTGTGGTGCAGCAGCAGCGCGCGAGCAGCATGGAGAGGCCGCAGCAGGGCTAGGCCGCGCAACGCCGGATCTCGTCGTCGGAGGCCCCAGCCAGTGTGCGGCAACATGAACATCGACATCGACGTGCCGTACACGATGAAGATCATGCGCCAGATCTCCGAGATCTCGTACGTGGGGTGAGTGAGTCACCTTGGCGGCGGCGTCGCGCCGGCGCTGCAGCTCGCGCGCGCTCGGCCTCGGCGACACGTGCTCGATCCAGTAGTCGTAGCTCATGCCCACGCCGTCCACGCTGTAGCAGTCGCGCGCGCTGAAGTCCGGGCTGAGGCGCAGGGTCTTGCGCAGCGGGTCGTAGCTGAGGCGGCAGAGCAGCACCTCCGAGTCCACGCTGCTCTCGTCCCTCGGCGACAGGTCCGCGACGATGTGCATCGCCTGCCGCTCCTGCGCGCGCGCAAAGGCCGGTGAGAGCTGGTGGCCGCGGGGCGGCCGGGCGGCGGCGGCGACGGCCTACCTTGTACAAGTAGTGGGTCGCGCGGACGCGCCCGTCGGACGGGCGCTCGTCCACCACGCTCTTGTTGTGGCGCTTGGCGAAGGGCTTGCGGTTGGCCGGCGCCGGCGCGGCGGCCCGCTCGTTGCGCAGCGCCAGCCGCGACCTGAACGCGCAGCCCGCGAGCGGGCCGGCCTGTGGGCAGTGCGCGTCCGCCTCCACGTACGAGTAGAGCCGCGAGCCCGCGGCCGGCGACTCGAGCAGGCGCCGGTGGTAGGCCTTCTGCTGGTCGGTCGCGCAGTTGCCCTCGTCCCGGTACCGCCTCGCCTCGCGCGGCCCCAGCACCTTCTCCTGCCACGAGAACTCGCGCTCCTCGGCCTCCAGGAAGTTGCTGTCGCGCGTCTCGCCCTCGTTCTCGAACAGCTCGGCCAGCAAGGACTTCTGCTGCACTATGCGCACCCTGTGCCAAGTGAAATCGCGGTCGAGCGCTTGCGCCGTTAGGGCTTGGTCTGCCGCAGCGCTCGGGAGCACCGCTCGCGTCCGATACAGCTCGACGATGCGCTCACCTTATCTTCAAGTTCTCGATTGGCTGCTTCACTCGGTAGACAGCCGATATCTTGGCTCGTCCACTCGACGGCTCCAGCATGCTCGCGACGCTCGTCGACTCCTCGAGCGAGATAAGACGACTCGCGGCTCGAGTACCAACCGGTGAAGCCACTGCTCGATTTAGCCCGCATCCGCTCTCGTCGGTCGCGGTGCCGTCGTGCTTTTCTTCTCTCGTCGAGCAGCCGAGAGCGCGGGTAGCTTTGTTTATCCTTTGCGTCGCGGGTGTGCGTTGCTAGGCGACCCCGCATGGCTGCCGCCGCCACCGCCGTCGCGCACAAGGAGCGAGAAAGAGCGGCAGGTGCTTTTAATAGCGCGGCAGAGGGGGACAGACCGACGCTGCGCCGAGCGACTCAGTGTGACCGCCGCGCGCCGTGCTGCTTTCAAAGTACTTTCTCGCGCTGCGATAACGGACGATGCACTAGGGGTTTTGCTTTTTGCGCGATATTCCGCTAACCTTCCGCACGACAGCAACACGCTCGTTTCCCGATTGCTGGACCCTACTTGTTCGCTTGCCGAAGGAGGTAGGTCGGAGGATAACACTTATCATAACCTGTTGAGCTGAGCTACCTTTTTTTTTTCAATCAACGGCGGTACGTAGATAACGGTACAGTCACACATCCCAGTGCCACGTTTATCACGGCCGCGAGCCATTAACTAATACTTCGTGACTAATAGCCGTGATAAAACTTTGCCTTGAGATATATGTATTGTCTTCCTCGCGTCCTGTATTCTTTTCGCTCAGTTGTCTTCCGAACGTCAAGTCTTTCACGATCCTTTGAACATATTGCAGCTACACCTGTTTGCATCATCTTGTTTCAGCCATCACATTTCCATTGCTACAAAACGATCCTTTTTCTTCGATTCTTTGAGATAAACGCTCAGGTTTTATTGGAAAACTGCTTATTCTCCATACTAGTTTTTGAATAATGCATTCTGCTAATTGTTCTCTGGTTACTTTCACTGTATATTTAAATAAATAAAACTTTTTAATTTTCTTCATCAGTACCAAGTTTTAAATGACAAGTATTTCTTTATTCGTGAATCAATTTAAAAAAGTCTGTAGGTTGGCAGTATTGTTTCTATTTTAGTACAAATTTTAATTGTCTATTTATTGAATGTTCAATTAAATAACTATTATGCAATAAGTCTTTGACAAAAAAATCATTATATATATATTTCATTCTATTTTTACAGAAGTTTCAAATTAATCAAGATGGCTACAGGACGAGATGGTGAAGCCCAAATAACCATTCCTTTACAATTTAATGACTCTGTAAGTAGAAACATTAAAACTTTAATAGCATTCCAGTTTTATTGTATTCTTAAAGTTGTAATAAATGTGAGTAAATATTTTTATAGCACTGGAGAGCCATTTTTGAAAAGTTTGACTCTGATGGTGATGGTAAAATTTCTTACAATGAGTTAAAAAACATGATTAGAAGCTCTTCTCATAACACAAAGGATCTTCCTGGTCGAGTGGTTCGAATGATTATGAAAAAAGCTGATCTTGATGACTCAGGATATCTAGAGTATCCAGAATTTATTGCAATGGTAAGACTCGATGCAAACTTTTTTCAACAGTTTTGTAGCCAAGGCAATTCAATTTTACTAGATTACTTGTGTTACAGATTCATAGAAAAGATATGCAGGGTGTTTTTGGAAACTTTGTGCAGAGATATGTTCATTCGATGGTACCATGTCGACCATGTACAATAGATTCTCTTGATGGTGTTTACGAAGAAGAGTACAGCTGTAACCCTCCTCCAGTGGCTATGATAATTATTAGTGTCTTGGAAATAATTCTGTTCTTGTACGATACAATGGCTCATAATGCTGTAGCTGTAGAAGGACCAACTGCAACATTGTTTATTTATAATCCTCATAAAAGATATCAGGCTTGGAGGTACCTAACATACATGTTTGTACATGTTGGGTAAGCATCAACTGTGCATTTCCAGGCTACAATGACAAGTTAAATAAAAGCTGTTAATATTTTGATTTATTTTACCTTGCAGCACGTTTCATTTAGTGGTGAACTTACTGGTGCAAGTAATGCTAGGAATCCCTCTGGAAATGGTGCATAAGTGGTGGCGAGTGCTAATTATCTACTTTGCCGGTGTTATTGCGGGCAGCTTGGGAACCTCAGTATCGGATCCGAGTGTATACTTGGCAGGTGCTTCAGGCGGCGTATATGCTCTTATCACCGCGCATGTGGCGACTATCGTTATGAACTGGCATCAAATGGAATTTGCTGTCCTTCAATTGCTTGTCTTCCTAGTAGTCACCTGTGTGGATGTCGGCCAAGCCATTTATAATCGTTACGTGCTTGAAGCAAACAATCAAATTGGATACGTAGCTCATCTAGCAGGTGCCGTCGCTGGACTTTTAGTTGGAATCAATATCCTCCGCAACCTCGAGGTGCAAACATGGGAAAAAGTCGTTTGGTGGGCAAGCTTTATCACTTTTACTGCCCTCATGGCCGCGGCGATTCTTTGGAACGTCCTTTATCCTTCCTACTTCCCACAACCTATTTACAACTGAACTGTCGGTTTTTTTTTTTGTGTCTTGAGATTACGGGCACGATGATTCATTATATCCACACAAATTGATACAAAGAAGAGATGCGTTGTCGAGAACTGGCGATATTTTGCGAGACCTCAATTATTTCTTTAAAAACTTATCGAGAACAGGAATCTTTTACATTAAATTTAGATGTATTTTTGGAAACGATTTTAAAAATTTTCTGCGCTTTGGCTATTCATAACATTTATGAAATATACATTAACTAATTCAAAGTTTCCCAATTTAAAACAGAGACTCAAAATAAATAAATGTTATCCGCTCAATTTTAAAAGCGGGTTAAAGCTTATATATTACGTGCAACGAATCATTAAAACTTTATGACAATAACTATCATTTTTACTGCGAAAGAAGCTTTTAATTTACGGTGTAGTACTATGATTATTGTAAATATTGTTTAATTTGTCGTACTCAGAGTCATCAACGCATGGTTTCTGTAAACTTTGCAATGATTAAATCCAGCAACGGTGCATAAATAGATAATTCTAGCATGACGAAAACCGTATAGTATTTATAATTGTAATCTATAGATGATACTCTCCCATTTCATCAATTTTCAGTTGTAAACTGATTTTCGCGTTTTTCTTTATTTTTTTTTTTTTGTTTTTGATTTTATGTTCAATGATTCGATTACATGTAGATAAAATAATAAAATATATGCAGTGATGCATACGATCAAACAATTTTGTATTTATGATTAATATGTATGATGCATTGCGTATGAAGTACAGTTATAAAGAGTATTAAATATAAGTACGTAGGCTTAACATTGTGAGTTTTCAGCAGAGTTTCATGTTGCATTTTTAAGCAGTCGATGTACAGTGCCTTTTATCGTATGCTACGTTTCTAAAGTAAAATATACTTGACTGGATTCGAAGCAAGATATCAACATATTTTGTATATTTTGTATCATTATTTATAGAATGGTTGAATAAAATATAAACCAAGTTATTTTTTAAAATAGTAGTTTCATTTATTTTTCCTTTCATGTTTCTTCTTATTGCAGTTATTTAGCATTGCAACAACAGGATAAATGCGTTGTTATTCTTAAAATACACATTTTGTAACCAGTATATTTATTGATCACAGTCGAGTTAGTTGGAAGTTTGTTGTATAACACTGAGATTAAAAATATATTTATAAAATCTTGGAATGATTGTAATTTTCAACGTGTGCATATTATTATGTATATATTTGTAAATATTTATAAAATTCAATATACTCTTATGTAGCGTGTAAAAAAGTTACTACAGATGTGAAGGTATAAAATGTAAATTATGAAATCCAACCGGTTGTCAGTGACATAAGTACATATAGATCTATGCAAATAATTATAGAAAGCTTGTAAATAGACCGTTCATCTTAGAATGTATGTATAGTTAAAAAACTTGATTGTAAATGTAGTTTTCAAGGCCTCACTGATTGTTTGACGCTTTCTTATTAATTTGAGAACAATCTTCTCTTTTTTCTTATTAATCTAACTTAATTATCAATTAGTTTCATTTCACTCGAGTTTTCTTATGTATATACAAAAGCTACTATTCGTGGGCATTGCATCAATTAGTCAAAATTAAACATGACTTAAACTTGATTTATAAAGTTTCCTTAGCTCGCAGTCTCACTGTTTCCATTCGAACGTCTGTACAATAAAGTTTGATCGTCGGGAAAGGGAACTTGTCTGAATTACTCGGAACTCCTGCTCTTCCATTCCCGATCCGGTTTTACAAACTCCAAATCGCTAGCCTCGTCGGAACTGGAGCTGGCGTCATCGAAGAAAGGCTTTGCGTCGACTTGGACGGTTTCTTTGTTGTACTCTGAAAGGAAGCGCGGATCGTGAACGCAACGTTGGTTTACGATCGAAATGGGAAATTACCTTTCACTGGTCGTTTGAATATTTCGACCTCTTTTTCGTCGTCGTCGAAAAAGGAGGTGCCCTCCCGCAGTAAGCTGAAAGCGTACGGCCGCCTGTCTTTGTCTTCGCTCTGCCTTGCCTGGCACTTGGAAATGACGAATGCACACATGGCTACGACGACCACGAGTATCGAGCCTGCGGTGCAGAGATATGAATGAAACACGCGCATTTGTAGGCACCGAACGGCGACAAGGGGGGGAGGGGGACTTGCCTGACAGAATGACAAAGAGCAGCCGAGGCATGCCCAGAATGCTCTCGTTCCGCGTCATCTTGAGCATGACTTTGGGCATGATTGCGCGATCGGTGACGTTGACGACCTGGGTGAGTCTGTGGTAGCCCGGAGCCTCGACGACGATCACATGGCTGCCGGGCGGCAGCATCAGCCAGTAGGCCCCGTTATCGCGGCTCTCGAGCCGATGGGCCGAGCGGTCGTGAGAGACGACGGCCCGCGGTATCGGCTCGCCCTTCTCGCTGACGACGAAGCCCTGCAGTCCCTTGTGGACCTCGGCGACGAGGCTGAGCAGGCTCCTCCGGTTGCTGTCCCAGGCCCGCTTGTCGTCGTCGGTGTTGCAGCACGCCAGGTAGACGTCCAGCGGCAGCGTGCCCGCCTTCAGGTACAGGTAGTCCACGAACGAGTTGTTCCGGCTGGCGCGCGCGGCCACGCCCGCGTGAGTGGTTCCGCTCTTCTCGAGCACGGCCTTGCTGTCGCACTTCCAATTGACGAGGCTCATCGTCGGGTGGTTCAGGGCGTAGGTCTCGGCGAGGTGCTGCAGCATGCCGTCGTCGTCGGTCCTGTAGGGTCTCGCGCGGTCCTTGCCGAGCTTGTCGCCGAACGGGATTTCCACGTGGAGCGAGCCGGTCTTCAGGTTGACCGTCACGACGGGCTTGATCGCCTGGAACCAGCGGCCGATCGTCATCGCGTTCGGGTGGTACCGCATCGCGCCCTCCTCGAGGGGAAACTGCTCGAGCGTCCTCTCGGGGACGTAGGCACAGGTCTCCGTCTCGTCCGAGTCGGGATCGAGATCGGGCACGACGAAGATGGACAGGTTCCTGAGGTAACTCGCGACTTGGTCCTCGACGCGGTACTCGGTCAGCAGGTACGTGGCCAGGTGGACGAGCACGCCGGACGTGGTGGGCGCTCCCTGGGCCAGCCCCGCGGAGAAAACGACGGACGGCTGCTCCACGGGATGGTCGGGATCCTGCTCGGAGTGAATCTCGAGCGCCAGCATCTTGTGGCCCTTGCTGCTTACCCCGATTTCGCGGAGAGTCGATGTTTTCGGGAACTTGCCGTTGAGCTCGTCCAGGACTTTGTTTATTCGGTCGGTACGCTGCCCGATGGCGATGGATTCGAGCGTCGACAGAACGACGTCCATCGTCGTCACTTGGTCGTCCGCGACCGTCAGCTGTACCGTCTCGTCTTGGTAGCCGAGGCAGCTGAACGTCGCGCTGTGAACGCCAGGGGGCAATATCGCCTTGAAGTAGGCCATGTTCTTCGTCACCCCGTAGAGCGCTCTTCCGATTTTCACTTTGGCGTTCCTCAAAGGCTTCCTGTCGGCGTCCATGACGCTGACTCGAACGCCGCTCGACAGGCGCCTGGCGAGGCTCCTCAGCGGCTCCAGAATCTCCCTCCAGATGCTCGGGATGGATTTGTCGTCCGGGTACTTGCAGCAGGACAGCGAGAAGCTCAGCTGAAATCGGAGAGGAGAGAGCGTTGAGCGCGGAAGCGAACCTCGCGGACAGGCGAGGACCGACCACTGGGATGTCGTATCGCCGGCTGATGAAGTCCTGGACTTTGCTCAGGTCCTCGCTGCGGGTGTTGTTGCAGCGCTCCTTGCGAGCGGACTTGCGGTAGTCGTCGACGAAGCCCTCGAGGAAGCCCGCCTTGTCACCGGCGTACCTGCGGCTCGTCGCAGAGGGCCGATCAGCGGGCGGTCGCGCGGCCGAGCGGCGCGCGGCGATACTCACGTGGCGTCCAGTCCGCGGCCGCCGCCGAACAGCACGAGCACGTCGTAGCCCTCGGTCCTCAGCATCTGCTCGAAGGCGTGCGTCACGAGGTCCAGTTCGGGCTGCTTGCGGTCCGGCTCGTACAGCTTGTCCACGACCTCGTCGCCGACCGAGGGCTCGCAGCGCGCCTCGACCTTGTCGAAGTGGGGGTCGACGCCCGGCAGGAAGTGCAGCGCGAGTCTGTCCAGCAGCCGCCGGACGGCCGCGTCCTCCGCGTCGCCCTTGAGCAGGTGGCGCGCGAAGCGCAGCAGGATCTCCCGGCCCACCGGCTGCGAGGCGAACAGGCCGCCGACGAGGGCCACGTGGAACTTGTCCTCGTCGCTGTCGCCGATCTGCGCGGGGCAGAGGCCCGGCCGGGTCAGAATCGCGCGACTCTCGGCTCGCCGCTACTCACGTTGCGCGCGATCTTCAGCGAGTGGAGGGCCGCGCTGACGGGCGAGTCGTCGGCCTTGAACTCGGCCAGCCGCTGCCTCTGCGCCGCCAGCACCATGAAGCTCTGGCTCAGCTCGCTGTTCTTCAAGTAGCCCTCCTTCAGGTTGGCCCGCAGATCGAAGTCGTGCAGGTGGACCCTGGCGGACGGAGAGAGGGAGAATGAGCGCGGCGTCCCGTCCCCGCTCGGCAGCCGAGCGGCGCTCACCAGTGGTAGGGGTCGTCGCGGACGAGGGTGAAGTCGAGCACCGTCTCGGCGTCGCCTAAGTCGCCCACCCGGGCCAGCTGCGCGAGGGGCTCGTAGTTGGGCGCGCTGGCGGTGAGGTTGTAGGCGCCGGGCGGCAGCAGGCGCCAGTAGTCGCCCGCGGCGCCGGCGTAGACGTCGTGCTCGCGGCCCTCCACGTGGATCCTGGCGTGCGCTATGGGGCCGCCGATGGACGAGCGCACCAGGCCGTGCACGCCGCGCCGCGACTGCAACCGACAAGCCCGGAGCTGAGACGGCCGCGAGGCGCGCGAGGGGCGCGAGGGGCGCGGGGAGGAGAGCGCGACCGACCGCCTCGACGAAGCGCAGCAGGGCCTCGCGATTGTCCCGCCAGTAGGCCCGCACGTCGCTGGCGTTGGGGAACTTTGGCGCAGCCCAGCTCGAGGGTGATCTCGAAGGCGCTGCCGTGCACGTAGTTGTAGTCCTGCATGCCGCCGGTGACCGGGTACCAGGCGGCGCCGTTGGTGATGCCGCGCGGGAACGCCTCGTCGAGCATGCCGCGCGGCCAGTGCGCGCCCGGCGGCGGCGCGCACGGCCGGCCCAGGTGCATCGTCGGATGGGCCTCCGAGTAGGCGAGCGCCAGCATGCGGAACACGGTCGTCGTCGGGGCTGGGGTTGGCCCGGGCGCGGCCCTCGCCCACCGACTTCGGGTTGTCGTCGTACGGGTAGTTGGCCACCAGCGCCCCGTTGTGCAGGTTGGCCGACAGCACGAACGGCAGCTCGGCGATCCACCTCATGACGGCCTGCGTCTCGGGCTCGCGCGCCACGTTGCCCTGCGACACCGAGAAGACCGCCTTACACCCGCGAGCCTTACGCCCTCCGCGGCCCGCGCGCTCAACCTCGCTCTGCTCGTACTGGTCGGGGAAGTTGCGGTTGAGGTCCACGTCGTGCGCGTTGCCGCGGCCCAGCAGGCCGTCGTAATCGCCCTCCCTGGCCTTCTCGTAGCCGTCGGGGTTCATGCTCGGCATGAGGTGCAGCCTGACGCGGTCGACGATGGCGCTGGCCCGCCGGTCCAGCTGGTAGTTCTCGCAGAGGTAGCGCGCCAGCAGCAGCAGCAGCTCGCGGCCCACCACCTCGTTGCCGTGCATGTTGGCCACCAGCTTGACCTCGGGCTTGTCGGGCGCGTGCTCGCCCGGCCGGCTCGTCACCTCGATCACGTACAGCTCGCGACCCTGCACCGACTTGCCCACGCTGTACAGCCGCGCCCTGTCCGGGTAGTTGGCGCTCAGCTGCTTCAGGTAGGCCTCCATCGCCGTGTAGTTGTGGTGGCCGAACTCCGGGTGCGTGTAGAAGCCGTCCTGGTCGCGCGGGCGCATCGTCTTGGTCACCCGGTGCGCCTCGCCTGCTACGTTTCGTGCCAGACCATTAGCTGTCCCGCGGACCGCGACGTCGAAGGCTCCGTTTTTTCGCGCCCGAGCGACTGGCCGCCGCCGATCGCGAGCGTCCGCGTGACGGACGGACGGACGGACGGACGGACGGACGGCGCAAACGAAACGAAAGAACGATGCTCGTCAGCGCTGACCAAGCAACGAACAAATAAACACAAGGTAGGAGAGCAAAGAAATTAATAGCGATCGAATTCATAATGCACTCGATATTTGCGGAGGATTGAGGATTCTTGGTCGCTGCATATTGAGAAAAACACACGGTCCACATCAAATATAATTCTTTATTTTTATATTTCACTATACAGTACATGTTTTCATTTTCAATGAATTTCTATATTCGAAGTACATGTCATTCGATAACGAAAAATATTTATTCGATTCTCATGTTCATTCGTAGCAAACAATAAATAGTGTAAATAAAATTAAATAAAAATAAAAAAGAGAAAACTATAAAAACCAACATTCAACGAAATTACTTTAATCGGTAAAATATTACGCCATCTATATCGTTCTATTAAATATCAATTGGTTCTATAGTATAGAAATATTCGGATTTCTTTTCATGAAATGAATCTGTTCACTTATCAACTATAATTGCACAGTCACGGGGAAATTAGAAAAAATAATCACATTTAACTGACCTAGCTATATTCAATAAATATACCTCAATAAAGATATTGCAAATGGTATTTAAAAATCTAAAAATTAACAGATCTAAAAATATATCTGGGTTTTTTTTTCAATTTGATATCGAATCAGTACGTTTCTATAATGTCAAAAGATTTGTTCGTATATATCAGCCTCAAGCTGAAAAAATAATTTCTTTTTTTCTAACAATTTTAAATGCGCGCGTACGCGCGTGTGTATACACACACACACACACGCGCGCGCGCGCGCATACACATACACATATGTTGTAACATCCGGCAGATCTATGAATGATTTATATAAATTATCCGATAGTTTTTTTAGCGATCGGACTTGTAATTTGACGTTTGTTCCATTAGTTGAAAAACCGCCTCGAGGCTGATTGACCTCACTTCTTTTTATTCTCTCTACCTTGTGTTTACATTCTACGTATCAATTAGCGTTAAATAAGCACGTTACATAGATAAAAATAAAATGGATTATTTATCCAATATACCACTAATAGTGTTTTAAATATTATAATAAATTAAGTACTACAAACTGAGAAACTTTTATGATTTTTTAAATTCATAAATAATGACGCATACGTATCTTCATGAAAATACTGATTAATTTAGATTGCTTTGGGTATTGATATTGATAATTAAATTGAAATGGATGCCTTTTAAAGTCCAAATTTTAAATAGGTCTTCAGACTTTTATACGTAAAATAGGAAAAAAATGGTAGAGGCGTTTTATAAAATAAATTGGCTTCGTTCTTCGAGCTACCACCATTATTTCTTTTGGTAATAGGGATGGATGAATCTCTTCGGCGGTGGAAAGCGGTTCAAAAATGGTGATACTTCGTAATAATAATTGTCAAAATTACCTTGTTGATCGCGATACGGTAGTTTTGTCAAGACAAAATTTACAATTTCAGCATTGCCTTTTTTCACAGTTACTCGTTGTGGTTCACTTGGAGCATAACTGTAAAAACACATTTAAATTTTATGAATTTAATTGAGACATTAAGTAATTCATTGATTAGATATTGTTGTATGAAAAGAACTAACCCCCAGGCTGAAGCATATACAGTGTATGTTCCAGGCAAAAGTAAACGCCAATACTCCCCTCGGTTTGTGCTTGTAATATTTTTAGATATTCCAACCACAACAATGTCAGCATCTGGTACTGGATTTCCTTCAAGATCAGTCACTAGGCCTAATATTCATTATTATTAGTTTTGAACTATGAAGTATCAAGCCATTCAATTCAATAGATATATACCTTTAATTCCAATGTGGGCTTGTTCGAGGTACTTTAGGAGAGATTCTTTGTTTGTACGCCAATATCCTGGTAATAGAGTAGCAAATGGATATTTACAGCAACTCAACTCAAATGTTACTTCAAATGCATTAGAACGAGCATAATTGAAATCTTGCATGCCTCCTGTTACTTTGTACCTATCGTTGGATAACAATAATATTTATTTAAAAAATTGAAATAATAAAAACAAGTATATATAAAAGAGTAAACGTTTCGGATTAGACAAAGTTTATGCAAAGTTACCATTGAGCTCCATTGGTAATACCACCACTGAATGTCTCAGATGGACAGGTATTTCCAGCCCTCATAGCTGGATTATTGTCAGCGTAAGTATGAGCAAGATGTTTGAATACCCTGTCATCGGGAGACTTGCTTTCTTCGCAACAGTCATTGACGATTCTGAAAAGGAAATCTATAAGCTCAAAAATGCATAGCACCAAAATATGCTAATGTTCTGATCATACCCAGAATCAAATGGATAACTTGCTACAACAGCACCACCATGAAAATTGGCAGATAAAACGAATGGATGAGTTACAATCCATTGCATCATAGCCACGGTTTCAGCTTGTCTTCCCTGGATAAGCTTTCCACCCTTGATGTGATTGATTCTAGGATCAAACTGGTCTGGGAAATTTCTATTGAGGTCCACATGGTTGGCATTCTCACGACCAGTGTAATTTTCTAGAGAGTTGCACATACCCTCCTAAACAAACAAGCAAAGTCGAAATCAAAGCATTAGCCGAAAATAAAAAAAAAAAGTAAACGCAATATATCAGTCAGAGACGAAAAAAAAGCACATATGGCAATTTTCGCGTCGGAAAGTAGATAAGAGATTTTCTGCGCTACGAGCGCAACGTTGATCGGGGAATTACTCTAATGAACGTCAGCTCACCCTTGATTTTTCAAAGCCATCTGGATTGAGCGACGGCATGATGAAGATGTCCGTGCCGTTGACAAGTCGGGTGACACGCGGATCCTTGCCGTAGTTATAGAGCAGATACTTGGCCAAATATACCATGAGCTCTCGTCCAACGGGTTCGTCTCCGTGCATGTTGGCCACGTATTTGACCATGGGTTTGCCAAGCTCCCTTTCGTGCACATTGTTGCTGATCTCCAGCACCAACAGATCGCGACCCTCTACCGACTTGCCGATCGACTGCACCTTGGCCAGGTTGGGGAACTGCTCGCTGAGATTCTTGAAGAGCTCTTGAAGCTCATGGTAGTGCGTGTAATGCGGCACGACGAAGTCCTCAATAGGGCCCCCGTTGCCGCTACCACCGCTTGGCGAGGTCCAACGTGGTGAGTACGCGTCGCTGGCTACGATGACGCACGCGGCCACCGTAAAAACTGCTACGAGACCCATCTCGCTGATCTTCAAACTTTGTCTCCTTTCGACCTTTCTCTCGCTCTCTTCGAAAAAAAAAAAATGGAAACCCTCTGGCGCGCGCGACTTTGTGTTCAGAGCAGCATCCTGAGGTGCGTCGTCAACACTGGTCTTCTAATTGATGATGCTGCTACTGCTGCGCGACGACGACGACTAACAGTAAACGCGAGCTGGCATCAGCTCGGCTCTGTGCTGCGCGATCACTGATGACGTCTACACGGAGAGGCGTGATGGAGGGGTGCAGCTAACCTCCGCTACAACACTTTCACGCAAACTCGTGACTAGCGTTCTACCGTCAGCTCTTTTAATACCTACCTGCAACACTGGATCAATAGCCTCTCGCCCGTATTTTTAAGATCAGCGCGATTTATTTGGCGGAAAGCTGTTTTTCAGAGAGTCCAGTCTGACTTTTCATATAGCAGTTGTAATCTATAATTTGTTCATTCTTTGTATACTTTTATGATCACCATCGGAGTATTAATATAGTTGTTTTATCTTGGCAGCCAAATACCGTTGAAACTTTTTACAGTTTCGATTTTTTTTGAGTCAGTTAACGACTCTGCTTTCACTACCGTTATGTCTTTAACACGATGATGAGTTTTCTTTCAATGGAACATGTATTCGTCATTCACGCTTAGATATGTTATTAATTACGAAGTAATAATAATAAGTTATCAGTCAGTCTATAATCTAAGTGAAGCCATAAAAATTTTATAAAAGAACATTATTTTTTATGCATATAATTAACCATTTAAGATTTTCTATTAGTACGTGCATTTCAACAGCCTATATAATTCTTCATTGTAAAGATACGTAGGTTTAGTAAACGCATTCTTTTGGTTTAATTCATTGCCGTTTTCATCTAGATATTATAAAATAAAAAGCGCTCCATTTAGACGTGTTTCTTTTTTCGAAACCGTGAAATCCGACAGGAAGCTCGCAAGTTTCATGAAATCAAGTGCGTATATGCAATAATCCAACCAGGATACACATAGTTTTGACGATTGACGTCAGTTTGTGTCAGCTACGCAGAACTATAATAAGGTAGACAGACAGGAGCCGTCCGTCGCTCGCGCGAGGATCAAATTGATTTTTCGCACGTACTTTCTATGGGGGGAATCACGCTCCGCTCGTCGCACTGTTTGCTTTCTCATTATATTGTACGTGCGATCGCGACCAGCCACTTCCCACCGGGGAATTTCGCTTTTGACGGGCCACACAGTGGCTTTCGTTTATACGTGTGAGCGAAACGCGCTTCGTTCGCATGTACTCTACGCCGCGCACTCTTTGACGTTCAAAATCCATTTCCGAATCGTTTTAACGCACACAAACGTGCCGAATAAAGTTCGCGTTGCTCGCGTTCGGCTGCCGTCGCACTCGCCGTTCATTACGAGCGCGCGTGTATTTATTGATCGAACTGCTTAAATTACAATGCCACGTTCCTCGTGTTTACCCCTCTATATTTAGCGTTCGTCATCAAAACAAAACGCTTGCTTTGGCGAGCAGAGTCGCGCATTGTCGTGCATATATGTAGTTCACGATCAATGTCACGGTCTGCGAGAGGAGAAAACGAGGAGAAAATGAAAGCGGTGAATTTTTACTTCTCCGCATTTTTCACCCGTCGTCGCGCGGCGGGTAATTATTTGTATACGTACCAGGACAAAACCTGTCTATGTTTTCAACTCGTGCAACAATTAAAATTGCAAAACTTTAATGTCGTTCGAACAGTATTAGATTTAACTTTCTCTTTTTAGTTGCCTCTATACTGTCGACAATGTTTGCGATCTGCTTTTTACTGATCTAATGAGAAGTTTCGACGATATTTGTACTGTCCAAACGATATTTGTAGTTTTAATTGAATAATCGTATCGATAATGTGCTGTGCCAACAAGTTTTAATGCGTTTAGTTTTCATATTACGAAAATACTTTATTTTTACAAAATTTAATAACCGATAACATACGAAAAAAATATCCACTCGATTGCTACTTGTTAATTTTATGAAATTGGCTCATCACAGAACGACATTAGCATATCATCATCTGTTTCAAGTTTCTCATTGACATTTGCAGCTTTCAAACTGACGTTTGTTGAATCGGGCGGCTCACTGGAAATTCTATTGATTGGAATTTTCTTTGTTGCTGAAGCATCTATTTGGGACTTTTCAGTCGATGTCGAGATTTCAATATTTGAAATTTCATTTTCTATCGTTAATTGCTGAACAAACGTTGCATCAGTAGATTCCTGTTCGCTAGCTTCCTGTCGTTTAAGCAATTCAGATGAATCGCCAATGTCGTCTTTGGATACTGGATGGCATCGTGGCACACCGGAAAACAGATCCGTTGCATCGGTAGATTCTTGTTGGCTGGCTCTCTGTCGTTTTGACGGTTCCGCCGAATCGCCAACGTCGTCTTTCGATACTTCATGGCACCGCTTCATATGAGAAGAAAAAATGAGATTTTCGTGTTGAACGACTTCCATTGGTGAGGAAGGTCGCGAAAAAACCTGAGGTTCGTATACTGGAAGCATCAATGAAGGTGAAGAAGGATAAATTATGTGACGCAACATGGCAAAACCGAGTTTTGCCTCTTCTCTTATATCTGGATCTGCCTGTTGCATAGCTTCTCCAAACATCTTTATAGCAATTGCGGTAGGCGGAGGGGTTGAAACGTGTATAAATAGACCTAATACTTGAAGAGTTTTCATTAGTTGAAGTCGGTACTCTGTATTTTCTAAAGACACCGGGAAATATTCTTTCTTGGTATATTGTTCGCACAATAATAACACTGTTGCATTTCGAATTTCCTAGGATTGGACAAATTTTCAATTAATTATTGTTCGAGTTTATTATCTTCTAGAAACACTTACGATGTAAAATGATTGTTTTAAAAAGACATTTGCATTTGACACAATAGCTTGCGTGGTCGACAAAACTTGGGAGCACAATTCCATATCGGAATAAAGCGATATTTCTGAATCTTTATTACTTGTAGTTTGCGTGCTTTTTGAGTTTTGAGTCTTCGATTTTCGTTTAGTGCCTTTCTGTGTCAGATAATAATACAATCCAATAATTAACAAATCTTCTACCATAACGTAATGCTACTTAAGCTTTCATAATTATTATAATAGTAAAAAAAGATATTACATTTGAAGTCAATACAATGCTTTTCTTGCTGGGCGGCGATAGGTCATTGAGTATGTGCGGCAAAAATTCGTCAGCTACTAATTGAAATCCTGATAAAGTTCCTGCTTGCTTTAACCATGTTGTTAAAGTTTTGTATGCCAATATTCTAATGTCTTTGAAGCGTTTGTAGCATTTCTGTGTCCATTCCAGAGTTTGCACTATTAATCTTTGAATAGTCAAAGCAAAGGGCAGCAATTCTTGTTGGAAACTGCAATAAAAAAATTAATAATTATCAAGAAAAACTAGTTAAATCTATTCAAAATATTTTACCACAATATCAAATCTCCAAGAACATTGAGCAAGCTAATGTGGAATGCAGGCAAAATTGATATTAAAAACTCTCTTTTCCTATCTTCGTTATTGTCATTTTCTTGTAAATTAGCAGGAGTTATTGCCAAGCCTTTACAAATCACTTGGAGTATAAGATTTGGTAATACATATTTCTTTCTTCCATTTCCGCCAATTCTAGAATGAAAATGTAATAAATAAATAAATAAATAAATAGTTGTATGACAATAGCTGCAAGATAATTTAAAATCCTTACTTTAACAGCGTTGATAAGTAGATACATATGTTGGTAAATCTATTTTGAGCAGCTCGAAAGTAATCAATCAAATTATGTCGAGATAATTCACTTAATTCTAAATTAATGATTTTAGTATTATTTTGAGTTACATTAGGAAATTCTACAGACACTGATATTAAGTCTTGAAATAATTCATCCATCAACATACATAAATTATGGCATAAATCAATTTGATGAGAAACATGGCAACTTGCAAAGACATTGTCAGGAAATATAATTGGTTCATTTTTAGGCAAATTGTTGAATGAACGCTCAAGTGCTCTTACTAATAGCGTATAACATTTTGCACCAGTGATTATTATATCATCATTAATATCATCAATACATGCAGTAATAATTTTGTTGTAATGTCCCTAAAATTACAAAAATTAGGTTAACATACTAACGATGAAGATATTTCTTGCTGTTATTTTACCTGCAACCGTGCACATGATTCTGGATAGTGGTAAAGCAAAACTATGAGTAAATTGAGCAGTGCTCCATCGTTATCCTGATCATATCGTTGAACTAAAATTTTAATGATGAGCTTGACATTGTTTATAGAAACATTTTTGTCAAGTTCAGGTATCTTTTTGCATTTTGCAACCAGTGCTCCTGTAGTTTGGCAAACTATTTCAATTGAACTAGCATGTGCATTATTCAAAATCTGTGTAACTTTGGAAATCCAGCGAGGAAAATTGTTAACCAAAGAATCTTTAGATATTCTAGGCAAAAACTGATACAATAAATTTAAACCCTGTAGATGACTTTCTGCACGTTCGAGCTTTGTATTAATTGCTGCAACAACATTTTTCTCCAACACATCAGTCTAAAAAAAACCGATATTTGCATTCCGCGAAAAATTATCTCTTTATCAAATAATAAATAGGACTAATTACCTTATCAACATCACTTCCTAGTGAATCTTCATGAGTGATTACGCTTTCAAGTAAATCGCAATTTTTTATTCGGCGATTACAAAGCTCCAGCATTATGTCCATGTTTGAATATAACCTATACAGACAAGGATAACATCAATTAAATGCCCCGCTTGATGGGAGCTGCGCAGAACTACGCGGAAAGCCACGTGCAAACCGTCACATTACCATTATGACAAGTATGATATGAGACTACTTGTATACAGCCGAATGATGAATGAACAAGCGCGAACGCAAATAAAATATTTCCCGCCAAATAGATGTAATCTTGCGGATGCGGTTTCGTATTACATTCTATTCGTGTTTTGTTGTTGTGATTTCGTTATCAACAATAAATTTTATTAAATTCATCGTGTTACTACTATACATTTGCGATGACGGAAATTACTTTGAAGGGAGTTACTGTGCAATTCCCTTTCAAACCCTATCAAGTTCAAGAAGATTATATGGCAAAAGTTATTGAATGTTTACAAGATGGGAAAAATGGAGTTTTAGAGTCACCTACAGGTAAGTTCTAAATATTAACTCCAGTTAAAGTATTTCACGATTTTATGAATTTTACATTAGGTACTGGAAAAACATTAAGTTTACTTTGCTCATCATTGGCTTGGCTCATTGTCAAAAAAGCTCAAATACAATCTCAAGCGCTATCAATGGGAGCTTTAGATCAGTTGAGTGGTGGTTCTGATTTTGCTGAACAATTTTCAAAAAATTTAGACAAAGGAGGAGGCAAAGCTTTGGTCCAAACACAAAATACTTTTGGATGGTCTATGCCAAAAATTATTTATGCGTCAAGAACTCATTCCCAACTATCTCAGGCTATGCAAGAATTGAAACGATCTGCATATAAACACGTCAATGTAACAGTTCTTGGTTCAAGAGATCAACTTTGCATTCATCCAGAAGTGGCAAAAGAAACCAATAGTGCTACTAAAATTCATATGTGTCAAGCTAAAATAAAAGCAAGAACTTGTTACTATTATAATAATGTTGAAGCAAGGTATTAATTATCTCATTGTATTTTAATAAATTCTCGTATTTGAAAAAATAAAAAATAATTGATTATCTGCAGGAAAGATGATCCAACTATAAGGCAAAATATTTTGGATATTGAAGATTTGGTAAAGACTGGCCAAAAATTGAAATGTTGTCCATATTACCTGACTAGGGAATTGAAACAAAGTGCTGATATTATATTTATGCCATACAATTATATTTTAGATCCTAAGACTAGGAAAAATCAAAGTATTGAAATTCAAAACAATGTTGTTTTGCTGGACGAAGCACACAATGTTGAAAAGATATGTGAAGAAGCAACTTCTTTGCAGGTCAATTGATAATAAAACATAGTCAATATTAACTTATCCAATATATGACACTATAAATTGTTTATAGATTAGTAGTACAGATATTGCAGTTTGTATAGATGAAATAACAGCTGTTATGAAAGACATGATCGATGAAACAAATGAACAGAATGATTTTGAAACTCCAAATGCTGTACAAAAGGATTTTACAGCTGAAGATTTATGTAATTTAAAAGCCATGTTTTTAGAAGTAGAAAAAGCTATAGATGCTATTGTTATAACAAGAACTGACGAAGGTGAAACGTTTTCCGGTGGTTATATTTTTGACTTACTGGAAAAAGCTGATGTAAGTAACCCAAGATTAGCTCAAAAGTATTTAATTGTTTATTTTCTTTAATGTAAAATAATATTTTTAGATATCACATGGAAAGTCACAACTTATATGTGACAAGTTGGATAAAATTATTCTTTATTTAACAACTGTTAATACATCTTCATTTATTAGAAAAGGGAATGCTCTTCAAAAGTTTTGTGATTTACTGCGTGTAGTATTTGTAGGAGCAAATTCTCAAAACTATAGAGAAAGAGTTAAAAGATGTTACAAAGTTTACATTCAAGTTGAGCAGCCTAAAAAAAGTTCAAAAAATGTTTGGGAAACCAAAAAAATTACAAAGTCAGATGGGAAATTAATTAGTTATTGGTGTTTCAGTCCTGGATTTGGGTAATTTGTTGAATGAAAAGTAGACTGTGCATAATTATTTTTTTTAATTTTATTTTTTTACTTTTCATATGTTCCAGCATGCAACAAATATTGGATCAAGGTGTTCGTTCAGTTGTTTTAACCAGTGGTACCTTGTCACCATTGAAACCATTTATATCTGAAATTGGAATTGACATTGCTGTACAATTGGAAAACCCTCACATAGTAACAGAGAAACAAATTTGTGTTGGCATTATAAGTGCTGGTCATGATGGTTATACTTTAAATTCTTCATACAATACAAGGTATTCTTGTTTAATCAATTAGCTCTAAATATGTTTTAATTTATTGAATTTATTTTAGAAATGATCCAAAATACATTGGATCTCTTGGAGAGACTATAAAAATTTTGAGTAGTATTTTACCACATGGACTATTGATTTTCTTTCCATCATATCCAATTATGAGGACTTGTCAAGAAGAATGGCAGAAAACGGGAAAATGGACGCAAATAGAAAATAAAAAAGTACTAATCGTTAAATATGATATCATTTTGTATCTACAAATTGAATACGATAATTAAGTTCTAATATTAATTTCTTTTTTCAAAAGCCTATCTTTGTGGAACCTCAATCCAAAGATGGGTTTAACAGTATTATTAATGAGTATTACAACAAAATTAACGATCCTCACCATAAAGGAGCAATTTTTATGGCAGTTTGTAGAGGAAAAGTAAGCGAAGGTTTAGATTTTGCTAATGCCAATGGAAGAGCAGTTATAATTACTGGATTACCATTCCCTCCTCTGAAAGATCCTCGAGTTATATTAAAACAACGTTATTTGGAAGAAAACAAAGCATTAGGAAAAATTGTAAATTTATTAAATAAAAATTTCTACATATAATTTTTTTAACTTTGCAATTTAAATCTTCAATTTCAGAGTTTAACAGGACAACAGTGGTATCAATTGGAAGCTTCAAGAGCTGTGAATCAAGCTATAGGCCGTATAATTCGTCATAAGAATGATTATGGAGCTATACTACTTTGTGACTGTCGTTTCGATAATCCATCTTTTAAGCAACAATTATCAGCTTGGATTAGACCACGTATAAAAAAATTTCCAAATTTCAAAACTGTAATCAAAGACTTGCAAATATTTTTCAAATACGCTCAAACAAATGTAAGTAGCCGATTCAACGTCATTTTACAATTTTAATCTACGTTAACTTAGCGCAATTTTTAGTTGCCTCAGCCGTCAGGTAGTACTATTGATATATCAGATTTGTCTTTACCAGCGGTTCCAGCTCAGTTTGATACTAGTGGAGTTCGCCGACGTCAAATGAATGCTAAAGTTAATGAGACAGCATCTCAAAATGAAAATGGAAATTTCGATATTAGTAGTTACTATAGATGCGAATCTCATCAATGTGTTGAAAAATCTATTAGTCAAAATAATAGTTTTGCTTCCTTACTGGAAGCTAAACCAAAACCTATTATTAATTTTAGTATCTGCAAGCCACCGAAGACAATTTCTAGTGTACTGCTTGATGTTGCAAGTTCAAATGAACCTAGCATAAAGCGTAGAAAATTAAAAATTAAGCCAGTGAACTTTCACTCAGATGAATCAGCCATTCCGTCAACGTCTACGTTAACTAATACACATGAACTGTTTGGTCACAACAATTCTGGACAAGCTGTAAATAGTGTGATTCCAAAAAAGGAACAAGCTGCACAGTATGTAAAAGAGGTAATGATGATTCTTTTTCAATTTATTTGAATAAACTGTATTTTTAATAACAAAAATCGTATACTTTCAGGTAAAAAAATCATTATCAAAAGAAACATTTAAAACTTTCAAAACCATAGTTAGTGAGTATCAAACTGGCGATAGTAACGTAACCAAATTATTAATAAAATTGGAGAAAATTTTCATTGAAAATCACAAATTAAAGCACTTACTAATCGGTAAATTGTAATCTTATTGGTCTAATTAGATATTATAAACTGTGCCAATGACATAATTTTAATTATTTCAGGTTTCAAGACATTTTTAAAACCAGATCACTTGGAGCCCTTCGATGAACACGTAAAATTAATGCAAGATTCAAACATTTGGTAAAATTTATTTTTCAATCATTCTCGCAAAATTGTTGATATTCTGAAAAATCAGTATTTTGTATGATAAGAAATTTATAGATGTACAGTCATGTTAATAGTATTGCTTTGAATAAAGAAATTTTATAATTTTTTTTAATTCACTGATTACTTCATCTCAATTTACAAATAAATCCAAATTTAGGTACACTTAGAGTAAATATTATACACGTTTATTTAATAATAATTCATTTAATCTTTGCTTTCAATAAACAACAATACATCATCTTTAAACAGCAAGAAAGTTTATAAATAAATTAAATAAGATTGGATAAGACAAATTGCACTAAAATACTGTATTTACAAAATGATTGTTTAGCAAAATCATCTCTTTCACTTGAATAATATTCAGTAACTATTCACGATTCTCTTTGCCCTTATACTCAATAAAATGAATTCGATTACCAGTTTCAAAAATGGACTTTAAAATTTGCATCATTACACATAGGTATTAATGAAAGAAATTCATACGTCAGAAGTTGATTGGAAAAATAATATTTTGTTAACGCCAATTCAATGAAATTACTGTAATTACAACATACACTGCAAGCATTGCACATTGAAATAATGTATTTTTTAAAAAAGGTCCTAAGGTTTATCCGCTGTGAATCTATTTTACAAGCTAATTTGAACAAAATTACTTTAAAAGAAAAAGAAAATCTACAAATGTTATTTAAGATATGAAATGCGAAAACCAGATTATGCTTATTGAACAAAAATTTACCTTGTTCAAAAGTGACCATTTTATATACTTACAATTCATGTTTCAAATTTTATTTAAACTTAAAAATTATATTTAAGTCTTTTTTCACTATCATTGCATTTCTTGAAGCTTTTTACATGAAGGCATTTCTATATTTCTAGCTCGCTGAAATTGTTCCTGATCTCCGAAACTTCTTGCTTTCCACATCATTGATTCTCCTAAAAAAACCAATAACGATTACGTTTGCTCTTTTAAATGAAGATAATGAATAGATTATATTCTTACGATAATTTCTTTCTCTAAAGCAAGAATGCCGTAAGAAATTCATGTATTCTTCTTCGACAGAATGTTCAAGGCGTCTTAAATTATCTTTATACTCTGTTTGAAAGTTGTCCTTTACATAGTATGGTACTTTCAGATTTTGAGTAATTCTTTGTGTTGAATATTTACTGAAATGGCAAATTTTTATTGTAATGATAAATGAATTTTTTAAAAGATCAAGGAAAATGGGTACTTACGAACTTTGGTGTAAACTATAAACTGGATCAGAGATATAAAAACTGCTCATCATTGTCAATACTATTAGTAATAGTACAGGTAACATTTGAAGGAATGTAGTGTAACCATTTGCTTGTTGCTAAATCACAGATTAATATTTATATAATTAGTATAAGCAAATATGTAAACAAATAGGTAATATTAAGTATTCCTACTTGAGAATGAGTATGCTGAGCATGTTGAGCTTCATTTTGTCTCATCCACCTACCACCACCTCTGCGCATATAAAATTCTTGTTGAGGGAAACCACCAAAGAACATATTAAATAGTTCTTCAGCTGTAATATCAGCTAGAATGATAAATTGAAATAAGCCAATTGAAAATTGAATTTAGTATGCTAATACATAATGTAAATTTCAATACACATTTTGCAATGAGTTCAGGACCTACCTTCAAAGCCTCGTGTATAACTATACTGTGTATGTGTGTGCCTTGAACTACTGATTCTTTCTTCATCTGAACCATACATATCATATTGCTTTCTTTTTTCAACATCAGTTAGAACAGCTACAGCATTGCCTATAGCTTTAAATGCCTCTGCAGCTCCAGGTGCTTTATTTTTATCTGGATGCAATTGTAATGCTAATTTTTTGTATGCTTTCTTAATCTCACTGTCAGTAGCATCTTTATTAATTCCTAAAATTTCGTAATAATCTTTACATTTTTTTATCCTGAAAAGACAAAGCATATGTTCAGATTGGTCAATTTTACACTCTAGTTAATTGGTTACAAACTCTTGATGAAATAATAATTTACCTCCTGACATGCTCGATTTGTTCTTCTGTGTAGTTAATGGTGGTTTGAACTTGTGGCCCATTTGCTTTTGAGGTAGTTTGTCTTTTTCTAACCTCTGCTTCAGGTTCTGATTTACCAGTTTGTTTTGACATTAATGTGACTGTTATTAACAAATCTGTAATGGCACAATGAAAATTAGACACTGTCACTAATAAATACTTCGTGTAAAATCAATCAATTGTGTGCTTTTGGTAATTTCTATAAACGCCGATTGATTTTTTATTGATAAACCAATCAGCTGACATGTATAAAAAATGTCATTGAAGGAATAATAATGTATATACACACCAAAGAACATTCAACTTAGAAATTTGATTTTGCTCGATACGAATTATTCTATTACGAACAATAGGTCAAAAAATTCTAAAAATAACAAAATTCGACAACTACTATTTCTCGAAAGCGAAATAGGTAAAACTTATGTAAATAAATTATCTTAATACATTTTTATGTGTAGATTGCAAGATGCGAATGTTTTGAAATTACAGAGTACTCACCTTCGGCTTTCTTCGTGGGGAATAGCCTCTGGGCTTTTTTAAGGAATTTTTCCGCGTCGTCGAACCTCTTTTCGCGAACGTATCTCTCGGCGAGGTCTATGCACCTCTCGGCCTCGTCCTTGTTGCTGTCCATTATCGCGTTAGTCGAGTATCACATGTAAAACACCAAACGACGGTATCACGCGGACAGTCAAGTAGAAAAAAAGTGCACACACGGGTCCCGTGACGAGGCAGAATAGTAAATAATCCACAAATGGCGAGAAAAGCGTAACAACGACGGGACGACCGCGACCACCACCATCAGACTATATGTGCAGTACAGATATAGATAAATAACACTAGCGTGCTGCATTACGTCACGAGAGAGGGGAGAATATTCATATCTGACGTGGACGACAAACTCTGGTTCAGCTTTAAGGCTTACTCTTATTTTATTGGCGTTAAATGAGTAAAACATACGTTTGATAATATAAAATCCTCTTTATTGACTAGACAATAAAAGTTAATTGTTTTTCAGTTAATAATATAAAATAGAGAGACAAATAAAACAGACTGAAGTCTGAGTTTCACTGAAGTGAAGGTTTTAATTTTTTTTATCTGGTATATTTTGATTCATCCTTCTTTGGACTTTTAATCCAGCCGTACAAAGCCCACAAACCTGCTGCAATACCTACAAAACTGGCTAACCCAGCTCCCATCAAGATTGCATCGATAGCATCATCTTCGAAAAATGAAAAATATTTTCATTTATGCCAATACCAAACTAATCATACAAATGAACAAATAAAAATAAATCATAGAGTACCTGACAGATTCAATTGATCCAACTTTAGTCCTCCAAATTTCAAACTTCGATCATATTGTTTTCTTTTCTCTTCATCTAATAATATTGCTGTAGCTATACGTACATCTGCAAGAATTTAAATGCATTTAAAGAAAATTATGATAAACTCTAAATTTCATTACCGACTTTGGAAAGCTTTTTTTGCATTTGGACAATTGTTTTTGTCTGGATGAACTTGAAGTGCTAATTGACGATGAGCAGCTTTAATATCTTTATTTGTTGCATTCTGTGGTATATTCAATATTTCGTAATAATTCGTTGTTTCCAAGATTCTATAAATAAAAAATCATATTAATAACAGAAGTATGATGCATTTTACTAGACAATCAAAATTGAAAGTTACTTGTTAACAATAGCTACATTCTTTTCCGTATAACTCATTGTTGTTGAAGCTAGGTGGGCGTTTCCAAAAAAGGTTGACACTTTAAAAAATAAATAAATTGACACATGAGCCATTGCGCAACCACTGTGCGCAGACCAGTTCTAGGGATTTATGAGGGGCGCGTATTTTCGAAAGAACAAAAAAGAATAATAAACTATTAAATAAACTATACCAGCCTAAAATACAAACAAACGTATGTGAAATCAAGAGAAAATTAATATTTATTGTTTCAATAACCAACAATCTTCAGGAGCTGCAAAAGGTAGATGATGTGCAGGAAAAGGAGGCAGAGGTGGTCATGGTATAAATGGAAGAGAGCGAAGAAGACGATAGTAATATTATAATCTTATTATTCCAATATACAAATAAACTATTTAAGAGTCTTTGTTCTGTCGTTTTTTAAATGTGAAAAATATTGAAGTTTACACTAAATAATAAATTCGATTTACAATCATACAAGTTATTTTGAAAAACAACTTTTTTCTACTTCGTTTTTCATGTATTGAAATAAAACGCACGATCCGCCAACATAGAAAAAGAAAATAAAATAACATAAGGCGAGCAGATATGTTACGAAGAGATGCAGCGTGTGCAGGCACTCACGAAAACAGCAAAAAATACGCATTCTCTTTGTCATCGCTACAAAAAGTAGCTTGACGATCTGACTACGTTTAACTAAAATATGATGCTTAAAATATTTTTAAGAATAATTCTGCTGAATTTTTGAGGAATATAAAAAATTTGACTCACAGTTTGATGTCGAAATAGTTCAGACAAGCAAATGATGCAAACTTAAAAACGCACAAGTATTTTTAGCTACGAGGCGATCTTTAGCTCGTACAACGCCAGGCGGCCAGGACAGCTTGAGTTCCGTTGCGACGTTACATGTTTGTGTATGCGTATGAGTACGCGTATGGTTATGCGAACGAGGCTCATGATGGCGCTAATCGACCGAAAAATTCCTATCCGCGTTTCAAAGGTTTGTCCCTCGTCGCGGTATTCCTAGTCATCTTTTTTCCGATAATGGGACGAATTTTGTGGGGGCAAATAGGGAACTCCAAGAACTCTACGATCTATTCGAACGATCAGAGGTCCAGAAGGAGATTGGGGAACATTTTATTGCTATACGTATCCAATGGCACTTCAATCCCCCACTATCGCCGCATTTTGGAGGACTTTGGGAAGCAACCGTCAAAAGCTTCAAGCATCATTTAAAGCGGATTCTCAATCAGCAAGTTACGTACGAACAACTTGAAACTCTCCTCATCGAGATCGAAGCGATCTTAAATTCTCGCCCCTTATGTGCGTTGTCCTCAGATCCCAACGACCCTTTAGCTGTAACCCCAGCCCATTTATTAATAGAACGTCCATTCAACGTTTTACCCGAGAAATCTTTGATTTCAGTGCCAGATTCCTTGCCAAGGCCAGGCAGACGTTTTGGTCCAAGTGGCACAAGGAATACCTTCATGAACTTCAGATCCGCCATAAGTGGCATTCTTCCAACGGCGAACTCTCATCAGGGATGGTGGTGATCCTCATGGACGACTTGACTCACTGCGCACGTTGGCCTCTGGGTGTGGTCTTGGAGGTTTTTCCTGAGAGTGACGGCATCGCAAGAGTGGCTTCCATGAAGACAGTGAGCGGCGTTTATAAACGCAATATTACGCGTCTCTGTATTCTCCCTTCTACCGCGCTTTAAAACAGCAACCATGCTGAGCTTTGATCGCCCTCCTTGTCATCCCGGGATGCGTTGTATAAAGCTCCAGATGTGCGCGATTTGGCTTGCCATAAACGAGTTGAGCCTTTTCGTATTCTGTTGAAGCCAAAGAAGCCTGACCCGCGAGAACGCAGAAACTGAGTTTCTGTAGCCAGAAGATCAAAGACCTAGTCTTTGTTACAGTGATACTCAGTAACTCCCCACTGAGTTCCCAATTTCCTCGATCGAAAGCTCGGCTGTTTGCTAATTCGAATCGGGTTGTTCTTTCTTAAATTCTAGTTGTAAGATGGGTCTACTGCGATAGGCATGTGTTGGGAAACAATCTCGCTAACAGAAATTGTCCCGTTATTGCGTCCAAAGAAATGTACTAGTCTATTAGCGTGCTGCCAAGGTGGCTGTCAATGCGTTCTAATTTTTCTATGAATTAATTCACGTTGATTGAAGTGGCATAGTAAATTTTCATTCATTAATGTAATTTGTTTGTATACGTAATATGGATATTCATGGATACATTTCGATTGCAGAATAAATCTGACTTCACTATAAAGAGTAAAATCGTTTAAAGTAACATTTTTCATGAAAAAGTACAACTATTGGTTTAGAAGCTTGTTCATGCCATTACATCTTCTTTTATTTTTAAAGAAACCTGAATAAGCAATAAATTCAGATAATTCAATGTATTTTTTAGTGTAAATTTGGTTTCAATTTTACTCACATGAAACGCTAATACTATAACATTAGTAAATAATGAAACGATTGCGGACAACTAAGCGAAGAAATCCCATTTTCGTTTAATAAACCTCTCTCAATTTCTTCCAAATTATGCTAACTGTTTGGGGACCAGCTACATCTAAACGAAAATGCGCGTGTATGTACGAGCATCGGTATAATACTGCGATTGCACACCCGAAAATCTCATCTTTACCTTGCCGAAATACGGTGTGCAATCGCTCCCAAGATTCCGATTTTCACTTGTCATTGAATTTGTTTTCATTTTAATCTAACATAAATGTATAAATCGCAGTTCTCTCTCAACGAGACACGTTGAAGCGCCTACCGTTTGGGCCTTTTCTTGTTGAGTATCTCGCCTGCACAACAGACCCACGCGGCGACGGTGCGCGTTAAAGAATAAATTAAAAATTTGATAAAATTTTACTATGCACATAGCATAGTCGTCGAATGTTCCAATATGATCCAGTGCAGCTCAACTTATTCTATGTCTATCGTCCAAAGAAGCAGCAATAATTTTCAGTCCTTTCGCACGAGCTGATGTAACTGCAAGTATAGCTTTTGCTTTACCATTCACTTCATTGATAAATTCTTGTTTTTCAGCCTGAAAAAAAATTTTTTTAGAGAGAGTAGGCAACACCTTATTTTACTATAAAATGTTGAAATCAAATTATTATAATTAACAGAGGCAAGAATTTTTATTTATTTTTTACCCTCCGTTATATTAACATCAGCTTCTCTAATTCCTTCTGACTCGAGAATATGACTGCTCTCTTTTCTTTCTGCTTCTACTTGCATCTGCATAATTTCATGAGCTCATTGTGGAAATCTTATATCACCTATATAGATAAGCAAATAAAAATGAAGTTCAAAAATTGATTATGAAATCACTAATCAAAACCATTACGAATTTCATAACAAAGTCAAGCTACTCTCTATGCTGCATTAGCATTATTTATATTCTCGACAATTATATATATATTCAAGCCTTCTCTTTTTTGAATTCTTTGTCAAGAGATATTTTACTTAGTGCTGATCGTTATGTAATCTGTGCTAATTGAATGATAGCAAATTCAGGATCTTCAACTCCATAAGAGGCCAAGAATGGATCATTTACATTGAAGCACAGCACACCATTATCTAATATAAATCATTTTTGTAAGTATGGCATGATCAAAATAATATTCATTATGACAAGTTTTTGTTACCGAAGGTAATGGCAGTTTGTTTTGGTATATCTATTGCATTGTTTTCAAGAGTGTTCTTACACGAATGTGTCAATAACTAGGATGAGCAAATTTAAGCCAGGCTTCAATATTCTGTGATATTTACCCATTCTTTCAACCATCCATTATCGTTTAATATTAATAAAAATGATACTGAATGATTGATCGTTTTACGAAAAAACTGAAATTTTAAGGAGTTGAAAGGTTACTTCAAATAATAAGAGGTTCTTGTCAAACATCAACTTTTACTTTATTTTTACATCTTTTTATTTCGCAAATCATTCATCCCAAAATTCGAAATGTACAGACAATAATACTTCTATGAACATTTCCTCGCTTCGTCGTATTTCGTCTATGTTAATTTACTGAATTTGTATAAAAATTGTTTGCTGTATATAAAACGTTTTGATTGAAATCCAACGAAGAATCGCGTGCACTTGTGTGATGCCCGATACTCGATGCGGCTCATTGAAAACAAAATGGTTTTGGATAGAGCGCCCCAGACCGCGCCATTCGCCGATCACTGATATACAAAAGAATCGCTGTCGAATCGAGACTGAAAATATTATGATTATGAGACCCTTCATTGGGCAGTTGATTATAAAATTCGTAACAGCTCGATTTTTAAGCACATATCACAGTTTTCAGTGCTTTAGCGCTTCAAAAGCTGAACATCTCATTTAAATATATACTTCCTTTTGCGCTTATCATTTGATCGTAAAACGAACGGCTATCGAATTTTTACACTCAATGTCTACAGCGCGTTTCAAGAAAAAAACCAGCGAAACTTCATACAATTAAGAAACTTAAAAATTAGTGCATAGGCCCCTTACAAATGTATTAAATGTAGTGGAAAGACTTGATGAAAATTATGGTTTTGACGTGTCACTAAAACTTTTAAGTTGAAACTGAGTTTCACGTTGTTAATGACTGCGATTAGTAAAAAAAATCAAGATTGATTTTGAAATCTACTGTCTATTGCACCTGTTGCACAGATGTTCTATTTGTTACCTGAAAACTTTCAGAAGCCTTTACTATAAAATTCTCATTCGTACCATATTTTCTACACTTAAAACCCGTAAAGTACATAAATATTTTTATTCGTTATAGTAAACTGGTTGAAGGCTTATTCATCATCAACACGCCGTAACGTTTTTTTCTCTTTTTTAGAAAAAACACTCTGCCATTTTATTGCACGCAATAAAAACTTACTTAACAATATACAAAAGCACGATATAAATTTTGAATTTTCAATACTGATTACACTTGTTTTTTACATGAATTTGATCGCAAAGAAAATTTTACATCGACACAATGCCAATCGCAATACTGACTTATGATAAATTCGTTGTTCAGACGAGCAACAATCAAATATTAATTATTTAATTTTCATAACATTGAAACATTAGCATTCCTAAAAATTTGGTTTATAGTATTCATGCCCTGTCGAGTTAGATATAATGGACTTGTTTTTTTTTCTTGGCATTAGCATGAAAAATAAATGAGCAAATAAATAACGCTTAACAGCGTGTATACTGAAAATATTTATGGATATCGGAGGTCAGTAAAAACCCTCATGACTTGCCCCGAGAAAGATTCAAAATCAATGTAAATATAGCTAGCCGCGAACTGCTGATAACCGTAGGCCAGATCGAACTTTGGCGATTGAATGCCAATAGCCGATGTTTTTTATTTTTTCTAAAACAAAAATTTTCCAATACTTATAAGTATTGCTGAGCAAACTAGACATCTCCAACAATTTCCGGCAAAAAATCACCAAGTCAATTCGAGCGGTCATTTATCAGCGAAGCTAGCTTTTTCTCGATCGCCATATACATATGTAAATTAAAACCTAAAATTATACAAGGTGTTGCAAAGCGTATGGCCATCGTTCCCGAAGAAAGATTTTCTAGTGAGAACACTTGCGAGAAGGCGACTTCGAATGAAAATCATCTAAAGTTGATTGATACAAATACGTATTAGTTTTTAAAAAAATATGCTTCTCTGATGGGGCGTCAAGTGAAAAATGCATAGGCAAAGTCGATCGATGGGGAACCGGCTTTTTTTATCTATAGACAAATTTGCTTTGTCGTCCAGCAGCTGGCAATAGAAAAAGATATTGGCGCTCGCCAATCAACCAGAGCCAACTGTGTCGGCCTACGAAGTGTCATGGAAATTAACGTCGTCGGCGTCATTGACATTGGTTATACTGGCGTAGGTTTTGGAAGGACCTTGACCAGGGTCAGCGAGGAGCAGAGGTGCGGCTGAACTGTCGGGATGTTTGTGGTCGTTTGGCCGATCGCCTCGTCCCCCTGCTCCTCTTCTCCCTCCCCTGTGCTGCTCGATCTCTCGTCGTCGTCGATGGGACATCATGTCTGCAATAAGCACTCACTCATTAATGTTTGTGCTGGGAAGGGCCCGCTAGGTCTACTAATTGATAATCGATTATACGTCGGAAGCGTTAACGTAAAAAAAAAGCTCGATAGATTGCAGACTGAAACCGAATAGACCAAGTACGCACTAGAGAATTTATTTACACCTCTAGGATATTCCGTTAGTATCAAATCGGACCGTCAAATTTTACGATTTTGGCTGGTTATTGAGTTTGATTATCGTGACGACGTTACACCTACCTTCCTTCAAAAGCCAACAAATCACAAGAGAAAATGCAAAAGTGTGTTATATGAAATAGCGATATAATTAGATGATATATTACTTAATAAAATTAAAAAAGCAAAATAGGAAGTGTTGTGAAAGTAATGCATTAGAAAATTCAAGTGTTCGACATTTTAATATATGAAGTCACGAAAAAATGATAAACACTTTTCAGTAGATAAGTCACTAGGCAAATGATTTGCATGATTAGCACCAAATTGCCCTATTTAATTTGCAACGATTGAAAATAAATTAAAAACCATTATTATAAGAAAAGGTTTCGTTTTATTTTCGTCGAATCATCGTTAACAATTCGAGCATTTGATGCGTACAAAAATAACATTACAATTATGCGGCCAATCGTTATACTTTCAGCGCTATTTTTACTTCCCTAATTAATCATAAAAAAATTATAACAAAACATTTTTAAAGAATTTCGTTTTCGTTAAGAAAAAAATAACTAAAGCGAATGTTATTGGCGCCAAAAAATTTACAACGTTTGTCTACTAAAATGTAGAGCAAATTTTCATCAATGCATAAAACACAGATAACATTACAACATTGTGCACAAACATAAAGCCCAAACACATAATTTACAAACATAAAATAAGGAGTGCATAACTAAATTTAAGCGTACAAAAAATCATACAGACGCTAAAAAACGCCAACTGATAGCTGATGAAGCACGTACCATAATTCAAGTGAATAATTCAAGAATCACGGCATCGACATTTACGCAAAGTATGGTACGAAACACGGAAGTTACGACATACTTTGCAAAGATTACACAATAATTCGGATTGTCGGTTGGACTTTGGACAGGTACCATACCTATCCATCGTTATCAATCACCCGGAAGCTAGGTGTAATTGTGGGTGTAGGAGATTTGGGTTTGCTTACACGATGGTTCAATGAGGTCTCTTGCACGTTGTCCATATTGCCCCGCATTGCTCTCTTGTGATTGGCCAGCTTCTCTCTGTTCATAGGCGAGCCTAGAATCACGAATAATCGTGATTCGATAAATAGCGAATTAAAAAAAGAATACTGGTTTTCGCGACGTCTTCAACTATCAAGTTGGAATTAGTAAATTTGCGCGTATTCCCAGCCTTAACGTTCTGATATTATTGCAATCGTTAATTTGATTCATAGTATCTGATATCGGTTAACGAAAAAAAAAATCTTGGTCACTGCAGAGCGCATACGATGTTAGCACGAGAACTGTTTTAAACGAGAATAACATTAAAGTGACGTGACTTACCAATATAACTTAAAAGGACGGGTAGAAAAATGAGACCATGTGTGGCCCCGAAAAGCACGATACCCAAATACATCCTAAAGTAGAATACCTAAAAATCATACGCAATGTTTGTAAGAATTTATTTAATAGTCTATTCTAGCAGAAATGTAAAGACGACAATAAGCGCGCTTACTTTGAAAATTTGACTTTTTGCAAAGCCAAGGACGATAATTCCTCCAAATTTGGTAAGAGTAATACCACTAAATACCGAGCTGCCCATGTTCGTAAGTGCATCGGCTACCCGCTCGATTCTTGTCGAATGCACGGAGACAGAGAAAGAATGTACCAAGTGACTGCAGAATTCCACGGCAATACCAACAGCCTAAAAGGAAAATTAGAAGTCATTTTCTCATTAGTGCCTTGTCATTTTTATCACATCAGAGCTATCGAAACTCACCATGACAAGATTCACCAGAGAAACTGCGTTAAGTGTGATATGCCACCAATACATCAGACCTCCAATATTCACAACGATCATCGTGATTGTGATAATGACGACGAGCGACGAGAAGATGTCAAGGCCCATAAGTAGGAACGTTACCAAGAATATGGCAAACAACGAGATGCCAATACTTTTGAGAGTATCAGGCCACATCGTTAAGTACTGTTCGTAGAATACATAGAAGACACTGTATGGGAACACTTCGACTTCTTCTTTGTAACCGTACTTTTGCAAATTGGTATTCAACATATTTGTAATGTTAGCCGATACTAGTCGAGCTTGTCTCATTGACTCGTAATAGTCGTAGGACGTTTTCAATATAGTGTGGTATGCCATAAAGTAGGATGCTTCGACTTGAGCCAAGCGAGTTTTTGCATTAAGTTTGTAATTAACGCCATTACCGTAGGCTGCGTGGCCTCCCTTAGCGCAGAAAGGGTCAGGATTGTCTTGCAAAAAGAAGGGCACAAACTTTTCAAACTCGCTTGACGTTGGGCGATTGAAAGGCGGTTGTTTATTAATTTCACAAACACGACATTCACTTACGTAAGCTAGAAAATATTAAATCGATAAGGATAATAAAAAAGATTATGAAATAAATTATCAATTCCGTGTTTTATACTTACAGGAATGAGGGCAAAATGATCCATCAGTTTCGTTATATTTACAACACGTTTTATTCAAGGCTGCCCAGTCAAAATAGTCGTCTAACCACGAAGCTGCTGGCTTAGCAATATAAGTCCTAAAGAAAACATTTTCATTGTGATTTCGTGAAATTCAGTAATAAAAGTTATATTCCAAAATATTTACCTATTTGATAATTCCGAAGCGACAAAAATTTGTGACGTCACAGAGTCAGAGTTACAATACGTTCCACTACACACCAAATTTTGAACTGACGGATCAGAATAGTTCAAGCCTTGCTTGACAACGAAATACACAGGTGGTCCAATTGAAAGATACGTGTTCAAGAACTGAAAGTATTTCGAAACGAAACTGTCTTCTGGCATCGACAACTCTTGGTCCAAGCCGATTTCGATGTGAGGAACCACGGCTATACTTGTACACAGCCAGCCAAAGAAAATAATCATAACTGCTGCGCGAACCCATTTCTTCATCAAAAGTGGTACATAGGCCGCTTTGAAAATTTTATACAGCAGTCCGTCCACGGCCTCTTCACCGCTGTCTTTTTTAGAGCCTCTGATGAAGCAGCATATATCTAATCTATTATTCTGAAATAAATAATTCATTAACGAAGGAAAATGATCAAGAGAATAATGTCAGAGCTTGCAATACGTACGGCTTGTCTAAGCGTGTCCAACGTGAGTAGGCTCACGAAACACGTAATTTGAAGTATAAAGTCTATGAGCAACGCCATACCAGCGTACAAAGCAAACGCTTTGACGGCAGGCATGTCGGACAGTCCACCGAGGAAGAAGCAGCAACTCTCGGAAACACTAGTCAACAGCATACTCGGTCCAACTTGCCCAAGCGTGCGGCCTATATGTTCCGGGATCGATTCGTCAGGTCGTCGTCCTTCGCGCTGATGCGTCTGCACGAGAATGAAAATATTGTCTACGCCCACGGCTAATACGAGGAAGGGAATGACTTCGATGATGATTAGCGTGGCTGGTAGTCCCATGTAACCAAAGAAACCGACAGAACTCACGACCGATGCCAATACAATCAGAACACCACCCAAACCGAGCGTGATTTTCGAATCGATCAAAAATCTGTTGCACGATCTGATCTGCCCAAGTGAGATGGCGATGTAAGCGAACATAATGATGTAGGACACAAGAATTGTCAAGACATCCGATTGCGACTCTCTGTTGAGTTCATCTTCGATGGATCTCTCGGATGTGAAGGCGAGATCCATGTAAGCTGGCTTTCTAGTCTTGGTCCAGTTTTTCATGAATTCAATGTAGCTCTTCTCCCACTCCATTGCCGGTACTAACATGGACTTGTTGTGGTGGTTGTTGACCAAAATAGTTAGGATAATAGCGGTTGCTTTCTCGTAGTTGACATTGCGTAGATTTTCACCAGGTTTGATGAATCCACCCATTGCTATTGCTGGTTCTACGGGGCCACCGTATTGGGCCAGACAAGTGGTACTGTAGGGATTTCTGAATCAAAAAAGTCCCATTAATGACAACGTTACTCCATTGAAACTGGTTCGATGTTATTAAAAAGGACGAACTTACTGAGAGCATGATATAAAAGTATCCAAGTAGTTGACTGTGAAATTGTTGTCGTCAACGTGACTGTTTTCGAACTCTTCGAGATTATCTTGCCAGTAACCCCAGACACTCTGAATAGCGCACTTCGACACGGTAGTAGGGCCGGTGTAGGCGGCGGAAAGCGGCGCAAAGCAAATGTTGGCCAGAGTATAGTTATTCGGAGTGACAATTGCTTTGATACCCTCTTGAAGCTCGAGCACAGTTTTCATAAATTTCTCGTTGAAGACAGGACCGAACGTGATTTTGCCGTTCGACGTTGGATGCTCAATCTGACGGAAAGATGCACAAAAAAAATTATCATAACAAGTCGTATCGCAGACTTTGTAACTGCAGTGAAGGCGCCATCGTTAAAATTGAAGAAAAAGCATCAATGAAATATCACAGGTGTCCATGACTAACTGGCGTTTCATTTGACGGCAACACAAATCAAAGAAAAATGCATCACCGTGCAAGGCTGACTGACTCACTATTGCAAATGATTTGCACTGGGAAGTCGAGTGTTCGGATTGCACGTGGTCGCGTAATCCATGAGAGAGAGAGAGAGAAAGAGAGAAAGAGCGAGAGAGAGAGAGAGAGAGAGAGAGATATCAACTCACCGGCGGTAGCCCCACGGAAGTGATAATAATCTGCTCAGTTCTGTAGAAGGGCTCGAAGTGGCTGTCAAAGTACTGCCTCTCCACTCGTGATCGTGAGTTGGGCGACGCCCACAATTCCACAGGGTCGGTGGTGACGTGTAAGAACTTGATACCAAAGCCCAGCAGCAAGACTAAAATGAAGCCGCCAAACAGAACCGCCAGCGGGTAGGTCGCGCACACTGCGAGCAAGAAAATACGTTCGAGCGAAAGCGAGTCGAGTGCCAGAGCGGAACGCGCGCGCCAAAGGAGCCACTGCTTGTCCACGCGGGCATGGCCGCAGATATCGATTGATCGCTCGTGCGTTGTCGACCGCCCGCACCATTCCCCATTGACGAATCGCCCAGGTTGGTCATTTAGAAATCGAGCCGAGTGAATTTTCACGCGTCGAAACGCTTCCGAGCATTATAATTTGTGCGTCTCCCGTCAACGTCAAACAATGCTCGGCGCAATTTTTCTTATCATTCGACGTTCTCGTTTGTCAATCCTCGAGGGAATCTCGGGGTGATTGCAAAACGTTACGTCTGTCGAAAAAAAAGCATCGAGAGCGATCGCGTATCCGAGGCAACGTCAAACGTGCGTACTTGCGAGTTCATAGTCGTCGTCGTGTATTGCGTCGTTGACGGGAGCTTGCGGACGTTTGCGCAGATGTCGGCGGAAGGCCGACGGCATGGTGGCATTCTTTCGAATCGTGTGCCATTCGCTTATCTGGATTCGCTTCAAAGTTCAGCGTCGGATTTAACTGGACGTGCGAATTGAATGACCGACGCGCGATCTTCGAGCAGCAAGTTTTTATGATTGTTTGTTTTTTAGAATGAATCTGTTATTTTGTTTGGATCGATCGTCTTTATCGCAGTGGATTGTAATCTAATCGCAGGCTGATAAAAATATTCACGAAAGAAGTGTTCCGCGTGGCCTAAAAAAGAAGAGTTATCTGCTTCGTTTACGAGACGAGCGGCGTGTCGAGTCACTTTTCGCCCGACAATCGCGCTTCCATCGCGTCTTCTTCCTCGACGTTCAATCGCGTTTCGACACGCCAATCCGTAGTGTCGAAAGCTTGCCGTGTAAAGGATCTCGACGATCGTCCCGGCACCGACCAAGTCGGGTTTCGACGTCGGAAACGCCTCGTCGCCGGCAGCGCGCATTAATCTCGAGAAAAGAGAAAGGGCACTCGATCGTGCAGATCGGAAATTGAAATTTAGCGACAAAACCGGGGCCGAAATGAATGCATCGGCGAGAGTGCAATTGCCCGTAGCCGAGGGAAGGTAGAGCGATGACTGAGCACGGCGCGAGTGGTCGAGAGCCGTCCGAATTGGCGGAGATCCCACGCGCGATACTCACCGGTGCCCCAGCGGCAGAAGAATTTCTGCAGGAACTTGTCGGTATTAGCGCCGAGGCGCTCGAGAAAGGTCGAAGTCTCGTCCCGCAGAATCGACGGCAAATCGTCGGCCGAGATCACACCTAGAGACGATCAATGTCACTTCATGAGTACTTCCCTGCTCGCTCTCGACGGGGAGAGAGAGAGTGAGAGTTTTGGTTCCTCTCTTCGCTCAGCGGCGACTTGCGCTTTCGTGTTAGCGCCTTCCGATAATTCTCAACAACCTCCCCCTCTCTCACTCTTCTCTCTTTCTTTCTTTCTTTCTTTCTTTCTTTCTTTCTTTCTTTCTTTCTTTTTTTCTTTCTTTCTTTCTTTCTTTCTTTCTCTCTCTCTCTCTCTCTCTTTTTCTGAGAGTGCGCCGACGCTACTAGCTATGTACAATATATGATACAGCGCAGACAATAAATACAGCATGTACAGAACAGAACTTTGAAGAAAAAAAAACAGTATGCAGCCAAAAAGAGTCATTGACAATGCTTCACGGAGGTGATATGCAAGACACGCCAACCCTCGATTACGATCTCCTTGGCGAAAATCCAAGCGTATAGCTTGCCACGCGGAAAGGTCGGCCGACCAGTCTTTACACCCTCTCTCGCGCGCGCGCGAATTACTCCCATTGCCGCGTTGAAATCAAAAGCGCGATCGTTGCACAAGCGTCCGCCACGCGATTAAAAAATCTCGCTGGTCACGCACAAGAGCGCGCGAGAACACGGTAATCCGCGAAAGCTTGCGCAATCGAATAATAATCGAGTCCCGGTTAAATTGCGAAGTGGCGAATTTCCGTGAGCGCGAAAACCGTCCTCGTGCGCTTCCATCGACACGGACGGAGATACAGTTTTATTGGGTACTATCCGCAATGTTTTACCTCTTTATCATTCGCTCCCTTGCTTCTCTCTCGCGGGTATACAAGTCTCTCAGCAGAGTCGATTAATCGGCGGATGATAAGGGACGTATTGGATTGCAATTCGATTAAAAAAAAAAAAAAAAAAAAACAAGGGTAAGCCTAGCGTTTGTCAACACGCGGATGTAACGTCGAATCTGTTTACGCGACGCTCTGTCGTCGCGCCACGCGAGATACAATCGGCCGTCGTACCGATGCCCGCCACCGCGGAAATTCGATTCTAACGCGAAGAGCGCTTGTGCGACGAATTCGACACGATTGACAAACGCTCGAGCGTAAAGAGGAAGAGAAGCATTATTTATCGTCACTGCAATGGCGCTGCTCGTCAAGTCGAGTCGTTCGCGCTGCCGCCAGTGAGGAGCACAAGAAGAACAACGCTCGTGTCAATTTCTCACGAAGCGACGTTCGCTGCTCTTCCCACCGGCGGGCTGCAAAGAGCAAAAAAAAAAGCGCCCGGCTCGTATCGGACAATATCAGATCGATAGAGCCGTGACATAGATAACTGTCGGTTACACTTCGCAAAAAGGCCCTAAGCGTTGCATAAATTCGCTTGCGCAATGTCGCATTACGAGCGTACACGAGCGCAAGAAGAAGTAGCAACGTAATGGCAGCGTATTATGTAGAAGCTGGTAAAGCGCATGTTATTGGGTTTGGCGACACACGTAAACACTGACACAACAGGCGGCAACACAGGTGATACACATAGAACAGAACGCACATATATACAAGCAACATCTTTGGAGCGAGACTTTCACTGCGAGACGATGTTATACAAAAAGTCTTATATCAGTTTTTTGACTTGTTTTCTCACGTGACTGCTGAAGTTATGCCAACAGCAAAGCGATGCATGATGTAAAACAATGCAGTTCAATTGACAGGAGTTATCGACAACATGATCTGCTACACAAGCCAAAGTGCTCGATAACTTTGCATGCAACAAGATTGAAATAACTAATGTTTAGTCTTCGCGTTCACGCAATCTCAGATACCAACATTAATCCAGGATATAGTGAATAATACGTCACATCAATAATTATCGACTTTCAATTAGCCTGGTATTGAATTAACATTTCATTTCAAGAAATAAAAAAAAAAATTACAAGCGTATACAAAATTGTTGGATGCAAATCTATCAACTACGTGAACTAATCAACAACAACAAGGTAGAAACAAAAATTGAAAAAAAAAAATTAGCGTCACTATAAAATGCAAGCAAACAGAGTTAGAGATTTTGGTTTGGACAGATTTACGAGACGTACTGGAACGTTTGGATTGCAGAGGGCTGTCCTCTTGGTCAGCGGCGAGAGCGATGCGGGCACCGTCTCCTGGTTGGTGCAGACCCGCGGCCAGACGTCTACCCACTTGTCTGCCTACCTCCTCCCCTCGTGCAACTACATACACACACACAGGATACCGTACATACACTTTCTAATCAACTCATTTTCCCTACCTCTACGACATTTTATCAATTGCCTTTTCCTTGCTTTTGGATTAATGCGTACAACCTTTCACCCCATTTCTACCAAAAAAAAATCGCGCTTTTATATATGTAAGCAAATGTTCTCGAATTTTTTGAAAACATGACGCCTCGAAGGATACGAGCTCGGATGTACGAAATGCTTAATGTAAAGTGGTCACATTTCAAAGTCGAGTTGCTCCTTGAACGTGTGATAATGTATGTTGTCGAAACACACACCAAACATGTTTTAAACAGATAAACAGAGCAAATAGTGCACCGAATACCGGGTGATCGTTGATCGATTTCCCTTCGATTCTCAAAGAATTTGGAAAAATCGTAATCGCTTGCGTCACCTGGACTATCGCGTATATGTGAATAATACATTATGCAGGAAACAGGTTTTCGCGCCGTCGTGGCTCTATCCGAAGAAATCGCAGTCCTCGGCAGTATTGGAATTCCTTGGCGAAGCGAGGTTTTTTTCTTTCTGCTCCTTCTTGTATAAACGGCAAATAAAAAAGTAGTAGCCAACTGGAATAACGACACGCGCGGGCCATTCAGAGCTCTCTATATCTCTAACACACCGACAGTTAATTCGGTTACACGCCATTTAAATGACTCGATAATTGCGAATTAGTTTCAATAATGACACGTGACTCGAGATCCGATTGGTAGCTGATGGCCTCAATTTATGAGCGAATCAAATATAATTCATCGGATTAATTCCAATCAGCGCGTTATTCGAACAAATGAATAAAAGTGTTTCGTGAACTGGTGCTTGATAAAAAAAATGTCAAACATTAGTAGAACTGTGGTGGAAGACGATCAAATAAAAACTTTGTCAACACTATTGCAAGTTAGACGACAACCAATAAATTGGGACAGTGTGCATACAATCCTTCACCTCTCCTCAACTAATAGAATTAATCGTTTCTGTTTAATTTGGATTAATTAGCGTACTCGCAATTAGAACTGCCAAATGTTGTACAACCATACCGTAAGAGAAAACAGATAAAATTATTCGTTACTGTAAGTTTAGAGCGTTTCTTATAGCAGTCGCACCGGATCAGCTGTCGAATAACTGATTTTCAACGGCAACAAGCTTTAGTAAAAAGTAAACCGTCAATATGATACTTTTCAGCGTAAAAGCATTAGGCCCAAATCGTTTTCAATTCTAATTTTTGGCAGGGAGAGAACACAAAGAGACCGGTAAGAAATCGAATGAAAGAGAAACGCTTTCTCGAGTTTGTAATAAAAAAAATAAATAGTACTGCGGAGGCTCGAAGTCGCACTCGTTGATAAAACAGCTATCAGCATTCAGTTTGCCTAAGCATATTCTGACGTTCGGCAAGGAGAGTAAAATATGCAAGTGGAACTGTCGTGCACATCGGACACCGAGAGTCGCACTAATTGAAAGAAGAAAAAGAAAAATTCAGCATAGCTAATCTCGAGAACATTTCTTGAGCGTCCAGGTGTGCGGGAATATCTTATCGAACGAGAGAGTATCGCGGACGAAGGAGACGCAAAGCGAAACAGAGTCAAATTACCAATCTTCTCGCGATTGTCGAAGCAGACAAATGACAGGATGAAAATGGCGCTACCACCGATGAAGATGACAGTCATAATCATGGCGTAGCCATCGTAGCCCATCAGAGTGAAGGGTTCGGGCGGCGGAGGCAGAGGCCGCGGTACGGGACAGCTCTCCTCGCAGTCCACGCAACTGCACGCCGGCGAGTTGGCCTGCGGACAGACGAGAAAGAAGGGCCTGGATTAGCGAGCGGGTTGGGGGGGGGGGGGGGGGGTCAGATCGATAAGAGCGTTGAACGTACGTCGAGAGCTTGGTTGCAGGGTGTCACACCGGGATCCTTCGGCACGAATCGGTCGACGGGCCGACTGGTGGAGATGTAGTCGATCTGGAAGGGCACGAAGGGATTGGTGGCATCGCCCAAGAAATGGAAAAAGCGTTCGGGCGTGCAGCGCGTCGCCGTATAGTCGCCGCACATTACGTCCAGGACCAGCGAACCCGTGCTCGGCATCGTCACGCGGCTGCACGACTTGTACGTGCCGTTCAGGTACTCGGGCGTCATGTAAACTTGGATGCCGTCCACGTAGCTAGTGTCTACAACAGTGCGAGTGGTGTCGATTGCACGCGAGCTGGAAACGCCGTTGGCGTCGTGGCGGGAGGAAAGGCGAGACTCACTGTCGACGGCGACGACTTTGGTGACGTTGACGAAGGTGGACTGCGTCGGGCTGCAGGAGAATTCGCAGACCTGCTTGGCGAAGTTGCTCATGCAGCTGGGGCAGCGCTGCAGCATGGCCGAGGCCATATCGACGCCCCTGCTGAAGCTGTTGAGCTGCTCGGGGCTGCAGCAGGTGAGCGGATTGGACCCGTCGTTGGGAATCATGTGGGGACAGTAGCGCTTGAAGATCGCCAGGGCCTTCTCGTCGGTGAGCTCCTTGGCCGGGCCATTGTAGGGGCAGTTCTTCCTCTGCGCCACTCCGTAGCACTCGCCGTACCAGACGCAGTGGCCTTGGTCTGGCTCTCCGGTGACCTGTAATGCGCGCCGCTCGTCAGCAGATCCGCTCGCAACGCGTGGCCGTCGCTCGTCCGCGGCAGTGGCGAGAGCGGCTGCTCGATTGCACGCGCCAAAGGACGGAGGTAAGGAACGCGCTTCCGGCTTGATAATGACCTAGTCTGGAGCGCGTCTCGGCCACTTCCCATTTAAGCTCGCGGCTACCTCGCCTGCCAAGGTGCGCGCTTTGCGCTATAGAAAACTCCGACCGACGTCATCCGCGAGCCATTGCTTTCACGTCGCGTATCTCGATTTTACCGTTCGCTGCTCGATTCGCGCTGCGCGCGTCAAATAGTACATTAGCCAGCTAGTGCGAGAATGTAAATTCTTGTCCCGCCTGATGTATACACCCGAGCGAAGCGAGGCTGCAAAAGCATACGGGACGAGAAAATCTACTTTACCGAACATGTTGATTATGATACTTTTTGAAATAACGGAACGTGTGAGAAGAGCCAACTCGAGCACACGTTTTCCACGGAAATCCACTTTTGATTTGACGTCCCGTGCGGAAAGTACGACGTTGCCGCACGCTTGACGGTTAGTTCCATCGATAGGTGTATCTATCTCTCTCTCTCTCTCTCTCTCTCTCTCTCTCTCTCTCTCTCTCTCTCTCTCTCTCTCTCTCTCTCTCTCTCTCGACCGCGCGTGTGCGTGCTTGTTGAAATTCGATTAACCAACTGATCGATATATAGGCCTGAGCCAAGGCGAGCAAGTGTATAACGGCCGATCCTTGAGCGAGCAAAAATCTACGGTGCACCTCGATAAAGAAGGCTTTTCTCGAAATTCCGCCATCGTGCGTGCAATCGCGCGCAATTCAGGGTTACAATTCCGAAAATTCCGAAATTACGTCGAGAACGTCGCCTGGACGACGATGGATAAACAAACGGCCGTCGTTGGCAAGCGAGCGTAAAACGGGGCTGAAGAGGCGAAAGTAAGCAATGGAACGGCGCGGGCGTGGTAGTAGTGGTGCTCGTGCTTTGCGCGCGCATGTGTGTGTGTGTGCGCGCGTGTTACGCCGCGAGCATATCGCACGCGAAAGACAAGATGGATGAATCATAGCTATAATACTCACTCGAGTGACGAGTGCTTGAGCTGCGACAACAAGGAACAACAGCAGCATTGTCCCCGAGCGCAAGCGGGGCTTTTCCCGCACGATCATAACCGCCCCGTGCTGCTCTTGCTGCAGCTCGCCTCGACGACGACTCTTCTTACCAGGTGCGCACGTACACACATGCAGGGATGACGGCGGCTTGAACACTAGCTTACTACACTCGATGCACCATTCGCTCACGACGGCAACGCCAGACTCGTCAACTGTTTTTCGCTGCACGGCTCCCTTGGGCTTGTTCGGATTCGGTAGCAAGCGACTTCCGCTCAGCGTAGTGCGTATCGCGTACGTATGATAACGTACTTTACAAAATGCAAGTCGATGGCGAGCGTGCGCGCGACTGACAAGTCTCGCTCTCTTGACGCACGTAATCGCCGTGTGGAATTTTCTGCGCAGACGCTCCTACCACTGTCGTGCGCTCGCTACTGCTGACTCACCATGCGAGAGAGAAAGAGATCGCGAGAGTCCTCGCATGACTCGTTGGATGCGCACGCATCTACCGCCGGCTTTTGACTGGCTGCGCTTGATAATTCGCATTCTTTCTTTTGTAAATGCCTACTGTAACAGAATGTCCGTCGCAGAGGGTCAAGTTTTGTCTCGAAAGATTTTATTATTCAAAGCAGAGATTGCGAAAAACGAACTTCGTAACAGGTTTAAGCAACACCTTCGCATTAACACGTTGACGTATTGTCTATAATTCAGAGCTTATCACACGCGCATCCTACATTTTTAGGCGCTTCGGTCGCTCGTAGTAATCCATCATTTGTCGAGCGTTAAGTTCTAGGAATTTCTCATATGATTTAATGACTCCATAAGTGAAAATATTCGAACTGCGTATACTTCAGGAACGAAGGAATGCTATTCTTTAAATTAAGGAAAAACAAGGTGCTCTCACAGTTATGAAATTTTCAAACTAAGTGTTGATGCTTTTTGTGTACACTCAGCCCGTTCAACACCGTCAATATGTGCGCAGTTTATTTTCACTTCGTCGTACTTTTATTACTACGATGCGATGGTAATATGATCACGCAAAGTAAGCATATTTTTTTTTTAATAAATTGCGAAAAAATATTTTCCATAGTCTATATAAATATATATATATATATAATAGTTGGTAGTAATTCCGTAACAAAAGAATTGTAGTATCGATAAAATTGAAACGTATATTGTATATAACTTGTTCTTCGCTTACTGTTCCGATAATTATAAAAAAAATCAATAAAATAATTTTTCGCGAGTCATATAGCGACAACCGTTGACCTCCACCTTATCAATAATTAGCTGTCTCGCTCTGCTCTTTTCATTGAGACAACACATGTCGATCATTATAACACTTCTATCGAGTGTTTGTGGGAGTAGCAGCAAAAACTGGAGCTATTATTGAAGTAATGTTTTTAATCGATACTTTTAATAATTATAATTATCAACAAAAATAGTATGCAAATGAAATTTTTTATAAATTCGACGTTTTTGATATAAGTACACGGAAATTTCGGTTTAGAATTTATGGTAATTTTCTAGATAATATATTTTAACGAAAACACTTTTCAGCGATCTCATTCAACGCTAAAAGCGACTTCGAATACATGCATCATCATCATTAATATAAACAGTTCGAGCAAAATTAGTCTCTGTCGAATGGTAAAACGGAAGTCAGTAATCAAATCATCATTTGTTGGAGAGTCAACGATTTTTATGTTCATTGTCATTGAAATATCAGGAATTTGGAAGGCTTACACAACTGATTTTCTTTCATTTCTCTTCTAATTGATTATTTTACTAGCTATGCGCTAAAATAAGAATATGAAAAATTATTCACGGTGTTAGTGTAGCCATTAATATTGCAATTTAAATAGATAACTTAAGAAATAATAATTTTATCGACACCGTCTTTTCGAATGGTCGACAACTTGTTCAAGCGCGACGTCAAACTAGGCTTCGACGATTCATCTTTCGCGGGTGAAGATATTAGCAAAATACTTTAGCAGCAGCAACTCTAAGTCTTCTCCGTGCATACGCAAAACCTTCTTAGAATAGACTATTATCCTTTCAAATGTATCCAGAAAGGTCTCGAAATGCATATAGACATATAAACAAAGTGGAATACCGTTTCGATTCTAATCTGGTTTCTCCAAGTTCAGCCAAGAAAGGTACATTGAAGACAGTGGGTAAACACTGAATGAGAGCTGATTATTTTTGTCTTTTTCCTTCCAATCTTGTATCAACGAAATTTTACTAGAAGACTTCAATGAACAGATAAAATTCATGCATAGGCGTGAAAAATGAATAAAGTTCATTGATACAAATTCAAGTTACTTTTAGTTTGGTTATAAAGACATAAAATAATTAGTAATAAGCATTGAAAAATGTGCTTAGGTGCATTAAGACATTTCATTTCTTTAATCAGAGTTACAGCTATGTCAAAGATTTTTGACATTTTAATATACGTGCATGTGGCTATATATTGTGAAATGAGATTTAAAAAATGTATCCTTGAAAGCTTTAGCTCTTGTGTTTAGACTTATATATGGCAATATATAACTCGTTCCGCCGTAACAAGAGTTAATCGACTAAAAAAATTCTTTTCGTATATTTTTCCTTGTATTCATTCGCTCACTCGTTGCACGATACGAGACAAACAGTATACCTACTTAACTGTCGAGTCAGAGGGGACACTAAACCAAAGATAAGTACTTACTGTTCATCGTTGAACTAAACTGATTTCACTGTACAGACTTACTTTTCTACAGCTGCTATTGGATACGGCAGTAACTACTAAAATTTGTTCTAATGGCTTTCGAATTATCTCTAGGAAAAATCGATTTGGGGAAAAAATTACTCTCGAATATTCTTCGTTTATAGTTTATATTTAAAATAATGATAGAACTAGAATGCACTTTTTGGAATCGAGCAAGTGTTTTCATTCAATTTTTCACGCGAAAATATTGAATATAAATACTGTTTTTGAAAACATTCAACGATCGGGTAAAATTCGTAATTATTAAATAAAATTCTATATCTATCTTTGCTTCGAAGAATTGCACACAGTGTCAAGAAATCGGTCGATTTCTATAAAAATCCATCAGCTACATATTCGCTATGTATGTATATAAAATATGAACACAGTAACGAAGTAACGAAGAGCGTTAAAAAGATTGTTATCGATATTGGATTTTGACATCTGGACTGCCGTGTACTCTCTCGGGCGCGAAGTGGAAGTGAACAAGTAGGCGTTTTAACGCGGGCAGCATGGGGGAAAGTAATAGCATATTAATGATGATCGAAGAAATGCGCGAATGAGTCGATGCCAGTTGAAATGACAGATGATTCGTTGAAGATAAGCGAATAAAAAAATTGGAAAATATGCACTTATCCAAGACGTATGATTTGTTATCCAGATTGGCACGTTCATTTACGAATTTTTTCCATTATCGTTAAGATACTAAATAGAAGCGGCACTTTGCCCTAGGCCGTCCGTGTTAAAATGTTCATTCTATTTGGCGCGGCGAGAGGTCGCAGCAGTCCCCAGACGTCGGATCCCAACGATAAGAAAGAAAGAAAAGCAAACAAAGACACGCAGACTTAAGACTAAGACGGAATTGTGAACGCGAGACGAGCATATATAAAAATATACAGAGTAAAATATTCACAGCGCATATCGAGGTACAAGTTACAGGCGAGACTCGATGGACATTGATTGGATTAGTCGGTCGAGTCGCGAGGGTTTAATCGAGAGCCTAATTAAATGACGCTGGCAGTTGTCGGCGCCGAAGGCAGCGTCTCGCGCGCCAATCGACCGCGAGCGACGTTCGCACGTCAATCGCAGCGGCCGTGCGGCGCGCGGGCACTACAAGGCGTTCCAGAGCTGTATGCCCTTCTGGTCGAGGGCGGTGGCGATGACGGGCAGGTGGGGGTGGGCCGCGAAGTTCCAGTTGCGCTCGGGCATGGGGATCCTGCGGACGAGCTGGTGGCTGAAGCTGTCCCAGATGTAGAGGCTGGTGCGCTTGTACGACTCGGGGAACTCGCGCAGATTGGCGTCGTAGATGTGCTCGTGGCCCCTGGCCATGGCGATCATGAAGTCGCTCTTGAGGCCGAAGTACTCGAGGCCGTAGACGACGCTGCCCGTGATGCTGCAGTTGAGGCCTTCGTCGTTGGCCTCGAGGCAGTTGGCGGTGAAGCTGCCGATCGGGTACCTCATGTGCGTGTCGAACACGTAGATCGAGTCGTAGCCGCAGCTGAGCGCGAGCTGCGTGCCGTTGTAGTTGAAGGCCATCTCCTGGAGGTTCCAGCGCCGGCTGCGCCGCTCGTCCGTCACGTAGCTGTACTCGCCGCTCGTGTCTGCAATGCAAAACGGCAAGGCGGCGCCGCGTTAGTCGGCGGCCGGCTGGCGGCGGGGCTGGCAGAGGCCGCGGTAAAACGGATAAAACCTCGTCGCTCGAGCCCGGTGCTCCGGAGGCCGGGGTAGGTGGTCATGTACATGACGTGCAGTGGGCAGCGGGCGCTGCGCCGGTCGTAGAGGCGCACGTCCTCGGCGCAGCCGGCCACGGCGAACTGGTTGCTGTCGGCCGGGTTGATCTTCAGCGAGTAGAGCTGGAAGGGGCTGCCGTCGCGGTTGGTGGCGCGCACCAGCGCGTCCTCGGGCAGCGGCCCGCGGCGCACGTCGAAGTCGCGCACCAGGCCGTCGCGCGCGCCGTACAGGATGCTGAAGGGCAGCTCGGGGTGCAGCCCGTAGGCCATGCTCGCGCAGCGCTGCTTGGTCACGAGGTTGTAGCAGACCAGCTGGCGCAGGTCGAGCAGCTTCACGTCGCCGTGCTTGCCCAGCACCACCATGTGCGCCTCGGGGTTGCTGTACAGCCAGTCGAAGCGCACGATCGAGCTGCCCATGAGCGTGGGCACGGGCAGCTTGTGGTTGTGCGTGTGCTGCTGCCAGCTCCAGAGCTCGATCGAGTCGTGCGACCAGTACGACGTGCCCACCAGGTTGCCCGGCTTGTTGAAGCGCATGCGCGCTATGTAGCTGCGATCGGCCAGCTCCTTGCTCTGCTGGGCCGGCACGCCCGCGGCCAGCGCCTCGGTGTACTGCTGGTGGTGCATCTGGTGCATCGGGCGCAGCCGGTGGATCGAGCGCACCATCTCCGAGTGGCCGGCCTCGAACCGCGGCGACCCGATGCCCGTTTGCCGCTCGAACAGGTGCTGCGTCAGCGTCTTCATCGCGTTCGCTGCCGGAGCGCGCGCTCGGGTTGTCTGGGCTGAACTGAGTCTGGGTAACTGAGTCCGGCTCTGCGCTCGCTCGGGCCTCGGGCGACTTTCCCGACAATTGTTTCGCCGAAGGGCGGAGTCGGCAGTAAAATTCAGGTAGCCTTCGCGCGACGCTCGCCACGGCAATCGCATCTTCCCTCGCGCCGCTTGTACTTTTATAAGCCTGCCTTGGCTGCTATTACCTCGAAATCCAGTCGTTTACGGCCTCTTTCACCAATATTAGTCTAACGGCGAACCATTCCGCTGCGAGCAGTCGATCATGTGCTCGTTACCTTTCCAATATACAAGGCACATTTTTCCCTTCGAAAGATGTTTTATTTCAGCGATGTAAATCACTGTTTCCATTCTTCGAACTGCAGTTGCTCCGTAGACAAATATTTCTGTCGAGCTGCAACAAAGCACTGCCACCGTCGCTCCACATCATTTTCGCTTATCCAGGCGAAATAGTAACGGCGCAATTGGCTCCTCCGTCCGCCAAAGTGTGCATCGTAAATATTACGAGTCTTGGGTACATAAATATTTTCGCTTCTAAAACGCGAGGTCGTCGTCGGCGGCAAGACAAAAGTACATCATACTCTAACAACATACTTAAATTCAACTACGATAGATCTCCAATATTGTCAACAACACGCGCAGTGCGCGCAAATTCATTGCCACAAACCAACACTTCGATCATCCCAATCCATTTCTAAGACTGGTAGAGTGGGATGTACTGCGAATCGGTACACACGTTCAGTACAAAGCTACGAATCAACTCTTGCGTTTCCTCGTTCCACAATTGAACCGTAAGTTTTTTTATACATTTTCGTTGTCGATCAAATTGTAATTCGTTCCTGATCTGAAAAAGTAGGCATTGTCAATATTGCGAGACTGATTAAATGACTTTATTACTGGAAACATCTTCAGCACCATTAAGTTACAGTACCTTTTACAATTCATTCAACAAGATAAAATTCTTCAACAGGCATTGATGATTTTCTTTGGTCGTATATTTCTATATTATTCGTTGTCCCAAAAAAAAATTCTGAACATTTAAGTTGATTTATGTCAAGATTAATATTGTAACAGTTCTCATCTCATTTTCTTTTTGTAGAAAAAACCTTTGTTGGACTTTTCAATACAAAAATCTTTTTTCAGTTTAACCATCTATGGTAAATTGATATCCATAAGACATATAACAAGTGTTTATAGGGACATAATATGACTGTAATAACAGACATGAATCATTGGTTGTGAGATCTATCAAACGATTGTCTCCTAGTTGTCCATTAATCACCATCCAATTATCATCACTACCAACCTAATTGTGAAATACATCACTGTAAGCTTATGACCTGTAGAGACATTCTTTTTTGACATTGCATCGTTGTCTCAAATGAATCAGCAAGTAGATTTCCTTTGTTATCAAAATTTATTTCCTCCATTTGATTATTTTATATAACTGAATGATTTTGTAAATTTCTTGTAGGTTTAAGTTTTAGTAATAAATTGAAAATTATGTGATAACTAATAAATGTATGACCCACATTAATTTCAAGTTGTTAATGAGACAAATTTTTAATTATAGACTTGCAGCCTACTTTTTTATTTGATTTCTTCATTGTCTGTTGAAAATTGTTCAGCTTAATAATGGAATGAAACTAGATACTGAAAATATAATATTGCTGTTTATTGAAAATCAGATTTAGCTAACATACAAATTTACACAGCAACAGAAAACAAGCATATTTTACCTTTATATTTTTCATTTATATAATGATGTGTACATATGAAGTTACATTGTATAGTTAAGTTAGCACAGTTAACTATAAAATTTGTCCATAAATTAAAAATGAAAATGAGATTTCAATAATATAAAACGTAACATTGCAATTGGTTTTTATTATGCATGAGAAAATATGGATTACAATTTTGTGGAGTGAACAAAAATATAGCAGCTATTTTCCTGTACATAATAAAAAGTATATAGTTAATTTATAAATAGCTTCAGTAAGGAAACGAATACTCAACATGAGAAAATTATATAGAAAACGGTAAAATAAAATAATTAGCATGAGTGCATGACAGCAGACTTTACTATATGACGCTAGTAGCCAGCCACGGGTTAAATATTACGCGTCACTGTCAGTTGTGTCGCGAATCCTGATCAGATCAGGTAAAGGAACTCATTGAGAAATCGATGATAATCGATTCTGAAAAATTATAGAAAAAACTGCTCATAATTGGCAAACATATCAAAACTCATTAATAATTCCGCGCAATTAAGATTTCGTTAATAAAAAGATTCCAAAGCTTGAACAGTCCTAAATCGGTAGTAATTGAATCTGTGTAGGGTTTTAATATGGTTTTTATAGAAATACATGAATTGGATCGTTAGCAACAATCACATGCAGTTTTCAATCCAATCCAAATACTACTATAACCATCCTTTAAAGAATGAATATTATTTACTCATTACACCGATACATGCATCTGAAAGATCAGTCGGGAATAACACTTTTGTGCGACAATACCCCCTCAAGAGGATAATCGCGCGCCCTTATAAGAAACGTTGTATTAATAGGAATGGATTATTTTTTGTAATAACTGTCAATATTAGCTATTTGTTAGAAGTCGATTTTTTTAATCAAGATATATGTCTTAGAGTACTTAAAATTATTAGTTATTGAATTCAATAAATTCATTATTCAACATCATCATCATTATTTGTTCAATTTACTTTACTCATTTGAACTATTACTATTTTATTTCGTTGCCTTCTGGTATCTTGCTCTATCTCCATCTGCTCTGTCTTGTTCTGAAATCTGAACTCTGTTCGTTTTATTCTTCGCTTGGCGCGAACATAAATTAAAATAAGAACTAAGAACAAGACCGTTGGCAGCATTGATAAACAGCTGTTGAGAAAAGGCAAACTTCACCTTTACATGCCAATATGCAATTTTTAGAGTACGACGTGTGCATTTGTCGTAATGCATTAAAATTATTTTTCAATGTCTGTCAGCAGTTGACAATAGTTTACAAGTGTTTTTACGAATCTAAAAATTATTACTGATGGCGTATCAAATTGTAAGAAGACGCGCTAAACCTTTTCCATCGGTAAAACTAGTAAGTTTTTTTAGCTATAGTTCCAGCTTTTTAAGCTTTCCTTGTCTGGTTTTTACACACAATCATTTTAGTGTATAATTTTTATTTTATTTACGATATTTGAATATCATTATCTGAAAAAAGATTGATTTTGACTTTGACTTAAATAATTTATTTAAACATAAATTTCTTTCAATTCGAATTGATAAAATCTATGTAGTGATTTTACAATTGTTATTATAAAAGGAAGTAATATTAAATTTGATGTATTTTTGTCCAGTGGTCGAAATTTCAAAATCAATTAAGCACAATGGAACTAGCGCAACTGACACCAGAAGGCATAATCAATGATAAAGTTAAAAAAGCATGCGTCACTAGACTAAAACAAATAAAGATGACCAAGAAAAGTGATGGAGATCCAAGCCAAGCTGCTGTTCTTGTCCCTTTATGTGTGCATAATGGAAAAGTTGGTCTCCTGTATACTCTTCGTTCACAAAAAGTTAGAATGAACAGACGACAGGTATCGTTTCCAGGAGGCAAGAAAGACAAAGATGATACAACTTTGGAGGATACAGCGTTGAGAGAAACATTTGAAGAGTTAAACATACCAAAGGATAACGTGAGCGTTTGGGGTAGTGGTAATTTTATTCATAGAAAAGATGTGATAGTGTTGCCTGTGATAGGTTTCATCGGTGAAGTAGATCCTAAAAGCTTGAAGATTAATACTCACGAGGTGGAGGAAGCATTTGTACAACCTCTGGAAAAACTATGTGATCCAGCTCTCTGTAGATACACACAATTTAGAAATAATTATACACTGCCAGCATATCTAGGAGGAAATCATAAAATTTGGGGTTTAACAGCTGCAATCACGCACATGGTCATGAGTGCGCTCCTACCAGATGTTTACAAGCACAAACTTGTCTACCTGAAGCCCATTGCTGCAGCCCATGATGATTCCTTCACTGCCAGTGCTGTAGACGACTATGAAGCAAGGAACAAATAGTGCAATGTCGTCATGCCTTGCCATGACAATGAAATTAGTCTTTCAATTTGTTTAACAAGAACCAGATAACATATATTTTTCTATTTACTCGTGTACAAACTTGTGTTAGTCCGGAAATGTACAATTTGTATAAAATGTTACATTTGTTTTATGACAATTAAGCAGCAACAAAAATTTCAGGATTATCTTTAATTACATTGACGGTACATGTATCCGACTCGCGTATCGAGAGACAAACGTTTTGAGTAAATAAAAACGAGCGGAGTCGATTGAAATGAAATAAGGGACATGTCTTTGGTTTAATCAATCAATCAATTTGAAGAAGGAAAGAAAAAAAGGCGAGTCATAGAACAAAGCGTATATAACAGAAAAAAAAAAAAAAATCAACGACAACTCATGTATACTTGGCACGATTGCAGTATCGAAAAGTCTTGTATCTCGCGCGCGCAGCGCGGCGGCGTGCGCGTCAAGTCAATGTTGCACGTGACATTTATACTCGCGGCGTGTGCGTGTGGCGTGTGTGTCCGTGCGTGTACGCAGAGAATTCTACGAGGAAGAGAGGAACAATGTGTCGCTCAGAGAGTCGGTATAATTAATCTTTGGTCTAACTAGACGAATAAATAAAGTCCGTCCGTACGTGTGGCGTACGTAGTATTAAAGCGTGGTACATAAATAACAACGGTAACAACCGAGTTTCGAGAGATCCGACGGGTGAAGTGTGGAGGGGGCGGGGGAGAGGGAGGCGACACACTATTGCAAGACTGAGAAAGAGCATGGTTATTAATCGTCGGGATGTGGGAGGCGTTCAGAGGTTCTCGGGCAGTGGGCCGAACAGGTGGACCGCCGGTGTCTTGTCGGTGGAGTCGCCGAGGAACGAGGCGTAGAGCTCCTGATAGCGCGACAGGGTCAGTCCGCCCTTCCTCTTGTCGTCGTCCTAGAAAAGCGGCGGTGGTTTGCAATCGTTGCGCCGAGCGATTCATCAACCGAACCGAGGCGTATACTCACGTTGAGCAACTTCTGGTAGGCTTGATCGATGATGTCGATGCTGGCGATCGGGATTCGCGTGACCGCGTTGTACCGGTACTCCTCCACTCCGATCACTCCGTCACCTGCCAATTTCGCCTGCGTTACGTCTAGAGCGCTGGCGCGCATTATTTCGGTGAAGCTAATATCGAGCGGTGCACTTGCCGTTCATGTCGACGATCTTGAAGTGGTTGTCGATGAACATCTTCATGGCCTGCGGAAACTCCGCGTACGACTTGCCCACGCAGGACTTCTTCACGGCGTCCTTGAACTCCTCGGTGGTGACCATGCCGTCCTGCAATGTGGGAACGACCGGATCGTCAATCGTATCGAGTCCGCGAAGTCTCACGAGCGACGAGCGAGATCGCAAACGGAGGGAAAGTCGAGAATACTTTGTTAAAGTCGGCGATCTGAGCGATCTCCTCCCAGAGCGACAGCATCACGTGGAGGTTCTGCTGGTGACGGGCCGTGTCGAAGACGCCCTTACCCTCGAGCACCGTCATCTTCAGGGCCATGCACTCGAAGTCGTTCTTCTCCAGCACTCCGTTGCTGTCGGTATCTGCAACAGCAGCCGGGCCGCACACGTCTTTTTCGATTGGAAGTCGGCCGTTTGTTTCTCCTCGGTTTCCGACGATTTCCAAGCAAATCGCTGGGTATCTTGGTTCCTAACCGCGCTTGTCTCAGAGAGAGAGAGAGAGAGAGAGAGAGAGAGAGAGAGAGAGAGAGAGAGAGAGAGACGAGCGAAATCGCGGAAGGGCACGCGTCGCTCGTTGACAGCTTTGCGTCGAACGCGTCGCGCCGGCGGCATTGTTTTGCGACCGCGTTACCCAGATTCGCGCCTCGACCCGCGCATATATCTTGTCGCAGTTGTTGGCTCCCGATAATCGAGCAGCGATTTGCGCGGGCCGCGCGATCGCCGTTGCGACACGGCACCCGGTGCGCGAATGCTAATTTTGACCGCCCACGCCCGGCGACCTTTGCTCGCAGCATCAGCCGCAGCAGCAACGGCGGCCGCCGCCAGATCAATTGCCAAGCGCTGCTACACGGCGGCGAGCATATTGTCAACAGGCAGCGCGCGACAAGCCGCTATTATTCCGTACGCGCGCTGCCAACGGCGTCTGCTGCGCGCCTCGTTTCTCTCTCTTTCTCTCCCTCTCTCTCGTCGAGCGCGCGCGCCCTCGGGAAAACTCGCGCGCGCGAGCGGCGACCGTTCCTCACTCTTCGTCCTCTCGCATTCTGTTTTCGCGCCCCCGCGCCCGCTTATTTTGGTCGGCCGCGCGCGTTCCCTGGAGGCGCGCCGCGCGTCTCCAATTGTTTCCGTTGGAATACTGCGGCTCGTTGTCGAGACTGCCAGAAGTACGGCGGAGCATGCGCACGGTTATACCGTAAAGATACTTGACGACGAAGTTGCAGCGGTTGTCCCAGGAGTATGCCATCTCGACGTCTGCGGCGATGCTTGCGAGCTCCCCTTGCCTCGGCGCAGCTGCTCTGCGAACAAGAAAAACGGGCCGTTGGTTAGGGCCGAGGACGCGGTAATGTCACGGGCGCGCAGGCAGGATCGCGGAGGAGATCGGCGGATCGGCAGCCGAGGGGTTGCTGGCGGTAAAGATAGGCGCGCGGGCCGATGTCGAAACGCGCCTGGCGAATTTGTAGAGCGCGCGATTGACCAACGATCGGTTCTGGGCTCGGGCGGCGGCGGCATGCGGGAAACTGGGCGATCGCGGCTCACCGGCTGGCGAACTGAACGTGGATGGAGGAGAGGTCGGCTGGCTGGCTGGCTGCCTGGCTGGCTGGAGACTTGCTCGGCGGCACGCGTGGCTGCTCGCACGTGGGCTGCTGCGCTGCGGACTGAGCGGCTAGGATCGTCGGCTAGAAGTCGGCTGGCTTCGGTCGAGCTTCGGGCCCTCGAGCGGCTGGATCTGCACTGCGGGCGCTTCGAGAGTGGCGGGCCGCCTCCTAGCTCTCCCTCTCGCCGCCGCGCGGGCTAAGTTTAGACCTGTGGCGGCGCGCACGCACGGCGCACCTTCGGCCGCGAGCGCTCGCTCCCGACGTCGCGTCGCCACTCACTCGCGCGCCCTGATGCGAGCCTGATACCCAACGGCCCGTCGCGAAAGCTCCCCAGGCCGAGCTTTATCTTATTTTTACGGGCGAGGCTATCTGCCGCCATTGTGCCCACGCTCGCTTTCTTTCTCTCTCTCTCTCTCTCTCGCTCTCTCGCCCCCGAGAGTCCTCGCTCTCGACGTCGCGAGCTTTGACGGATGGGGCGTGCGCGCGAACGTCGAAAATAGGAAGCTGCCCCTTGACCGCTGCGCTCCGGCTGAAGCCGCGCGCGGGTCCATCCCCCGCGAACATCCTTCGGCGCGAATATAGCCGAGCGACTCGGCCGCGCGCGCGCGCGCGCACGAGCTTCCTCGTAATAAATCTCGGCGTGCTTCCGCGTCGATCGGCGCGGCTGCTCTGGTGGCTCGCGATGGCCCGCCGACGCGGAACGATTACGACAGTCGCGCCGACGAGCGCTTACAACAAAGCGACGAGCGGTGCGACTCGAGAGTGATATATAGCCCGGCGCGACCGCGCCAGTCCTTCGCCCAGTGAATTGTCTCTTTCTCTCGCGACGCGCGACCTCGCGGTTGGTTTCGCGCGCTCCGAGCTGAATTCTAATTTCGCCCCCAATCGGCGCTCCGCACGCACCACCGGACTTCTCTTGTCGCTCCCGTCAATCCGAGCGGAGCTTTCGTCAGTCTCGCCAGTCACCGCACCGCCGACGCCAATTCCTCGTCGATTTTTCCTATTTATAAGTGCGCATGATTGATCGCACCGCCGTGTCCGCCGGCCGAGCAAATCGGAGTGTCACGTATACATTTATAAACACAAAGCAGCTGATCGAATGTTTCGCGCGGCGAGTCGTTACATGTGTACGCGCACGCCGTCGAGCTGTCGCGCGCTACTCGGCGAGCAACGCGCTGAGCTTGCAGCTGGCTTGGCGCCACATTTTTAGAAATAATTTAACAAAGCGACGTAAATTATCGGAGAACAATTTTGCGAAACCCCACGCTCGATATGCGCAATGAAATATAGCGACTATCAACATTTATAACGCTTGCGCAAGGGAACGGCTTATTTTTGTTATCGAAGGCGAACGCCGCTGGGATGGGAAAAAGAATCATCGACATTGTCTGCAAAATTACTTTTCTTTATTTCGTTCTAACCAGATACGCTGTCTTCTTACACGCCGTTAACATTGAGAGCTTGCACCGTATCACCCACGACCGAGACAATACAACAACTGCGCAAGCTAATTCGATAGTTTTTACATGATTCTCTTTTTTTTCTTTCTTTCATTTTTTCACCAAATTGATAAATGTCAATAGCGCAGAGTCGCCAGTTATGAGCCACTGGCACGGCTTATCGTTTTTTTTTCTAATAAAATTAAACCTGATTCGAGTATTTTGATCGAGAATGGCGAGAAATCCAAACCGTTCCGATTATCACCGCGAAGAGGACGAAGAGATGCACGCGAGTCCTCCACTGGACTTATCCTTCAAGAACGCCCGTACGATCAACGGTATGGTTATGTTTGGTAAAATGACAGTAGAGCAATTTGTCTAACCACGTTAACTTTGCACAAGAGATCTACTCAATCGCGCCGTGCAATCGACTCGCGTCGGTAAGCTACCGGATCTGTCGGTGAACGAACGCTACCTCACCAGTTCTTTGTGGCTAAGCAACAACGTCTTCTCAAGCTGCGCTGGCCTCGACAATTTAGCCAAACATTTCCTCGAGGACCCGACCGAGCTCCGTTGGTTGGATCTCGCCTACAATCGCATCGGTGACCTCGACGACGAGCTTTTGAAATTTAAAAATTTGACGATCCTCTACTTGCACGGTAATCTCTTATCCGACATGAAGAGCATTGTCAAATTGCGATCTCTAACAAACCTCCGCAACCTCACGCTTCACGGCAATCCTATCGAGCAAATGCCCGCTTATCGCCGCTACATCGTGGCTATACTGCCGTGGATAACGAATTTGGATTTCTCTCCAGTCATCGATACTGAGAAAAAAAGGGCTTTACCAACTGGATTTCACAAGACAGTGCAAGTCGACTTGTAAATAATTTTTTCTATTACATTCTTTTATTAATAATAATAAACCTTTCAACTGGCACTCTTACTCCTCCGAAAATTCTCAATTTATAAATTTGTCAATTCTTTATACATAATATAATTATGATTAAAATGCTACTTTACCGTGTATATTATTTCTATCTCGCATGGGAAAAAATTAGTTTTATGTAAATGAGCTTCGTCGTATTTGTTTGTCTGCTTGTTGTTTAAATGTAAATTTGATGGCTTAGTTATACTCATCGAAACGTAAAAATAGAAATATTTACAATCACTTCGACGGAAACTTTTTTTCATCGTTCAATTATACAAAGATACTGTCAACAAATATGCTTAATTAGGACACGAGGCATTCGTGTAATTGATTTAGCCGACTATAAAAGTTTCATGGATCAATGTCGTCGGTGTTTGCTTCGATGTTTACCCGACTTTTCGGGCTCCCTTTCCCTCGAGCGGCTTCGCGATCTGTGACGCGATCTCGAAGCTTTGTGACTGCTTGAATAGTGACCCGATGACTTTTTCATTTTGCGCGATCGGCTGGGACTGCGTGATCTTGACCGGCTTCGTTTTTTCCTCTTGGAATGTTTTAAAGGATCAACTCTCGTTGGTGATACCGATGCAGACTTCGAGTGTCTGGAAGCAAAGGGAATAACTCGTGTTGTAACAAGTTTTTATATTTTTTTTGTTAGGGCAAAAAAGATAGTTCAACATGTCGGAAAAAAAACGACTACTCACTTTGGTGATTTGACTCTCTCAGCCGGTGCGTGCGTTCCGCTTCTGCTGATGAATCCACCCCAAGCGTTATGCGCGCTTTTGTTAGTTGACGGCGGACTCGGTGTGTGTCCATCGCCCTCGGGCGCTCTAGCTTTGGACCTTGCTTCTTCGTATTTTTTCTTCAACTCTTCGACACGTTTCTCTAGCGATTCAGCCTTGACCCTGGGCCTTATGTACAGCCTAAGTATACGCCTGCAAATATCACGGATCGATTCCTCGCTGACCTTGAATATGGAGAACCAGGAGGGCGCATTAGGCAGAGGTAATTGTAGATGTCGAGCGCCAAGATAGACGCAAGCACAGGCCACCGTTTCGGGCTCGTATCTGATGAAGACATCCGAGCGCAACGAGTCGTTCATGTAGTTCCAGCACTGCTGCATAAGGGCTTTGTTCTTCTCGTAGCCAAGAACCTGCAGGTACATCACGATTATCTTGTGCGGGTGCTTAACGTGTACGCAAAAGCCGAGCTCCTTCAGCACTCGTCTCTCGCTCTTGATCACTTGGTTCTTCAGAGCCACATAATTCTGGTCAAGTATAACCGGCGTGATAGACCTGAAATCAGAAAACGAGAGCAAACGGTCAGTTGCAATTCTGGCAACTTATATTCACCAAACGTCTTAACAAGAGTGAGTTTCAGCATGGCACTCCACGAGATTGAACTTTGTGCTGTACATCCACTTGATTTTAAACCTTGAAACAAGTCCAGTCGTATAATATGGTCATGACGTTACATGATTATGAATTATATGGAGTAAGCTTAATGTACAACCTACGGTTTTCATATCTTTGCATATGCCTTCAAAATTCATTCACTGATGTGGCGTTTTAAATAAGAATTCAACATTCATTAGACAAAGCAAATTCATGTTCAACTTGCTTTACATAATGGTTTGTAATCTTATTTAAAACAAAGTCACAATTTACAAATACATTCATTCGAATTTGCACATTCAAGCAATACACAGTAAAACCGACACAGTAAATTATACACGTTTCAAGAAAAAAGGAACTAACATTATTGTACTCTTAATTAAACCTGTCAATTACCAACTCATATCTATAAATAGAAAATTTATAAAAACAATTTGAATATCATTTCCATTAATGATTGAATCATTAAAAAAAATAATAAATCCAAAACTTCATTCTCACATCACTTAAAGAACTAAAACTACTTTTATCACTGCTCTTGTTGCACATTGCTGGTTTTATAAATTTTCTACTTGATAGATAGATTAGCACCTAAACTTTGCACACTGAAAACACTTTTAAACATTTCTGTATCAAGCTAAAAGGTAGTCCGAGTTTCGTACAGGTCAACCTGTACATAAATGTCCTTTGAATCTCGGGGCTGTCAGTTGTTTTTAGAGCCTTCAACTAGAATCAAGTTGATCTTCAGTGACTTGATCTGGTTTTGATGCTTACACTGTTTATATGCTCTGAACAATCCAGAGCGCCTATGTAGAACTCACCCTGTTAAAAATCAATAAAATGTTTATATCTGAAGAATCAGTGGGATGAGAAATCCTAACTGATCATTGCTTATCTTAGAGAATCAAATGACAAGTAATTTGTAATAGATAATTTTTAGCATTATGTATTACAACACTACTTGTTGCTTCACTCAGTTATCACACTTTTGATAACTCTGAGTTAATTTGAAAAAACTTTGCTAATAATTGTTCAAGAAGTGCACTTACTTTTGGCTGTTGACTTGTTTAATATGATTGAAGACATTAATGACATCTCTAATATGCCTTGGTGCTTCTTCAATTTTACTAGCAAGACATACACATGCCATAGCAGTGGTCTCCATGTTATGCCTAACTAATGATTTGCTATAGTAAAATCGTTGAAATATTACTTGGCCAGTGGCCATAGCCACCTAAAACAGAAAAATAAAGAGATAATCTACAAGAAAAAATTTGGCGATAAACTGTAGGAAAAAAACATGGCAGCAGTAGTTACCCACATCGTCTGCATGTTAAGGTTAAGAAATGTGTTGTCGCCAATCAACCAAAGTTCATTATCTTACCTGCGGTAGCCTCAGCAAAATTCCAGCAGTTTGTATCAATTCACATCCTAGTATTCTGAGGTCTGTCTCGGTTTCTGTATCAAGTCCATCGATACTGGACGGCGTTGAATTCAATTTGTCATCGGGCAACAGGCAATTTTGTAGCGTCAGTAGAATTTTGCCATAGGGCTTGCTCACCGCCGATGCTGACGGCGCTTTCGCCACGTTTGTCGTCGAATTCTCCTTGGTTCCCATGGCCCTTCTCTTCTAAATGTCTTTCAGAAGACAACACTAGCACAATCAAACAAATTATCGCAGATTCTAAGGAAGTCTGAATATAATTTCCATTTGTTTCCTTTAAAACGTGAAATTACTCATCCACGCCACGCCATCATGGCAGACACTCATCTTCGTCTCTGTGGAGAAGTGCACAGCAGCGATCATGGAGATTATATAGATATAGACTCCATGCTAGTACTCGCAACTGCCGATCGCAGCGCCCTTTTATACTCTATAGGCAACGTATAAATCATGGGACTCATAGGACATATGGTATGGTTATACGAGTTTTTTCTAAATGAAGCTTCGTATATAACTAATTAATTAAAACTACTCCTTGAATAATTAATTAATTTTTCGTATATTTGATTGAACAATTCCACGAAATAAATATTTGTTAAGCCAAAATTAAATAAATATTTAATAAAGTTTTCTTAGTTTGTGAGATTATATTTCACTAACCGTATATATTACTTTTGCGTAGTTAATTTAGATCACACATACACAACACAAGGTTAATCCAATTGATGCTCCAGAATTCAAAATGTGCGTAAATAATTTAACAAAAAAAAAACACTTTTGACATTGTAAATCATAAAATTTCAAGGATAAATTTTCATTACTATGTTGAAACTAAAAATACACCATAATTATTTTTCTGATGGTTTATTATTGACCGGCAATAACAACTTTTTATGTTAAAATTTTTTTTTTCTATTTTCGCAAGTAATTAATTAAGCTCTTAGGCTATGATTAATATATAATAAGTTAAACGATTAATTATGCATACTAAATGTGCAAAAATATAAAAATATAAAGATAATACAAAACTATCGTTAGTTCAATAAATTTCGATAGTTATACATATATATTATAGTATTGATATATATATTACGAAATATATATCATCAAAAAATAAAATAAGATAATGAAAAATGTTGTGTAAAGTGTCTTATACAATGTAGAATTCCAATAATTTTATATAAAAACAAAGTTAGGCTGGTTTTATTTATAAGAACTTCTTAATTATTCTACAATACAAGAAAATTAATTAAAGTTAAAAACTAAAGTTAATGTTATTCTTATTCTTTTAACTGTTGCAAAAATGTTTTAAGACAAGACTCTGTAGTAAAACTATGTCAATTTCATTATAAAATTACTATTTTATTATTTGAATAAAAAATAATAATACAACATTGACAATACTATATTTTTAATACTAATCATATTTTTCAGCTTAAATATGACAGCAATTTTAGGAGGTGGAATAGGAGGTTTGAGTGCTGCATACTACTGCATTGAAAATCCTGTATTAGGTCCTATCGTTTTGTATGAAGCATCTAAAAGATTTGGAGGATGGATAAAAAGCATAAAATTGCCTAATGGAGCAATATTTGAGAAAGGTCCCCGAACAATTAGACCTGCAGGTATTGCAGGAGAAAATACTTTACAGCTAGCAAATAATCTCAATTTAAATGATAAAATCATTCATATAGACTGTAGACATCCAGCTGCTCGTAACAGGTTAATTTATGTGAATAATAAATTACATACTTTACCAAATTCACTAACTGGTTTATTTAAAAAACAAGAACCATTTAATCGACGATTAATTTCAATAGTATGGAATGATTTAGCAGCTGGTAAAACATCCAAAGAAGATGAAAGCATTTATAGTTTTGTAGAAAGAAGATTGGGAAAAGATATAGCTGACTATCTCATCAGTCCGATGATTTGTGGCATTTGTGCAGGAGACGCTAAAAAAATAAGTGTTAATTTTTTATTGAAATCAGCTTTTGAATTGGAACAAAAATATGGCTCCCTAACAAAGGGAATGGTAATGGAGTTCATGAAAAGAAAAAAAGTTAAGAAAAATAAGGAAAACATACTAACAATTTTAGCCAAAAGAGCGAAAGAAGAAAAATGGTCAGTTTGGGGATTGAAAGATGGTTTGGAAGTATTACCACGTGAACTAAAAAATTATTTGGATTCCAAATCGAATGTAAAATTAAACTTAGATACAAAATGTGAACAAATCATTTTTAAATCTAATCAAGTTGAATTACTTATTAATGGTAGAACTGAAAAATTTGCAAAAGTGATTTCTAGTTTATCAACAAAAAGTCTTGCTCCGCTATTACATAAACAACATCCACAATTATCAAGAGAATTGGCAGCAATACCGTTATCAACTGTAGCAGTTGTTAATTTTCAGTATCCTGGCAATTTATTACCAATGGAAGCATTTGGATTTCTTGTACCACCAAATCAAAATTTGCCAATTTTGGGAGTCATTTTCGATTCATGTGTATTTAAGAATTCTGATACAGTAAGTATATTGTAAAAAACATGTAGTTACAGGGACAACAGAAATTTCACTTATGCTAAATTAAATAATTTAGAAATATGCTAATAATTTTTATTTTGCAGGTACTAACAGTAATAATGGGTGGTGCATGGTTTGATAAGTACTTCAGCAAAAATAATTCTGAAGAATATTTACTATCTGTTGCAATGAATCAGATAAAAAATATACTTAATATTAAAGAAAAACCTATAGAATATAATGTAGCTATACTTAATGACTGCATCCCACAATATATTGTTGGACACAGACAGAGAATCCAGCGCATTGAAAATTATATTTCTGCACATAGAATACCCTTGTACTTGTGTGGTGCATCATATTATGGGGTTGGTTTGAATGATGTTATTTTATCGGCAAAACAAGCTATCTCTCATTGCTTAAAATTGTAAATATTAAATTAAATCGTATTTGTATGTACATACAAATATGAAAAAAAATTTATTGAATATCGAAATTTTACACCAAATATTTATAAGATTTGATAAAAATATACTTAAATATCCTTAAATACCCTTAAGGAAAATAATTTAAAAATCAAGAATTTAGTATAAATAAGCTATAAAAATAACCATAAATTGAATCTTTTTCTAATGAAAAGTTATTTATTGATTAAACGTTGAACCATACATGTTACGTTATTGGAAGTACATGGTAGTTAAATCTTATAAATTCCATAATGTTTATATTCGATACATAAACAATAAAATATTAAAAACTAAAAAGTATCAAAAATTAAATAATAAAAACAATCACAGAATTCCTTCAACCTAGTCACCTCATTCAGTGATGTTACCTGCATATTTAACTTCATCAAAAGCTTTTCTTGCCTTTTTCAACTCTTCATTCATTGTTAAAAGATCTTTTACTCTAGCATATTTTCTAGGATCTTTCCTTACTGCAACAAAATATTTTCTTATAATATCGTAAACAAAATAACCATGGCTAACTTTTAAAACTTAAAATTGATACCTAAGAATACAATATCTTCCACTTGAACTCTGCCTGTTCTGCCAATTTCCATTGCACGATGTGTCATTTCAGTGATATATTCAATGACAAGGTCTTCCAACAGATCAACACTTTCTGTATAAGGATTTTGATCATCCCCAAATCCATACATCATACAACGTAGTTCTTTGGAAAATAGTCTTTTTTTTCCACTTGTCAATGTACCACCAATTGGAATTTCACTTTCTTCATCTTCGAACTATAAGAAATTGTAAATTAAAGTAAAAATTATTATTACATTTGTAAATAGTAACATCTAAATTTTTTATTTTTATGATAGAAACTAAAAGTTAATTTAAAAAATAAACAAAAGGACAATAAGATGAAATAAACTATCACAAAATTTTTTAAAGAAAAAGTAATATATATTGCTTAATTCTACATGATCAATATACAAAACAATTTTATACAAATGATAATATACGATATAATTTTATACAAATGTTAAATTATATTATTGGTCATTTTCGCACTCGTACCTAATTAACAAATTTCCCTAAAATTGTCGCTATTACCTGTTCAAATGTCTCTTCTTGTGCCGCAGTCGCCATTTAGAAATTTGAAGTATTATTCATGAAATCAGTGAAAAACGTTATTGAATCCTTAAATTTTCCTTCTTAGTTGGCATAAAATACTGAAAATGCAATCAATATACAATTACTCAAAACACAACTAAAAATTATAAAAACGACTAAAATTCAAATTTTTAGGTTATAATCTTAATATTTTTCATTGTTATGATTTCGAGTCTCGACTCGACAGTACTGAACACACACATGCAAACATATACCATGCATACACTCACATACACACCCACACATGAGATCGTGGGGATTCATTTTTAAAGTACGGCTGCTACGTGAGCAAGAAAAAGACATTATTATAATTCTCTTCTTTTCTCACTCATTGTTTTGATTGGGGGAAATCCGCTGCTTTTCTCAGCGACGCTACAAGCATAATAGCAGCTGTAGAGAGTGCGAGAGAGGTTGGTGTAGGTTTATCGAGGAGTTTGACGTGCGATTATTTTGTGAATTCTACTTGTGTTGAACGTCAAAAAAATAAAGGTAGTCTTCCTTATTGCAACTGAAAATTGTCTCAATCACATTTTTTAGCAATTTTTTTTGTAACTCTGTATCTTATTTATATATGAAAACAGATGAAGAAAATATCATTTTATCTTACAAATGAGCTGATGACTCACTAAATATCTCATCAATTTGTAGATAGATATAAGTACTATACTCATTTTTCTTATAATCAATATATAAGGTGTCTTACTTTAAACGATGAAACTGTATTGTTTAAATTTGTCATAAAAGAGATATATACTTTGCATGCTACATAAGTAATGTATTACTTGTTGAAGTATTTAACCTTGATTTTCAAAAATTATTTCTATTACGCATTAGAATTATAATGGAGTGGCTTTTTGGAAAACGTGTAACTCCTGAGGAAATGCTCAGAAAAAACCAAAGAGCCTTGAACAAAGCAATGAGAGATCTAGATAGAGAAAGAATGAGAATGGAACAACAAGAAAAGAAAATTATTGCTGATATAAAGAAAATGGCAAAAGATGGACAAATGGTAATGGTACTCTTTTATTTTGTATAAAGATTATTTTGTTATAATAATAGATGTACTCTATTTGTTGTAGGATGCAGTCAAAATTATGGCTAAAGATCTTGTCAGGACAAGGCGTTACGTCAAAAAGTTTATGTTAATGAAGGCAAATATTCAAGCCGTATCCCTGAAGATTCAAACTTTACGTTCTCAAAACACAATGGCTCAAGCCATGAAAGGAGTCACAAAGGCTATGCAAAATATGAACAAGTGAGATTGACAATTTATTTTCATATTTTGTTTAATATCGTAATAAAACTAACAAAGTAAATCATAATTTACTTGGTAGGCAATTGAATTTACCACAAATTCAAAAGATTTTGCAAGAATTTGAAAAACAATCAGAGATTATGGATATGAAAGAAGAAATAATGAACGATGCAATAGACGATGCCATGGAAGATGAGGGTGACGAAGAAGAAAGGTGAGTTTTATAAAAGATAGTAATAAAAGCTTTATGAGAAAGCTGAAGATAACATTTGGTAAAAAATTTTAGTGATGCGATTGTGTCACAAGTTCTGGACGAACTTGGCCTTCAACTGAACGATCAATTGTCAGGACTACCTCAAGCCTCAGGCTCGTTGAGCATAGCGGGCTCGAAACAGCCAGTAGCCGCCGCAGCTGGAGTCGGTAACGACGACGGTAACCTAGCGGATGCCGATGCGGATCTTCATGCGCGGCTCGAAAACCTGCGCCGCGAGTAAAGTACGTCGAGACGTATACTAATGTTTGTGTAAATGATGTATAAAAATACTTACTCGATTCTTGTGATAAATCTATAACGTAAGGTTTATTTTTTCATTATCAGACAATTAATGCACAGGCCTAAAATAAACCTAAAAATTAGATAGCGCACGCTGTAGCTTAAAGCTGAGCTTACACCAGGTCGCGAGTTTTTCGTCCAGTCGTTTCTGGTCAAGTACAGCTTGCACGAGACGAGTCATTGGATTCGATAAACTCGTCAGGTTTATTTAAGACCAATGCATCCATTGCTATTCGCAACGTTTGTATGCTTGAGTTTAAAGTATTTTTCTCTAAAGTTTTATAAGGATTGTTTTGCAAACCAAAACATAAAGAAATCGTGCTTCGTGCAGTGTCGCGCGCGGTGACTCGAGAATTCGCGACGGTTTAACGTAGTCGCTTTTAATACGCTGCGAACAATCATACACTGCTATAAAATAGTTGAAACGAGGTTGGTTAATATCAAATAATAAAGACAATGCGTCAGCCCGTTTTTTAAAAATGACGGATTTTATAAGAACTCTATTTACTGAGATCACGCCCTCGAAACGTTTGCCCGTACAGTGTGCAACGTTCACGTCAGACTTGCTTTCGTAAAAATGAAAAGGTCAAATGTTTAACGAACTATCGTTGTAATTGTAATTCAAAAGCAGCTATGAACAATAATTGAATCAATAAAGATTAATGTTAAATGAACAAGCTGCAGTGTAGCTATGATTTATTTGCCATTCTAGACACGAATATACTAACAAGAGAGGAAGGGTTGAATAAAATAGACTTTATTGAGCTTTGTCAAATATTGAATTATATTATATCATCTGCGAAACGATCATGCCCAAATTTGGTACAATCGGAGTAGTTGTTGTTTGTTAGGTACTTATTCGTTAGTAAGCTAGGATTCGAACCTGAATATTTCCTTGTTTGTGTGCTGTTCTTTCGAGTTTTTTGCTAACGTATGCCATCGGCAAAGAGTTCAGCTGTCATCCGCTCGCCTTACATTTATCATGTTGTTCGCTTATTTCACTTTTAACGCGCGCGCGTATGTAGGTACTCGACGAGCAAGTACTCGGTAGCGTGCAGCCACGAGAACTGTAGGAGTATGGCGGTGGACATCCTCGTTCACCTTTATCTGCCAGTTGCCACGTGGTGGCAAACGAAAGGTCGGAACTGGACAATCGTTCCGGCAGAACAGCTTTCGGACCATCGTGCGAAAAAGTCGGTTGCCACGAACAGCACAACAACGCTGATATGCCAGGAACAGGTCGATTCTATCGAAGGGAAGATATATCAGTGATAAGCGGTCTGATCGTTAGCGCATCGTTTGTAAATAGCGAAACTGCTGCTCGTTAATTAATTAGCTGGTTAAGTCCGTTGCTGGCGTTACATGGAAATATCACAATTTCAGCGTGAAACCCCCGTTCGTAACGTGCTTACAATTTAAATTTTCTCACGCCCCTCTTGATATATAATTTTCATAGTAATAATACGCAATGGTCGTTAGATATAAAACTTAACTTTGTAACGAGTCGAGGTAAGCTCCTCGTTTCATATGCTCACTTACACGCTAATTATTTATTTGCTTTATTTCTCTTTCTCAACTCGCTTTTGTTTCCTCTACATGCTTCGAACCAGTCGTGTTGTAATTGTTCCTATTATATTTATCTATATATGCGCGCGGGCGCGCGTGTGTGTATAATATACATATATATTTATATGAATGCTCTGCTTTGTAACTTGCAATCTTGTGTTCTCATGGCATTGCGTCGACAGTTCGTCGCGTTTGTTTTCCAATGCAAGCATCGTGAGCGCTCGTCGCTTCTTGATATGGCGGGATTATGGCGTCCTACGCAATCTGGTTGTTCTTCGTGATTACGAGAATGCGTACAATCTTCGAAAAGCTCATTGGAATTTTCTGGCTAAATTTCTGCTCTTGCCGTTTAGAAGCTGACGTATAGTTCGTGCATTGGACGAGTTGAGACCAGAATGACCGAGTCGTCAAGCTAGAATTTGGCGAAACTCAGTGCCCTAGAAGCTGAGGCTTCCGACGAAAAGGGAAGAAAGAGCGTTCGGCTCTTCAACTCTTCCATCGGGAGTATTTATTTACAACGTCGTTGGTCGAACCGGTGCTCACGATCGACCTTGGAAACTAACGAATTCGCTGCTTGATGTACGAGTAGCTTTGTGTTCGAGCCATCTTTCGATGTTCACAATTTATTTTCGACCTACTTATATATTTTCTTATTTATGTACAGTTGCGATTCGCTACGGTGAATCTCCTCGAAAGAGAGAGAGAGAGAGAGAGAGAGAGAGAGAGAGAGAGAGAGAGAGAGAGAGAGAGAGAGAGTGAGAGAGAGAATGAGAGAGAGAGGAGAGAGATTTCGCAATTCAGCGTGTTCCCCGCGACAGGTCGCGGAGAGCAGACCAACGCTATCGGCGCACCCTGTGTAAGTTTTGTTTCCCTCAAGTTAAATATCATGGACTAAATACCTATGCGCGGCTATCGTGTGTGCGCGTGTGTGTGTTTTCACGGATGAGAATCTTCGTTTTCGCGCGTGGAAAGCGGAGGTCGCGGCAGATCGCACGGAGGCCTTGGCCAGAGTGCTGCGCGATTCCCTCTCGCGGTCGGCAGATCTTGGTGCCTGGACGTGACGCGCGCGCGTACACGGGGGCGCCCTTCGCACAGCGAGGCCCATTTTCCGTTCTCTGCAGCTCCGAGCGCGGAATGAACGGCTTGGATGTTGAGCGCGCGAGATCGGATCGAGCGTGCGTGCGTGCACGCAAGAGGAGGCGATCGCCGGGGGCAGAGTTGCCTTGCTCTCTCGCGCCTCGTACGCACGCGCATACCAAATGGAGAGGAAAGAAAGAAAAAAGATCAACAACTCCATAACGTAGGTATTGCCGCGGGCACTGAAATTCAGTCGCGCTGTCGCTCGCTCGCTCGACGACGACGACGACGACGACGACGACAACAACAATAACAACAACAACAACAACAACAACAACAACAACAACAACGAAGGAGAGAGAAACGAAAGCCGCGTCGTTCCGCCAGTGGAAGACCGATGACTAGATGCGGGAGCCGGTGCGTGCAAGACGCAACGAATCGCTGGCGCCGAGTACTTAGCCTAGGTGGCAAGGGGGATGCGCGAAACGGGGGAAGCAAGCCTACTGCTGGTTTGGTTTGTTGAGCGCGCTACCGCTACTCGGCTGCAAAGCCTCGACTCGACGTTCGCGGGCTATTTACAGAGAAGCGAGCGAGGTGCTGCCGGTGCAGCCCCGTCGGACGTCCGGCGTACAAAAGACGCGCGAGAAGCGAGAAGCGAAGCAGGAGGAGGTAGAGGAGGTGGAGGAGGAGGAGGAGGGGGAGCAGGAGGCGGAGAGGCGGGGCGACGAGGGAGGCCGGCAGCGGCAGTCAAATGGTCCAGACCTGCACCTTCTCGGCGACGACGCACCAGCTGGCGTGGTCGTAGTACGAGGAGATGACGTGCAAGTTCTCCACGTGCCTGTCGATCAGCTGGTCGAGCTCACCCTCGCGAAACACGTGGTAGTACTGGTGGTAGGTGATCTGGTCGGAGGGCAGCGACTCCTGCGACGACGAGCCGCTGAGCGTGCCCTGGCTGGCGCTGGCGGGGCCGGGGCGGGGGCGCGCGGCCGCGCGCGGCGCCTCTTCCGAGGCCGAGCGGGTCTGCGCGGCCAGTCGCGGGCTGGGCCGCGCGGCCAGCGAGGCGGTGCTGCCGGCGCAGGCCCGCCGCGCGCCCGCCAGCGACCACGAGTCCGCGCTCTCGCTCAGCGAGTCGCCGATGTCGCTGGACTCGGCCGAGCGCCCGAGGCGCGCGCGCCCCAGGCCCGGCGCCCGCTGGCTCCGGCCGCCGCCGGCCCGCGCCCGCTCCGCCGGCCACTCGCCGCTCGACCACGCCAGCGCCAGGCCCGCGTCGCTGCTCTCCTCCGAGCAGCTGCGCTGCAGCGCGTCCGTCGCCTCCGCCCCCGACTGCTGCGGCTGCTGCGGCTGCTGCGGCTGCTGCGGCTGCCGTTGCTGCCTCTGCTCCTCCGACTTGCCGTCGTTGTCGGCTGGCTGCTGCTTCCGGTTCAGCGTATACCTGTCGAGTAAACGCCGCTCGTTAGGCGCCTGGCCTGATGCTTGACGATGGACGTTGGCGTTTACGGCGGCGCGATAACCGAACTCGTTGGCCCAATTGCAGTTCTTTCAAGATGGTTTGTCTCTGCTTCAGCCATTATCTCGCTCTTTCCAATAGATAAGCAATTGGAAAAAATGAATCTTTTCGTAATGTCGACAGCGATAAATGAAAATATTAAACGCATTTGTTAAATTAATCTGACGCGTGGAGGACGAACGTTGAACTGGTCGCGATGAGCGTGGACGGTCGGTGATGTTGCGAGAATGGTGTCCGCAGTGGAGACGGAATGAAAAAACGCTTTCTTTGCCGTCGATTTACCGGACGGAACAAAGTTCGAACGGAACAAACGAGTTCGAACCTCGGCGCCACGCTCGGTTGCACTCGGCCGACGAAGCGACGAAAGCACGACATCGCGAACTTAAAATTCGAGCGACCATACCGCGAGGAGACGACGTGGTCGTCCATGCGCAGCTGGGAGGCGCGGCAGAACTGGTCGATGTCCTGTATGAGCGCGCCCTTCAGCCTGTCGGCGCAGTCGTCGAAGGCGCCGCCGGCCGCCACGGACGCGGCAGGCTCGGCGACGGTCGCCCTCCTGGCGGCGAAGCGCTCGTCGGAGATGACGCTGATGACCGAGCCGGCGGACTCGGGCGAGCTGACGCCACTGGAGTCGCTGTCGAGGTCGTCGGTCTCCGGATTGAACAGCTCGAGCGATAGCAGCCGCGGCAGCACCTTGCTCACCGCGTCCAGCTGGCCGCCCGCGGCCGCGGAGGCCCGGCGCACGATCGGGAAGGCGGCGGCGCGCGGCCGCGCGGCGAAGCCCGGCTTCTGGCCGAGCAGCTGCTTGATCTGGTCGAGGCGCGCGCGCCGGCTGCGCTCCTCCTCGGCGGCCGCCGGCGGCGAGCCGCGCCGGCCCTCGTCCCCCGAGCCCTCGTCCGAGTCCGAGTGCGGGGCTCGCGCCGGCCGGGGCGGGCCCGCGGGGCGCGGCGGCTGCGCGCTGGCCACGCCGTTGCTGCCGTGGCCGCTGTCGGTGCTGGGCATTCGCGGCAGCGCCGGCTGCGAGTCGAAGCCGCGCCGCGCCTCGGCGATGCGCTCCGTGAGCGGCACGTCGGCGCCCGAGAAGAAAGGCCGCGCGGCCGCCGGGCCGGGCGCGCGCGGCGACAGGCCCGGCGGACTGGGCGGCGGCAGGCTCTTGCTCGTCGCGGGAAACTGCTTGAGCAGCGGCGACACCGACATCAGCTTCAGCCTGCAAGAGAGAGCGGGCGAGAGCGGTCGCGTGGAGGCTGCCGGGCGGCGGCGGGGGCCGGGACGGACGCCGGACCAGTGTGCGCCGAGGAGCTCGGGTGCGTACTTGACGCGGGGCGAGGGCGGCGCCGAGGTGGCGTTCAGTGGGTGGGCGGCCGGGGGCGTCGCCTCGGTCGGCAGCGGGCTCGTCGGCTGCTTCCTCGGCACGAAGATCACCGAGGCGAAGCTGTCCTCCGAGTCGACGCTCGTGTCGCTCTGCAGGCTGCTGTCCTTGCTGGAGTCGGAGCCGTCCTCGCGCGACGAGCGCCGCTCGACCTCGTGCTTTGCCAGCAGTTGCTGCTGCTGCTGCTGCTGCTGCTGCGGCTGGTGTTGCAGCTGCTGTTGCGGTGGCTGCTGCTGACGCTGCTGCAGCTGCTGCGGCTGCTGCGGCTGCTGTTGCTGCTGCTGCTGCTGCTGCTGCTGGTTTCTCGGATGATCGGCAGTGCCGCTCGTCGTGCTTGCCAGACTATCCGCCGACGTCCAGCTCTGCGGGCGATCGCGCGCGCTCTCTCATTGCCGTCCGACCAAACTCGGGCTCGGCTACTTGCCGCAACAGCGACTCACCTGCAGCATGCGCGCGAAGCCGTTCTTCAGGGACATGCCCGAGACCTTTTCGATGTTGGTGGTGGACTGGCGGATGCGGTTGGTCAGGCCGTTCTTGAGCAGCTGGAAGCGCTTGGAGGCGCTGGCCGAGTAGAAGCTATCGCGCAGCGTCTCCAGGGTCGGCTTGCTCTTGTAGATGAGCTCCTCGTTGAACGACGCCTGCTTCATGATGTTGCGCCGCACGTTCTCGCGCTCCTCCAGCCGCTCTATCGACATCAGCTCCTCGTTCAGCGAGCTCTGCTTGTGCACGCTGCCGCGTTTCGACGCTTGCTGCGGCGGCGTCGACTGTGCGATCGAGGACCACGGTTACATTTCGAAGCTGGCGAGCCCGGGCGTGGGCGACGCAACACTGACCTGCGGCCCCGAGAGGCCCCCGAGCGGTTGGCGAATGGCAGTGTCGCGGTGGAGGCCGCACTCAGCGTCGCGGTCGCCGTCGCCGTCGCCGTCGTCGCGGCGGCCGCGGTAGCGCGTCCTCTGGCGGACGAGCCTGGGAGGCTGGGCGAACGTCGCCGCCGCGTCGGCAGCTCGCTGCTGCAGGCGCTCGTCCAGACCGCCGACGCACAGGCCCGGCACGCTCGACGTCGACCGCACCATGGCCGCGCGCCGCGCCTCGTGGATGCTGCCCAGGCTCCTGGACTTGGCGGGGCCGACGCCGCGCCGGAAGCGGCGCGGCCGCGGCCGCCCGGGCCCGGCGGCCGGCGCCAGCGCCGCGGCCCGCTCGGGGCCGCCGCGCTCCTCCAGCCGGCGCAGCTCTATTGGGAGGTCGTCCGCGTCGCCGTCGTCCTCGTCAGCGACGCCGCGTCGGCGCTGAGCCTGCCAGTTCTCGAGGAACCAGGCGCGGCTGCCCCGCCGGCCGCCAGCCAGCCTCTGCGGAGGAGCGTGGCTCGAGACGCGTGCTGGTGCTCTCCGGCGCGCGCCGCTCGGCCGCGGGCCGGCCGCCACTCACCTGCAGCGCTCGCCGCACGAAGCTGTAGCAGGTCTCGTTGGGGCTGGACAGGCTGCTGCTGGTCGACGGCGACGGGCTGAAGATCGGGTCGACCCAGTAGCTCTTGGCGGCGCACCTGTTCCCGGCGGCGCTGCAAGCGAATCGCGGAGGCGTCACGCGGGCGTCGCGCGGGCGTCGCGCGGGCCACCCACGGGCCGCGCCCGCTCGACCTACCTCTTGGAGGGCAGCTGGGCGGCGGGCGCGCGCCTACCGCCGCCGCGGCGGCACTGGTCGCGCGCCGCGCCTCGCGCTCGCAGCGGGCTGCCCGTCGCGCTGAGCCAGTAGGCCCTCGGCCAGGGCACCAGCACGTCCTGCGACTCGAACTGCTGGCCGCGGGGGAACAGAGCGGGCCGCTCGGTGAGAGTCGCGGGGGGCACAGGCGCCACTACTCGGATACGCACCTTGCGGTGTTTCTGCTCCATGGCCCAGACGGAGATGACGATGCGGCCGCCGATCCTGAGCACGCGGGCCAGCTCCTTGAGGGCGCGCACCCGGCGCTCGGTCGTCGAGAAGTGGTGCACCACGGCGATCGACAGCGCCGCGTCGAAGCTCTCGTCCCGGAACGGCAGCGACAGGTTGTCGCACGCGAGCACCTGCGAGGCCGGCAAGGCGCATCGATTAGCCGCGTGGGCGGGGGGGCATCGCGCAGGGGGCGGGCGCGCGCACCTCGTGGCCGCCCTCGCGGGCCATGCCGCCGAACCTCGAGCAGCGGTCGACCCCGATCTTGAAGACGCTGCGGTTGACGTCCAGGTACTTGCCGCTGCCGCAGCCTGCCGGCCAAGCGCGGAGTGAGCCGCGGCCGCGCGAGCCCGCCGGGGGCCGGCGCGGCCGCGGCGCTTACCGACGTCGCAGACGAGGGCGCCGGGCTCGAGCTCCTCGAGGAACCGGTCGATGCGCGGCCAGTGCTTGCCCTGCACGCTGCGCTCGGCGCACTGCTCGTACACCTCGTGCACGTAGGCCTGCTCGAGCGCCAGCGACCGGGCCGCCTGCTCGCCGTCGCTCTCGGACATGCCGCTGCCGCGGGGCTGGCGCCGCTGCTGGTGCCGGTCGGCGCGCTAGCGCCGCTGCAACAGGGGGCGCGTCATCGGGCGCTCAGGACTCGGCCGGGGGCAGGCAGGCGCCGCAGTAGAACAGCCGGCGCAGCGCGCCCAGGAGCTCGCGCTCGAGGCGGCGCGGGCGGGGGGCGCGGGCGGGTCGGGCGCGCGCGCGCAGGTGCCGTAGGCGGCAGGCGCGGCACCAGGCGAGAAAGTCGCGCGCTGCCGCGGGCTCGGTGCGCACGAACGTCACGATGGCCCAGAGGATCGCCGGGCCCTGGCGGCGCGGCCGCGCGTCCAGGTACAGCCGGCACACCGCCAGGAAGGCCAGCAGCTCCAGCGGCGCGCGCGGCCACGACATGCTGCGCTCGCGCGGAGCTGCGCCGGGCTACTGCGCGCCTGTTGCTCGTCGCGGCGCACCGGCCGCCCGCGGGGAGGGGCGGCGCCGCCGGCGGCGGATCCGTCGCGACCTTGCAGCCCTGCGGCGATCGCGCGCTCGCCCTCGTCCATTGTCCGGTGGCCTACTTCGCGCGCCTCCCGCGTCCGAGCGCCGGCTACTTATAGTGTCGGGGGGCGGCCGCGCGCCTAACTGGGTTAGCGCTCGCAGTGCGCGTGCGTTTCCGCGGATCCGCAGCCGCGGCGCGCGGGACGTGGAAGAGGCGCGCCCACGCGGACGCGGCGAGCCGAGGTGGCCTGCGCGCGCTCGGCTTCCCCGGAAGAATCGTCCGCCGAGCGGTTGATCTGGGCGATGCCGCTTTCGCGGCCACGACCGACTGGCGCACGCCAGTGAGTCCCGTCGGTGCGCGGCTGTCCGCCGACCCTCGACGTCGAGTGCCTCGCGTGGTTTCCGCGCCAGAGACCGGATCGCGAGCCGTCGCGGACCTCGCGAATCGATCCGCGTTCGAGTTCGGCCTCGACCGCGCAGCGTTATCCCACGGGCAACGAAGCGTTCGCGGGTCGCGGACCGCGCACGAGGGCAGCGTCCGTTCCGCTGCAAAGGATGATCGCGGCTCGCGTCGCGTCGCCGCGGTGGGGCCAGAGAGAGTGAAAGGGCGGCGCGCGAGGGAGCGGAGTATCGAGCGCGGCAGAGCTCCGATTCCGCCGAAACGCGGCTCGTTCGCGCGCCTTTCCCAGCCATTCGATTTCGCCAGCGAAAATAAAAAGCAAAAACAAGAATAATATCCCAAGCCCCCGTTTCCTGCGCCGCGACGTCGCCGCTCGGCCGCTGAGAGATTTCGCAATTACCAGCTCTCTTTGTCTCGCGGGACAGCTCCTCAAGCGCGAAATTGATAATTGGACTTTTCTCCGCGCTGGCATCGTTGGCCATCGATTGGCGCGCCAGGCGCTCGCGGACAAAGCGCGCTACGGCAGTCGGCGGCTCGGAGCGCCGATCGGCCGATCGTCGCTCGGACGATTCGCCGAGCGGTCGCGTCCGAAGAGGCGATGGAGCAATCGCGAGCGAGCGACGAGCGGCTCATGGAAAGTCGGCCCGACGCGAGCGGCGCGCGCGGAATACGTAATTGAGCTGCATCGACCGCCGCCGGCTTTTCCTCGGCCCGAGCGCGACGCGACAATGCCGAACCGAGGCGAGAGCTCGCGGCACTACCGCGCCCGCGTGGCTTTCGCGTACGCGCTTTTTTACCGAGAACGCAAGGCTCGACGTCGAGGAGCGCGTCGGGCCGCGCGATGGCGCGATGGCGGCGCCAATTTTCACCGCCTCGCCCTCTCCGTCCGTCCGAGCGATCGGCATCCGCGAGCGTCGGAAAACAGCGATCGACCGTGGAGAGCTCGGCCGAAGGTAAACGCCGGCGGCCGACTCGCTGCGGCGCCTTATCCTTGCGGGACGAGTGCGCGCGTGCGCGCCTGCTGGAAAAACACGAGCGACGGAAGCGCACATGGCCGAAAGTCCGCCTCGGTCGTGTGGGCAATGACTCAGGCCGCGTGTGCTTCAACGCAGTCGCTGATGGCGTTCCAGCCGCGAGCGAACAAGACTGAGAGAGAGAGAGAGAGAGAGAGACCGTCAATAATTTTATTGTCTCTTCCCGTACACGTAGACTCTTCGCGTGGAAGAGCCGCGACGTAGTACGCGATGCGCGCCAATGTCAGTCGAACGGCGGCAACAATAGCGCGACTTTCACTGCTGCGAAGCGGCGTCAGCGCCGGTGGCTCTCTCTCCTTCACTGCAGATAATAAGCCGCGACGCCAGTCGGCACGAAATTCCGTAATTATATCGCGCGGACGGCTAAGTCGAAGGAGAGAAGAGGAAAAAAAGCCTCGCGCGAAGCCGAGCTAATTGGAGTTCTCTCGCGCGCGTGTCCCATTAAAAAAAAGTATTTATAGCTGCAGCGCGCTTCGGCCGGCTTTTCGAGCTCTCGTCTCCGCCGTCTAATCAAGCGCGACCTCGTTCGCGCGCGCGCAAAGTCGAGATTCCGGCCGCGTCGAGATCGCGAAGAGCGCGCCGATCGATTCGTCGCGTGCGCGACGCCGTTCCACACCGTCGAGACGTACGTGGGCGCGACGAAGCCTCCGCCAGTTTGCCAGGAGCGAGCACCCGCGCTGGCGCGCGAATATCCGACTTTGGAATTGCCGCGAGGCTTACGTAAGTCGAAGACGGTCAGATCCGAGGCCCGCCGCGAGGAAAAAGGGGTTGCCGACGCGCGCGCCATCCGAGGGAGAGTGAGAGAGAGAGCCCGTGCCGAAAATAGCTCGCGTGCGCCACCCCCTGCCCCCGCCCCTCCCGTCGCAGCCCGGAAAACGTCGCAATCGGCGCCGTGCGGTAATCGAAATCGATGCTCTACGACCGACGCAGCAGCTGGCCTCGTCCATCGCTCTCGGCGCTCTCTCCGAGCGCAATCGCCTGGGGCAGATCACGATGCGCCACTCGACGCCGCGCTTATCCGACGTCGTCCATCACACTCGAGATCGAGGCTGTCGCGAGCGTGACTTGCTCGCCTCTCGCCCCCCCCCCCCCTCTCGCTCTCCGCAGTCGAGGCGATAATCGAACGCTCGCGATCGACGGCACCAATAACAACGCGACATATCGGCGAGTCTGTCGGGGTCCGCCGACGACGAGCGCGACGGGGCGAGTGCCGGAGTTGGGCCGGCGGCAGCGCGGATCGATGGCGTGACGCGTGGCCGCGAACCGGCCGCGCGCATCGGCGCATCCGCAAGGCGACTCGTGGCGTCACGCGACCCGCGAGCCCGAGCAGCGCGGTCGTCGACGACGGCGGCCAGCAGGGCAGAGCGCGGGGGTGGAGCGCTGACGTCCGTCGGGTCCGCCTCGGCGTCTATATAGACGCCGGCAACCATGAATGAAAGCAGCAGCGCGGCGTATCGATCGGCGCCCGCCCGCCCGCCCGCCCGCTCGCTCGCTCGGCCGCCCACCCGCGCGCTGCGCCCTACTTATCGGAGGCGCCGTCCGCGCCCAGCTAGCCGCGGCGGCCGCACTGCCGGGGCCGCCCGCGGGACGGCGGCGCGGCCGGGTACTCACTGGACTGGGGCACGGCCACAGCGCGGGTCCGGCGCCGAGCTGTCCTGCAGCGGCCGGGGCTCGGCGCTCGTTCTCCTCGGCGCTCATGCTCGGCGGGCGCCGCCGTGCCTGGCGCTGGCGCGCGGGCGGGCAGCGGAACGGGCGCGGGCTGCGGGGCTGCTGCGGCGAGCGAGCGCGAGCGCACCTGGAGCGCACCACCGGCCGACCCGCCAGAGGCTACTGACTGGCCCGCGCTGGTCGGCGCTCCGAGGTTCCGGTGGCGGCGCGCCGCCGCGCAGCCGGCCGCGCGCAGAGCTTGCGCCCGGGCGCCCTGCGCCGTGGCGGGCTGGCCGCGCCAGTGCGCGCCGCGCCGCGAGACCGGCTGCCGCGTTCGCCGTGGGAAGCAGCCGAGGCCGCGGCTGCCTCGCGTAAAAGGTGCTCGCGCGCCGAGAGCCGAGGCGGTTCCCAGAGCGAGTCGCCGAGCGATCGCGAGCTTGCGCGCGCACGACCGGACGTTCTCGCTCGGGGCTTCGGTTGCGGCAGCGCCAAGCCCGTCGCGACGGCCGCGTTCGTCGTCCTGCGCCGCTTGTGCGTCGTCGTGGCTCCCCCGATCCGAGACCGTTCCAAAATCTTCGTTCGGCGATTATCTACGAGGCAGACAGCCGGATATGTAGGAATGTCGAATTGGCGCGGGACGATGTATATATATATATTCGTTTGCGAGGCAGCCTCGTGTCGTAACGGTTGTTTTGCCGTCGGCTGCAGGAAACACGTTATTCTAGTTGCACCGTCAACCGCCAAAACTCACGCCAACCGCGCCTATCGAGGAAGATGCGCGGAACAGTTGTTCGGCGCGCGGATGCACTCTCCGAGTATCGCAATTAGCAGCCGCAGCGAAGGGTCGTCGAATTCACCCTGATCGGCCATCTCGAAGCGAGAGCGTACGATGTCATCAGCAAATTGCAGAATTCGGCCGAAGGATCGGAGTCTCGGTGTCATTGCCACCTCGCCTCTAGAAATGACGCAAAAACTGGTTTCGCGCTGAGATGAACTTGGCTAATAGATAGCCGCATTGGTCGCCCGATCAATCGTGTCGCCCGACGTTCTCGGTCGACGACGGGGGCACTGAACGCGTTAGCGGCCGATGTCAGCTGCTGCGGAGAAACGGACTCGGTTCTTCGATCTCTGTGCCTGTTGTCGGCCGTCGCGAATGAATCGAACCCGTTTTCCGCGCGCGCGCGCGCGCATCTTGTCGCCCGCGTCCGCGTATCTGCGACCATACGGATGAAAAAAAATTTTTAAAATGTGCAAGCTCTTTTTTTCGAGCCGTACTGCAAATACGAAGCAGTTCGCGGATGGTGCGCAATAACAAGCGATAAGCCGTAGCCGCCTACATCACCGAGATGAATCGGATCGACGGTGCGAGATTCGATCGATCGCGCATCACGCGCGCATGGAGACAGAGAGTGAGAGAGAGAGAGAGAGAGAGAGAGAGAGAGAGCTATATTCGTTGCGCCGCGCCTTACAGATAAAGCTCGCGACGACGACAACGCTGCAATTTGTTTGCCGGCGATCTGAATACCCAGATTGTCGCTCCTCTTTTACAACGCGCGCACGCACACGTGTCAACGCGCGATATTATATCGGGTGTACGCACGCGGGACGCTAGCGTTGGGTGTGCGTCTGCGTGCGCGCGAGGCTCGTCCACCTGCGTATATAAATTGGAGGTGGCCGACAAAGTGCGAGCGACACGTCCCGTGCGCGAGCCTCCTCTCGCAGTTTGTCTCTTGCCACTTCGCCAGCGCAGTCGTCGAAAGTGAGTAGGCCATTCGGCTCTCTCGAGCGGGGTTGATTTTGCATCTCTCTCTATCTATCTGTCTCTCTCTCTCTCTCTCTCTCTGTCTGCGCTCTGTTTTTGCCGCGCGCGCCGGTAATAACTTTTTGGTCGCGCGACACCAAATCGCTTTCCTCCGAAGCGCAATTAGCCGAATTGTCCGCGCGGTTTTTCCGCGAAAAACGGCTTTCCTCCTCCCCGCGAGCGCGCTCCGTTTTTCTCGATCCGCGCGCAGCAATTCGCGTTCACGAAAGTGGACTGGCGGCGGCGGCGGCGGTGGCGGCGGCGACGGCGCTCTTCGTCTAATTGCGTTTCGGCCGTTGCTCCAGTATCGCGTGCCCCGCGGCGCGCCGCTATTATTGCATATAGGCGTGAGAGTGCGCAGAAACGCGACGATTTCGAATACTTATCTTTCGCCTTGAACGAGATACGGATCAATTAGGCGCGCTGGACGAGGGCAGACGAGGAATTGACAGCCGCTCGCGATCCTCGCTGCGCCGAGCGGACATGGCATCGTAGTCGTCGTCGTCCATGTCGACGTCGTCGTCGTAGTCGTCGTTACGCAACGACGCTTCGTTAATATTGCGAGCGACTCGCCACGAGCGCGGTCGTATCGGAACGACGACGATCGGCCTATCGTCTCTCCTTGTGCGTGCGACCTCGAGCGCATCGCCCGAGACGATTTGCCATGCCGTCGGTGCGGCGGTGTGCATCTGATCTCGCGTGCGCGAAATGCCAATGAGAGCGTTTTCCTTTTTTTCGGAGCGGTTCGCCGCTACCGCCGCCGCCGCCGCCGCCGCCGCCGTGCACGATAGGTTTTCACTTTCTAAGCGTCGTGCCGTAAAAATAAGCGCCGCTCCCGTGCCCCGCTCGCTTGTCCAGATATACACGCGCTGCGCGAACGATTCCGTGACAATCGCCACAATGGCAAAAATCTCGCTCGCTCGAGGATTCAGCGGTGAGGGCGCAGGAGGTGAACGAGCTTTTGCGGAATAATCAATAATGGCGCGAAAATTGAAAAAGAGGCCGCTCCGTCGCGCCATCGACCAACACATAACCTCTAGCACGTACAGGCACGCGGGCAGGAATTGTTTGGAAACATAAGTATCGCGGGGGTGTGTGCACATCGTGGCGTGCAGTGCAACGGTGTGCGAACGTGCAGGGAGCGGAGGCTGGGAAAGAGCGATCGAGCTCGCGAACAAAGAGGCAGCCTGGCGCGGCAACCGCTCGAGTCGCACAGAGCGAAAGACATATCGGGGATCTGTGCGCGGCGTGCCGACAGTGGTGGGCGTAATTATCCTGTAAACGGAGCACGCCGTGCGCATGGATATATTATGCAGCCAAGTTGAAAGGAACTGGCTTTATAGCATGCACTGACAATGGAAGGCCTCGCGCCGTGCCCGCCTACGTGTGTTGGTGCGCTCGCGTACGTGTGGCAGCGAGTGAGCGAGCGAGCGAGCGTGGTAAAAATGAAATGGGGCATTGGGTGAAAGTAAAGGTGCTGCTGTGCAGGAGGTAGGGGAGAAACCGTCGCGGCTGAACTGCTCGCCAACTCGCCGAGGTCTTATATCAGATCAGTCTGTGTGTGTTGTTTGTGCGAGCGCGACGTGTACGCAACATGACGTGTTTTCGCTGTCGCTGCATCCCATCCTCTGCAGTCTCCTCTCCTCTCTGAGGGACCAACTGTCATCGGCGACTGGCTATTGTTATCGACCGCACGCGCGCGCGCCTCCGCCTCTGTGTCACTTGTCGCACGCACTTCGGACGGATACTATGCCGGTTGTTTAAAGCCCGACCGCCGACTCGATCTCGCATTCATCGCCGCGCAGCACTCGGCACTCGAGCTAACGTTGCTCCTTGGTCTCTGATAGAACGACATCCCCGCAGGAGCTCCACACATACGTCGACATGAGGAGCCGGTGCTACACGCTGCTGGTGCTGCTGGTCGCTGCCGTCGGCTGGAGCTCTGCCCTAGAGAACGGAGCTGCCAGGACTCCGCCGATGGGATGGCTCGCCTGGGAGCGGTTCAGGTGTAACACCGACTGCAAAAACGACCCGGACAACTGCATCAGGTAAGGAGTGATTATGTGCCGGCAAGACACCTGTGCAACGCGTTTTTCTCGTCCACTCGAGGAAGTGTCGTCACTTTTTTATTTGTTATGTACCACTATCTCTCCGTCGCCGCCGCCGCCGCCTCCTCTCGTTGTTCGATCATTGTTGTTTTCAAGACTGATTTGCCTTGGTGATTATGCATACGGCAAGTGCGAGAGTTATGGCTTAATGATATACCTACTGTTGCCAATGATTACCATGATATGCACGTAATGTGCTGATCTATGTATTTCACTTTCTTCTGATCTCACGGGCGCGTAGCTTGCTGCTGCATGTGCAGTTATCCAGCCACTTACTTTTCATTTAGCTATGCTCATTTTATAGTGCTTGATCTGCAGCATTTTCTTGACTTGCCTTTCACATAATATCTCATTAAATTATTTCTCCAAGAAAAACTACATACCTATCAACAACTTTGCTTGCTTGCTATTTACCTTGGGATGTTAACAGCGTACTTTTCATTGTACTTTCATTTTCGTTCTGCGAACAAATTGCTATTTCCACCAAATATACACTATCCCATCTGTTTGCTAAAAAAAAGCTCTCTTCATAAAAAAATAGAGATAAATATTGATAGTACTATAATTGCTGTATGCTCAAGGGAGCATTCATTTTTTTAAGCTTACACGAATAAGTGCATAACTGTATATAATTTTATAGAAAAAGCATAACTCATATTCTTCTTGTTTATGAGACCAAAGCACAAGTAGTTAAAAGTATCAATCACTCTTAACAACTTTCCTCTCGAGTTACAGTACCCCCAACAATGTCATTAAGCAGAGCCTTGCTGATGAAAAAAAAATAATTATGTTTGCAATTTACTTCTCTTCCATTACTTCCTCAAGCTCGTATCACTTTATAATTATGCTGCATAATACTTATGTAAAGAATAATGATCAATGTTATATCTTGCTATTTAATACACTACACATCAAAACCTAATCTTCATACTTATTTTATTTCTATTAAATAGTTACCTTGTTATTGATTCATTTGACATTCAACTTGAAAACATTTCCAAGACAAAGAAATTACCTTAAGTGTCATAGTTGCCTTGGCAATGTTACAAAATGGAAAAACTTATTTTTGTTTTTAATTCACTTATGAACAATCAGTGTCTTTACTGCTGGTCTCAAGTTTTAGATCAATTTTAAAAACCATGAAACAAAGAAAATGTTTATTTCATTGCATATGAATTCTATTGCAGTTTGTCATTCTTATAAAAGTCAAATAGTTTCTAATGACAGTTTGCTTTAAAATTTGTATTTATTTCATTTCATGTTGTCTAATTAATTTTAATGTTCCAGACCATGAATTATATATTATTCATAGCAGTACAATCATTAATTTCAATTATGTTAACTTTAGCTACTTGGAAAGTTTTATGCACGCAATATAAATGTTATCATACATTCTTAACTTTCTGCTTGAAAAACTTTTATACTTAAAGTTGAATCAACTTTAAATTGCTGATCAATTGATAAAAATGCAAGATTAGTACTAGATAAGAATATGTGCTAATCTGTTTACAATCTTGAATTGATATAAATGCAATAAACTGATTTTCACGTCACATGAATTGCACAGACATTGACTGGATGATTTATTCAAGTTTTAGATGGAGGAAAATAATTTTTATAATTAATTCTGATAATTAATTTCAAATTCGGCAATTCATATGTTTGCTGTCATGAAGAATATGTCAACATAAATAGTACAGTTTTGTAAACTGGAAACCTGTTTGGCAAGTTCACTGAATGATAAAAAAAATAATGTGAAGTTAGGTGAGATTCAAAAGTACAAATTATTTCTGGCCCAGACTGGCTTTTAAAAAACTGAATAAGACTACTTTCCTCTCAGTGCAATCCTCAAGGACATGTATGTCCTTGGGGCATGTGAAGAGAGAATCATAAGTGTTGTATGTAGATTTTGTCTTGAGATCATTACATAAACAGAAATTCTAGGTCATGATGCTAATGTAGACTTTACAATTTTCCTCTTAACTAATCCACTAAAATAATACTAATTTTCAATGTTTAATTGTCTATCCTCGTACAAATTATAGCATTTACAAATGTTTGAGATATTTATTTCATGCATAAATCAAAATGGAACATGATTCAATGCTCACATGGAATATTACTTTTTTATGTAAATACATGTGTTTTGCAAGAGACAAGTAAACAGGTTGATTTATAAATTGTTAGTGATCGGCTCTTCAGAACAATGGCAGACATAGTTGTAGCAGAAGGATATGCAGCAGTAGGATATGAGTATATCAATATTGATGACTGTTGGCTTGAGAAGGAGCGAGATTATGCTGGGCAACTTGTACCTGATAGACAACGCTTCCCTTATGGAATGAAGAGCTTAGGCAATTACGTAAGCCTCAAAAAAATTCTTACTTCATTTCTGTTATGCAATGATGATCAGCAAGAGTAATGAGCTGGCTGATTATGTAGTGCCATTAGGAAAAAATCCTAATGGTTTATTGATGATTTTACTTACAGATTCATTCTAAAGGATTGAAGTTTGGAATTTATGAAGACTATGGTAACTACACTTGTGCTGGATATCCGGGTGTTATTGGACACTTGCAAGATGATGCTGCTCTTTTTGCTTCATGGGATGTTGATTATGTTAAGCTAGATGGCTGTTATGCTCATCCCAGTGATATGGATCAAGGTATTAAAACCAATTATCGACATTGACTTTGACAAATCATAGCTGATTCATTGGCTAAATGCACTAAATACTCTATTTTTATCACCTCAGGTTACCCTGAATTTGGTTTCCATTTAAATCAAACTGGAAGGCAAATGATTTACTCTTGCAGTTGGCCAGTTTATCAAATTTATGCTGGTATGCAGGTAAGCAAAATCATAATTTCTTTCTTTACATTTCTTTCAATGTACTGAAAAATGCGTAGTATATACGGCTGTGTACTGAAAATAGAAAGTTAGAAAGTGATGATAATTTAACCTGATATTAGGAAAGACAGAACCCATTATTAACACGAGTTAGTAGTAGCTTCTTTCGTAATAATAGACCATTCTTATAAACGATAAATTGTGTGACAAAAAAGTAACAGATTTCGGAAATAATAATTTGTGCTTCATGTGATTTTTTTTGTTTGGGAATTTTTTTCAACTCGAGCATCTTATTGGAGCGTTAACAGCGAGTGCTCCCTAAAGTTTCAAGCCAAACATTAATATTTTTGCAGCCCAACTTTAGTTCAATCATCGAGCATTGTAATTTATGGAGAAATTTTGACGATATTCAAGACTCGTGGGCCAGCGTAGAAAGTATTATAGACTATTATGGTAATAATCAAGACTCGATCGTGCCAAATGCTGGACCAGGACATTGGAACGATCCTGACATGTTGATCATCGGCAATTTCGGCCTAAGTTACGAACAGAGCAAAGCTCAAATGGCCATTTGGGCGATTTTGGCCGCGCCCCTCCTTATGTCGGTCGATCTTAGGACGATTAGACCAGAGTACAAAACAATTTTACAGAATAAGAAAATTATCGATGTAGACCAAGATCCTCTTGGAATCCAAGGTCGGCGAATTTACAAAGTGAGTCCTTGTAACTCTTACAAAAATTATTTAATATCGTCAACTTTCATTAAATCATTGTCAATGCATTGTATGACTCGTCATTATTTTTCAGCAAAAGGGCATTGAAATTTGGGCACGACCCATTACTCCAGTTTACCAAAACTATTACTCGTACGCCATTGCGTTCCTCAACAGGAGAACAGATGGTACACCTTCTGATGTATCAGTCACTTTGAAGGAACTTGGTCTGCAATACCCACTTGGATATAGAGTAGAAGTAAATAACATTTTATTTTTTTCGATAAATAGTTTTCAGAATTGAATTTTAATTTACTTGTTATCTATTATTTTAGGACTTGTACGAAGATGTCGATTACGGTGTATTAACACCCCAAACTAAGATTAAGGTCAAAGTAAACCCATCAGGAGTTGTTATTCTGAGATGTGATCTACAAGCCGACGATGTCTACGCTTCCAATCACTATTCGCAGTACTCGCCATTAGATCAAGTTTTCAAAGTCAGACATAACTCGTTCAAGTGATTATTGTAGATTAATTTTAAGAAATTAAGATTTTTTATAATGAAGCGCTTATTTCTGAGCGTGACCGTAATTTGTTAAGGCTGTAAAATACAAACTATCTGAAACAAAAAGAAAATGATGATTAATAAATTTTTTAAACCTTCAATCTTTTGATGGATTAACTGTTCTTTTTAAGCTATTAGATGTGAATTATGATTAGATGTATAATTAGTTGGATTAAATGTAGATTTGAAGGAATCGATTTATATTTATAGTGTAGTGTAGTCGCACAGCAAAATCAAGAGGGAGCCACTTTGCAGTTGCACGCAGGCATTGACAGTTATGTGACAATTAATAGACAAAGTTTATCTTAATTTCTGTATTAAAATATATTATTTTAAATTAAACTATTACTAAAAATGAAGACTACATTTATGGTGGCTGAAAAGCCGTCTTTGGCAGCTTCTTTAGCCAATATATTAAGTAATGGAAAATGTAGTTCTAGGAAAGGTAGGTTAGGTTATCAGATGTTGTCTGCTAAATAAAATAAATAATGAAATTATGACTTAATATTAATTTAAAATTCAAGCTTTTTGTCATAATAAAAATCTAAAATAACCATTTACGTTTGATTGTCCAAGGAAAACTTTGAACAATGTTTTTCAATCTTCATTTTTTTAAATCAAATCATAAACAACATTTTACTATTTATAAAAGAGAATGAAGCTATTAACTATAAAAAAAATTACTTGTAATACTAGGTTCAAATGGCTCGTGCTCAGTCCATGAGTGGGTTGGGCAATTTAGAAATGAAATGGTTAATTTTAAAATGACCTCAGTATGTGGACATGTTATGAGCTTGGACTTTATAGGAAAGTATAACAATTGGGATAAAGTTGATCCAGTGAGTAAATATTGATTAATTAATTTGCATTTTAGAAGAGCATATCATAATTATTTTACTATTTCCTGTACAGGCAGAGTTGTTTTCTTGCCCGACAGAAAAGAAAGAAGCTGTTCCAAAACTCAAAATACCAAGTTTTCTGGCAAAAGAAGGTGGCTATTGTGATTACTTAGTTTTATGGTTAGATTGTGATAAAGAAGGTGAAAATATCTGCTTTGAAGTTATCCAATCCATTCAACAAGGAGGATCAAATAAAAGATTAAATTCCAATGTATAATTTTATAGCTTTTTCAATATCACCTGAAGAAATAAGTATATTTTATTATATTTAAAATTTACAGGATATATGGAGAGCAAAGTTCTCTGCGATCACAGATAAAGACATAAAAGCTGCAATGAATAGTCTTGTTAAACCAAATGAAAATGAAGCAAGAAGTGTTGATGCTCGACAGGAACTTGATTTGCGAATTGGATGTGCATTTACAAGATTTCAAACCAAATTTTTCCAGGTAAAGGTTATTTATGTGATCTTAGATAAGATATAAAATATAAAAATTATAAAAAATTGTTTTTATTTTAGGGAAAATACGGCGATTTAGATGCTTCCTTGATTTCCTATGGTCCTTGTCAGACTCCTACATTAGGATTTTGTGTTCAAAGGCATGATGAGATACAGACTTTTAAGCCAGATCCATATTGGGTACTTCAGGTACACTAAAACTCTAGAATAGGGATTTTTTAATGAAGCGTCGTATTCCGATATTAAAACTTTCTAAGAACAAATGTTGTAGGTCACAATCAAGACTGCGGATGGGCAAGACATCATTTTAAACTGGGGTAGAGTGCGATCGTTTGATAAGGAAGTAGCTAATATTTTTCTTAGTCATGTGAAAGAACACGATTACGCCACGTAAGTGTTTTTGGCAAAAATTAAATTGCATCATCATTACAAACTTAATTTTATAAGCTTATATTTATAATTAAATTTGTGTCTTTTAGTGTGTCGAGCATCACAAGTTCGGAAAAATCCAAAGCAAGACCCATAGCATTAAACACCGTAGAGCTAATGAGAGTAGCAAGTTCTGGCTTGGGAATGGGACCGCATCACGCGATGCAAATCGCCGAGCGTCTCTATACTCAGGGTTACATAAGTTATCCTCGAACGGAAACTACGTCGTATCCCGAAAATTTCGATTTATTGTAAGTTGTTTTCAACGGTATCTTTATCGCGCTTGCTTGTGAAAGTAAGACGTTAAATAATTTTATTCGATGTTATTATTAGATCTACTCTGAAGCAACAGCAGCACAGCCCGGATTGGGGAGACGAGGTTCGTAAAATTTTGAGCACTGGCATCAATAGGCCAAAAAAAGGTCACGACGCCGGCGATCATCCGCCCATAACGCCGATGAAGTCTGCAAGTAGGAACGAGTTGGACGGAGATGCTTGGCGACTTTACGACTACATCACCAGCCATTTTATTGCAACGGTAGGTCGAGCTACTATTGCCGCGTAAATTTCGTGAACCAACCAGATACATACCTATGGACGTATATTCACGGCGTTTGCTTGCAAAATTTCAGCTAGCCAAGGATTGTAAATATCTTAGTACGACTGTCAAATTTGAAATCGGCATAGAAACATTTACAGTTACCGGCCACTCCCTCATAGATCCTGGTTATACCAGTTTGCTGACTTGGCAGGCGTTGAGTAACAACGAATCGCTTCCTAGGTTTTCCATCGGCGAGAGACTTAAGATTGTAGACGTGAGTTTCGGCTAATACTCGTTACTGTTTATTGTAGAAGCATTGTTTGATGAATCTCATTGATTTTTAGGCGAAACTACTGGAATGCTTTACTCAGCCACCGGATTATCTGACGGAATCCGAGTTAATCAGTCTGATGGAGAAGCACGGCATAGGCACAGACGCCTCGATACCAGTTCACATAAACAACATCTGCATACGTAATTACGTGACTGTGGCGTCCGGTAGAAAGCTTGTTCCCACGTCGCTCGGTATAGTTCTCGTGCACGGCTATCAAAAAGTGAGTTTCTATTCTCTTCTGTGAAAAGTAACAACAATAGTCTAGTTGATACTCAAACTTTCTAAAATTGTAGATCGATCCAGAGCTGGTCCTGCCGACGATGCGTTCGGCCGTTGAAGAGCAGCTAAATCTTATAGCCATAGGGCGAGCTGACTTTCATGCTGTGCTTCAGCATACCGTCGAAATTTTTAAACAGAAGTTTCACTATTTCGTGCAGAGCATTGACGCCATGGACCAGTTGTTTGAGGTTTCATTTTCTCCGCTTTCCGCTTCCGGCAAGTCGCATTCAAGGTTCGCATACCGATTGTAACTTTTCATATTTGGCCTCGATGAATTCCGTTAAAATGATAACAAGATTTATGAATAAAAGAAATATACATGTTTCGCAACTCGCCGCGAAGTAAACAAACTCATTAGTGAGGGGCTTTTGGGTTATTTAGTCGAAAACTAAAACACAACTGACGTTTTCATACAGATGCGGCAAGTGCCGTCGCTACATGAAATATATACAGACGAAGCCTTCGCGACTTCACTGTTCGCACTGCAATGAGACATATAACCTGCCTCAGAATGGCAACATTCGCATCTACAAAGAACTCAAGTGTCCGCTGGATGACTTTGAACTGCTGTCTTGGTCTACTGGGACTCGTGGCAAGAGTTACACTTTCTGCCCTTATTGCTTCAACAATCCTCCGTTCAGGTAATGATCTCGGTCTTCGTGGCCATTCTCAGAACAATCGATCGTCAATAATGAATTTTATATCGTAGGGATATGAAGAAGGGTCAAAGTGGGTGCAACGCTTGCACACATCCCACATGTCCCCACGGATTGAACTCGAATGGATTGTCGAGTTGTTTGGAGTGCGAAACTGGTATCCTCGTGTTAGACCCATCGGCGGCACCCAAGTGGAAACTAGTCTGCAACAGATGCGACGTCATCATTCATTTGTTTGAAAACGCGCACAAAGTTATGGTCGAAGCAGACGACGTCTGCGATTGCGGAGCACAACTGGTCATCGTCGAGTACAAACAGGTGATTATCATTCACTAGGTCGAATAAAAAATCAATCACTCCTGAATCAATAATCGACATTGATTTCGCTTCGCTCATAGGACAAGAGCAAGCTGCCAAACGAGGCGACTGAGATGACGGGTTGCGTATTTTGTACGCCTGCGTTTACGAGCCTCGTGGAGAAGCACCGGGCCGTAGCATCGAAACCCGTTGCTACGCGAGGACGAGGCCACGCCAAGGGTCGTAGTCGGGGTAAACCGAGACCGCCCAAGGACAAGATGGCTCAACTCGCGGCCTATTTCCTCTAACATTTTGTCGTGTCCCTCGCGTTACGCGTCCTTATTAATTCTCCGATCCGCCACAAGCTGTAAGATAACGTGTTAAAGTGCAAATTAATCTCTCTCTCTCTCTCTCTCTCTCTCTCACAGCTCAGTTGCTTTTTAGTTAGTATATAGTTGTTACTAAAAACACGAGTGTTTTGTTCGTTTGCAAATGTGCTCATTGCGAGATAAAGACGCAAGTCAAAATCAACTAATTGTACAACAGTTTGTATCGATTTTTACGTATAGATAATTCCTCGTTGGCGAGAGTACTCTGTGTTGAATTTTTTCTAACGATTTCTATGTTGCGTATAGACGCTACGTTGCGAATTCTAATACACCGACATCAAAGAGAAAAAAACAGACGAGAGAGAGAGAGAGAGAGAGAGAGAGAGAGAGAGAGAGAGAGAGAGAGCGCAAGATAGTTCAGTGAGATACGACGTCTGCGCGGTATAAATCAGCCTTTAGGTGTCCCTTCCCCCACCCTCGCTCGCTCACTCGCTCTCTCTTGTCCGACCGTTTAGAACAAGAAAGAGAAGCCAGGCGCATCAATTCGGCTGGGCCGCTCTTATCCTCGCACACGCAACGAGGTCATCTCTGGCTTTGGGGTTCGCCATATCGTGCGTGCCACGCTCAAAGATACGGATCACGAGGTAGCCAACCCTTTTCATTTTATATGACAAATTTTTTCGTTCTTTTGATTTTTTAATAAAGCCAACAATGCTGAACGACAATGTGTTGTTTCTTTCATCGTCTAGCTCCCACGAGCGCGATCACAATTGAATTTCAGCGATTATCAAGATTCGCGTAACGATGACGTTCTCGGTGTAATCGGCAATCGTTCACCTCGCCACCGGCCACCGGTATTTATAATCCAGGTCGGCGAAGACCAGTTTGATCTCCAAATAAGCTGCGCAAGTATGCAAATCGGAGATCCACTCCGGTAAATCAATATTATGTTCGTCGCCTCGGTTTCTCGCCTCTCGCCGGAGCCGAAACGGCAATCTCGACAGGCACGCGGTCGCCAGCCCTCCCGCGCGGAGAGGAGGTAAAAAGCAGCTGCAGCGGCAATAGAGTTTGCGGTCGATCGCGAGAGACGTCTCGAAGACACTCATATGTGCGGAGCTGCTGAGTTGCTCACGCTGTTATCGCTACCGTTGTCGCGGCTGAGTTCTCTCGTTTGTTTTTCTCTCTCTTTCTCTCTTTCTCTCTGTTCGTCGCGTGGAAACGACGTCGCCGCGCACGAATGAAATTCCTCGCATGGGAATGGGAGTCCCGCGCCCTCTCCCCCGACGGAACAATCGCCTTATCAAAACTTTTCAATCCAATAGCGCGCCGGCGGTGGCCGCGTAACGACTGCTGGGTTCAGCTTAGCTGTCTCGCTCGTATTTGCCCGGCTGTTCCGTCCGGAGTGCGCTATGATCGAGTATATTTCCTTCGTTTCTCGAGATATGCATCTGTCTCTCTCACTCTCGGCTCATCGACTTCCAATACGAAATCTACGTCGTTCAACGAGGGCTACCGTATCCTTTGCATGAGGACAAGGAAAAAGTCGGCGACGGAAAAAGAAAGGAGCGCAAAAAGAGAAGAAGAAGAGAGAATTCCTCGTCCCTTTACGCGCGTCTCTAAAAAACAACGGCCGCGGTTACGCGTTCGACAGCGCGCGGCGCAATCCCGAGGCACGAATATCGCGAAGAAGCGTTGGCCCGTAATACCTCCTCCCCCGCGCGACTGCGCGGACGCAGAGTGGGAGGCCGCAGCTCGTTCGCGACGACGACGACGACGACGACGACGGCGAGGATCTCGCGCAGACGATACAAGCGTGGGCGTGCGACGCTCAAGCTTATCGGCTGCTCCCTCGCCGAAATGAATTCCCTCTCTCGCCTCGCTCGTTTTTTCGACTGTTCGTCTCCGCGCGCCTAAGCTGCTTATTGCACGCGCGATTACGAGATCGCTCGCGCGCAAGGACGATTTAGCGTGGCGGCTGGGGTGGTGGGGGGTGCAATGCTTTCTCGAAACCGTATAATGCGCCTTTATCGCCGCCGTGGCGCGGCGCCACGAAAGAACGAGCGTGCAGACTCGGCGGGGGGAGGGGGCATTACGCGCGCCTCGATGGCCAATTGCCGAGTGAAGGAACGCGAGCGGCGCGCGGATTATCGCTCGGCAAATTGCATTATCCGGGCGGGCGAACGACGGCGTCGGCCGCTCGCTGGCGATCGGACGGACGCGCGTCCGCGGGAACGAGCAGTGGATCTCTCGATAGCCGTGTACGCGAGACGGTCGCGGGCGGGGAGGGTCGCGATCGATAGCTCGCGCGGGTCGCGCGGCCGGCAGTAGCCTCGTCGTTGCCGTCGTCGCGAAACGACGTGGAGCCCTGCCGCGGCTCGTCTCTCGGATGGGCGCGGCGCACGCGAAGCATCGGAGCCTCTCCGGCTTTTAATATATTAAATCACCCACTCGGCGGGCGGCGACGACTCGTCCGTCATCCCCCCGTCGGGCGAAAAAAAAACCGCGCCGGCTCTGTCCCCCACGCTCCAGCAAATATGACGGAGCAGCCAGTCCTTGTCGCGCGGAGAGCGGCCCCGCGATCGCGTAGGGGCCCTGTCGAGCGCAAGGACGTCGGCCAATCGTCGTCCTCTTTTCCGAGCTGCGATCGCGATCGCGTCTCGTCCTCGTTCGTCGTCGCGCGTCGGCGAACGGCTCGCGTGACGACCGTCGCGGGAACAGTTGCCACGACATCGAAGCCCTCTCACCGGCGGGACTTGGCGTCGAGTCAGCTCGCGCGCGAACGAGGCTCTCGGGCGCGGTGCGCCTCTCGTCGAATTGCGGCAGCGATCGGTGGATCGATCGTCGCATCGATCGTCGCAGTCGCGCGCACCGGGCTCGGCCGTCGGCTCCGGAGAGCGAGGCGCGTTCGCGCGCGAGCCCAATTTAGCCCCGAGACGTTTCGCAGTGCGCCGCGGGCGGTGGGCGGGCGTCGGGGCGAGACGGCGGGGGTGGAGGGGGCCGCGACGCTCGGCTCGCTCGTGAAATTGACTTGGCAGTCGGCGCGCAGCACCATCGGGCAATCAGCCCCGCTCGCGCACTCGACGATCGAGCGCCGCTCCGAGGCTCCTCGCCGATGATTAATAGCCCGAAGAGCGAGCGATTGGCACTCTCGAGCGGCGGACGACGTCGTCCCGAGGCGAACGGCTCCCAGTGCCGCTGCCACCGGAGTCGAGGGCTCGTCGCTCCGGGATCGGCCCGGCCGGGGCGCGATCGACGATCCTCGGAGCTGGACCGAGACGCAGCGTCGAGGCCGCGTGCCGGATCGCGGTCAGGCGCGTCGTCTCGCTCGCCCCCTCGCTCTCTCGGCGGTCTGTCGCGGCGGACGTAAATCCGCTCCTCGCGGCGGCGGGGTGGCCGGCGGGAGCCCGGAAGCCCGAAGCCGCGCGCGATCGCCGCGCGAGCGTCTCGACGCCCGAGAGCGTTGATCCGCGGCGAGGATCGCGCGGCCGCACGCGCGCACCGGCACTGGCAGGGGGGGGCCGTAGGAGCGCGCGTCCCGCGAGCGCGGGCGGCCGAGGGAGGGCGCCGCGGCGGGGGCCGCGGAGGCGAGAGGGGCGCGCGATAGAAGGGCAGCGGCGCGAGAGGAGGGACGACAATCAGCGCCGCGCGCTCTCCGTCCCTCCGGCTCGCGCGCGCAGTCAGTCGGTGAACGCGTCGCGACGAGGACGGCCGGCGCGCTGCTCGCGACGCCAGACCCCGGGAGAGGCCGCCCGAGCTCCTGAGCGCTCGCCGATCGCGCCGCCGGTCCCGCGACGAGCAGAGCCACCCGGCGCGCGCCACGGGCGCAGCATGGACCTGAGCGGCCGGGCGCCGCGGCCGGAGGATGCTGCTGCTCTCGTCGCTGCCACTGCTGCTGCCGCTGCCGCTGCTGCTGCTGAGCCAGTGCTGCCGCTGCTGCGAGGTCGTCGCCGGCAGGCAGCTCGACTGCCGCGGCGCGCGGCTGCTCGGCCTGCAGCGGCTGCCGCCCCCCTCGGCCAACATCACCAGCGTGTGAGTGAGCCGGCGCGGGGCGACGGGGCGGCCGCGGAGCGCCCGCCGCCGCGGCTTCTTGGCGGCCGACGGGCGAGCGCGCGGCCGTCCCGCCAGCCAGCTCCGTCGGGATAATCGGAAATGATCGACCTATATAACGCGACGTAACGGCCCGCGCGTCGCGGGACGAGCGCGTACGCGCGCCCGTTATTTCCCCGCTAATGTCGCCTCGGCTTGCCGCGCTTCTTCCAACTTTCGCTATAAACATTCGTTTGCGCTTCCCGCGATCTATCGCCCCTCGCCGCCCCCGTCCGGCGGGCGTCTCCGAGCGCTCGCAAACTTTGCCGGCCGAGTCTTTTTCGATTAACGCGCCGCGGACTCGTCCGCCGACTCTTGCGGCGCGGTCGCTCGGGACCCGCAACTTTGGCCGCCGTCCCGAGGGCACCCGGGTCGTCCGTCCACGGGAGCCGCGTTCGAGCCGGCGATAAGCGCGCGAGCCAGCAATCCACCGATGCCGGCGTAATGGGTCGTCGCGCGCTGGGGCACGTCAGTCGCACTCGCTGCGCGAAAACTCCCCGCCACGGCTAATCGACTCGCAGCCCGCGCGCATCTGCGACTCTGCCTCTCTGCCGGAGAAAGAGCTCGCCGTCGTAAATATTCGCGGCAGAGCGGACGAACTTCCTCTTGGAGCAGGCGGGGATCCGGATATTAATCAGCGCCGCGGCAGCCCGCTAATCTTCAGGCGGAGTGCGCGGGGCGCGCGGGGGCAGGGAGAGGCGAGACGCACAGCCGCCCGTCGTGTTAACAGTCGGTCCGGGAGATTTGCGCACGGAGAAATCGGCGGCGCCGGGAAGCGAGCGCGGTATTTTCGAACGCGCCAAATGGCCCGAGGCAGCGAGCACCGCGAAGCGGCGAGCAACGACACGTTAATTGGCACTCGGAAGCTCGCGCGTATATATACGAGCGCTCGTCAATCTTCGGGGCTGCGGAGGACGATCGTTCGCGCCGTCCGAGTCGGCTGATCGTGTCGCTCCTGACGCCGCCCACCCAGCCGCGTAATACCTCGTTGATATGCCTCGCTTTGCTCGTCCGCTTCCGATCGCGGTTCGCTGCCCCTCGGCAACCGGCTCGAGCCCGAGTCGCCCGTTAATTGGCCTCCCGGGGCGCGGCTCGACCGCGGCGATCCCGATCGTCGCTCGATATCGCGGCCGGATCGATCGCGTCCCGCGAGGCGACGGCGACGGCGGCGACGACGAGGGCGCGCGCGACCGCGCCGTGGGAATTCCTCCGCGGAAAACTTGCGCCGCGCGTAAATAACGCAATTTCGGGCGCGCGACCGGCCGCACATGGGCGCCGAGTGCGCCTTGAATTATTCAGCCGGCGATAATCGACGAGAATCGAGGAGAAGGCTGTCCGCGAATAGCTCGCCGCGCGATCAATTAGTCGCTGCCGAGCGAGGCGGCGGAAAACCTCTGATTTATATGGGCGAAACTCGAGAGCGAGAGCTCGCTCGCAGTTTATTAATACTGCGCCCGCGCCGGTTATAGCCTTCTCTCTCACTCGCGCTGTCATTCTCCAGACTCGCGCGGCCGAGGGCGACGGCGATCGAACGGCTCGCCTGGCGGCAGAGCTCGCGAGCGCGTTTTTCGGGACGCACGGCTAATTGAGTTTCGACGGGGGCGCACCTCGGAGCCCGGAAATAGCCGTAACCCCGTTTCGCGACGACGGGGAGCGCGGCCGCCGAGCTTGCGGAATATCGACTGATTCCGCGCGGAGCCCCGCGAAAAGACAGCCGTTTTACGAGGGGTCAGTGCCCAAGCGCTCTTATCGTCGCCTCGGACGCGCGGCAATCGTAAAAGCGGCGAGCGCGCGCTCGTCGACGACGCCGCCAGTTACATTCGCATAAAGCCGAGCGAGAACAATGCCCGCGTCCGTCGGCCGGTCCGCGCCGGGCGTCCCCGCGGGCGTCGGCTCGGGGATCTCCTCGGAGCTCCTCTCGGCAATCAGCTAATTGGCCGCGCAGCCGCCCCCGGCCTAATCGAGTCCGATGCGCGCGCCAGACGCCCGATCCCGTCGCCCCGGAGCCCGCCGTTCGCGACGATGCCACGCTCGGCGAATCGTCCGTGCGGGACGCCCGCGAGAGCCGCAACTGGATGGGCTCTCGTGGCCCGCGGCCGCGGCGCCCCTCTTGCATAACGCCGCGCGCGGGCCCATTTGCCGGTCCGATGGCCGAGCTCCTCGCCGCGAATTCCGAGCGCGTCGAGGCGACCAGTCGCACGCGCCGCGGATCGATCCTCCGGCCAGTTCCGGCCGAGCTTCGTTGTGGTCGCGAGGGGGAAAGGAGCGATCCTCGTAACGAAGTCGTCGGGAGTTGTGCCCCTCTGGGCGCTGATTTAGCGCTTCCCGGGCCGATCGGCCGGCGCGGGATCGGAAGCCGAGGCGGGGGGGCGGGGGGCCCTCGATCACAGCCGCGGCCGCGAAGCGGCGATCGCCACTCGCCTCTCGCGCGCTATCGGCGCGGGCACTGGATTTCAACGAGGGTAAATTCCCGGCACGTATTTCGCTTGTTTCCTATGTATGGCGGCACCGCCGCGAGCGAGATCGCCTGGCTGCCGCTAAGACCAATTGACTTTTATGGAAGCTGCCCCCTCCTCCCCTCGCCCGAACCTCCTTATCGCGCGCGCTCTCCTCCCACTGGCGTTTCGCTTCGTTCCATTCATACGCGCGATGCCCTCGCCTCCCGTGCTCTCCCTCGGCACTCGAGCGCCACGAGACGTCCCGCGGTAATTCGTGCCGATCCCCTTTCGCTTGGCGCGCTCTAATCCATACGTCTTACTCCTGTAATCTCGTTCCTCCGCTTCCTCCGTACGATTGTCCGTGCCTGATCCCGCGCTGGCTGCCTCCAAATCTCGCCGAGATTGCGGCCGCTCTCTCGTCTTTTCCCGCTTATCCCCCGTCGGGCCGCGGCCCTCGGTCGACGTCGCGTGCTATACGTCCGCCGCTCGCGGCCGATTGCCGTCGACGAACCGAGGAGCAGCGAGGACAGGGTCGCCCCGTCGAGCCGGTCGTCCGCGGATCGTCGCACGCTCCGCACTCCGCCGGGGTCGCGGTCCCTGGGTCGCCCTAGCTCCGAAGCGCGCCGGCGAGGTCGCGCGGCCGGCGCGAGCGAGTCGACCGTGACGAAAAAGGCCGGCTCGGCCGAGAAAGGCGCGAGCCGCAGCCTCGATGGCTCGATCCGCGATTCCACCCGCTGACTCACGCGAGCGGTCGCCGGGCTCGCTTTCTCGTGCCTAGCGCAATCGCCGGCTCGGCGTGGCGGGCGACGCGCCAGCGACGCGCAGCGGAGCGGCCGGTCGGGCGCTGCGCTGGGTCGGCCGAGCGCGACGCGTCGGCCGTCGATCGATCGATCGATCGACCGGCGAGCGAGGAGATGGATGGCGGCGGCGCGTCGGCGCGTCGGCGCGTCGGCGAAGGAATTCAGCCCGAAGGCGCGCGGTTGCTCAATCGCGCGCCGCGGCAGCCTAGAAACGGAGCTCGCCGCTCGCGCGGCCCTCGATCCCCATTTCGAGAGAGCGCCGCTCCGCGCGCCAGATACGCCGCGCGAACGGCCGATTTCGCGAGGAGACGGGCGGCCGACGCGTCCGACGTGCGAGCGGCCACGGGGGCCCGCTAGCGAGGCCGGCGCGAAGTCGCGTTGACGCGTCGGCTCTTCCGATTTCGAGACTCGTCGCCGCGCTCGCGGAACGGGGAGAAGGTTCGCGCGTATCTCCAGTTGGTTTTCGCGCGACGCGGTCCCTCCCCCGCCGAGTTGCTCCGTCCTGGAAACAACGGCGAGCTCCATTTGTCAGCGAGCTTAACGCTCGCGGGATTTTAATGAAAAGCCGCGCGGCGTCGGCGGCAGCAGCAGGTGAAACACGTGCCGCGCGAATTGCCTCGGAGCTACGGCGGTGCGCGTGCTGCCCTACTCGCGTCCGCCCGTCTCCCCTCCGCCGCGCGCCGCCTTTTGCCTCGCGCGCTGCTCCACTTTTTTGCGCACTCTCGCTTTCCCAACGAGGGCTTCGATTGGCCGATCGATGCGATTGCTCTCGCGCGCAGCGGAGACGAAGGCGCGCGCCAAGCCCGAGCGGGCGAAACGACGACGCCTTGGTCGGTGTCGTTAACCCGGCGCGCGTCTTCTCTCGTAACGTTCGGCCGCTCGTTTCGCGTTTCATTCGCAGCCAATGCTCTCGAGTGTCGCCGCGCGCTCGCCGAAGCAATCCCCCAAGCGACGCCGCTGTAAGGTCGATCGTTTAGGCGAGCGCCGCGGGCGACCGGCCGGGAACGGGCGTCCTCGCGGGCAACTTTCGGCCAGGCGTCGCGAGAGCCAGAAGCGCTCCGTCTCGACTCGGTGAACAGCAGGCGCGCGTGTTTCGCGGAAGCACTTAGGAAAGCGCAGCACGTGCGAGCAACGCGCGCATCGATCGTCGCGCGCTCCCTCGCCATTACGGTAATGCATCCATAAAGAACGAAAGTCGAGCGCCAGCTCCGCAGCAGCAGCAGCAGCAGCAGCAGTGGCGGCGGCGGTGGCGGCGGCGGTGGCGGCGGCGCCGGCGGCGGCGGCAGCAGCTTCGAGCGGCAATTAGACCGAGCGACATTTTGCAGAGAGCTGACCGGCAACGGGCTGAGCGAGCTCCCGGCCCGAGCCTTCGGCGGCTTCGCCAACCTCCAGGGGCTGTGAGTAGCGTTCGGGTAGCGTCGCGGCTCGAGGCTCTTTTTCTGGGCGTTTCGCAGGCTGCTGGGGAGCAATCGGCTGAGCCAGATCCACGAGGACGCCTTCGCCGGCCTGGAGCAGCTCCGAGTTCTGTGAGTAGCCCGCGCACCGCCTGCCCCGACGCTCCCTCCCAACGGCTCGGCTGTTGCAGAGACCTGGACGGTAACCAGCTGCGCGAGGTGCCCAGGGCCGTGTCCAAGCTCGGCGGCCTCCGGGAACTGTGAGTGCGGGCGCTCGCCGCCGCCCCGCGTCCCGTGGCCGCGAGACCAACGAGCGGCCCTTGGCTTTCAGGTCGCTGGCGAACAATAGGATCGAGGCGCTGGGCGCGGACAGCTTCGGCGCGGCCGCGCGGGACCTGCTGTCGCTGGACCTGCGCGCCAATCCGCTCAGGCAGCTGCACGAGCTCGCCTTCCGGCGCATGACGCGACTGCGGAAGCTGTGAGTGCGCGCCCCGCTCGAGCCGCGACGACCACTGACCGCGCGCCCGGTCTGTCCCAGGGTCCTGTCGGACGCGCGCGTGCTGGCCCAGTTCCCTGTGCTGGACGACTGCGCCTCGCTGGAGATGCTGCGCGTCGACCGCGCCCAGCTGGGCCGCGTGCCCGCGCGGCTCTGCCGGCACTCGCCCAAGCTCAGGAGCCTGTAAGCGCGCGGCGGCCCGGCCGCGGCGGCGCGCTCGCTGACGGGCGCTCGGCGCCGTCTGTTGCAGGGAGCTGAAGACCAACCGCATCGCCGCCGTGCCCGACCTCAGCCACTGCCGGGACCTGCGGCTGCTGTACGTATGCGCGCGGCCGAGCCGCGCGGGCGCCGCTGACCGCTGCTTGCCGTTGCAGGGACCTGGCGAACAACCGGATATCCTCGCTGGACGGCCGGCCGTTCGAGGCCTCGGGCGCGCTGCGCGACCTGCTGCTGGCCAGGAACGCCATCAGGCGCGTGCCCGCGGACGCGTTCGTCGGGCTGTCGCGGCTGCAGGTGCTGTAAGTCGAGCCCGCGTCCGCCCGCTCGGCTCGAGCCCTCAAGGCGCCGCCGCCGCCGCCGCTTGCTTGCAGGGACCTGGAGGGCAACCTCATCGACTGGCTGCACCCCGAGGCCTTCGGCCAGCTGGGCCAGCTGCAGGACCTGTGAGTACCGAGACTCGCCGGGCGCGGCCGCCGCGCTGACGCTCGCGCTGCCGCAGGAACCTGGGCAACAACGCGTTCCCGGAGCTGCCGGTGGCCGGCCTCGAGGGCATCCTGCACCTCAAGACCTTCAACAACCCGGCGCTGCGCGAGTTCCCCGGGCCCGAGCGGTTCCCGCGCGCGCGCAGCATGCTGCTGTCCTACGCCTACCACTGCTGCGCGTACGTGGCCGAGGACGGCCGCGGGGCCGCAAGGACGCTGGACGACGAGCTGGACGCGGGCGCCGCCCGGGACGCGGTGCTCTTCCCCGGCGACGACGACTTCGACCCCAGCCTCTGGAGCTCCAACCTCACCGACCTCTGGCCGCAGCTCAGTGGGTGCTCGCGACGACTCGCCCGTGGCGACGCCGAGGCCGCGCGCTCGCGCTCATCTCTCGCTCGTTGCAGACAACATGAGCGGCAAGTTCGGCACCAAGCTCAACGAGCTGTGGAACAACTTCGGCACGGACTTTAGCTACCCGGGCAACCTGCCGGCCTACGTCGAGGAGTACTTCGAGGACCAGGAGGGCGGCGGCGGTGGCGCAGGCGAGCCGCAAGGCAGGACGGTGCACTGTCGGCCCGAGCCAGGTTGGTGGCGCGGCGGCGGCGGCGGCGGTGGGCCGAGCAAACGGTTCAAGCATCGCGCGCTTGCAGGCCCGTTCCTGCCCTGCCGGGACCTGTTCGACTGGTGGACCCTGCGCTGCGGCGTGTGGGTGGTGTTCCTGCTGGCGATGCTGGGCAACGGCACGGTGGTGTTCGTGCTGCTGTTTTCGCGCGGCAAGATGGACGTGCCGCGCTTCCTGGTATGCAACCTGGCGGCAGCCGACTTCTTCATGGGGCTGTACCTGGGCGCGCTGGCCGTCGTGGACGCGGCCACGCTGGGCGAGTTCCGCAAGCACGCCATCCCTTGGCAGATGTCGGCGGGCTGCCGCGCGGCCGGCTTCCTCGGCGTGCTCAGCTCGGAGCTGAGCGTGTTCAGCCTGGCGGTGATCACGCTGGAGCGCAACTACGCCATCACGCACGCGATGCACCTGAACAAGCGGCTGTCGCTGCGCCGCGCCTACTACATCATGGCGCTCGGCTGGTGCTTCGCGCTCACCATGGCCGCGCTGCCGCTGTTCGGCGTGTCCGACTACCGCAAGTTCGCCATCTGCCTGCCCTTCGAGACGGGCACCGCCTGGGCCACGGCCTACGTGGTCCTGCTCATGCTCGTCAACGGCCTGGCCTTCTTCGTGCTGATGGGCTGCTACCTGCGCATGTACTGCGCCATCCGCGGCTCGCAGGCCTGGAACTCCAACGACTCGCGCATCGCCAGGCGCATGGCGCTGCTCGTCTTCACCGATTTCCTCTGCTGGTCGCCCATCGCCTTCTTCTCGCTCACCGCCACCTTCGGCCTGCACCTCGTCAGCCTCGAGCAGGCCAAGGTCTTCGCCGTGTTCGTGCTGCCGCTCAACTCCTGCTGCAACCCCTTCCTCTACGCCATCCTCACCAAGCAGTTCAAGAAGGACTGCGTGCTCATCTGCAAGGCCATCGAGGAGTCACGAGTGACGAGGGGCGCGGCCCGCTGCCGCCACGGCTCGCACCTGGGCCCGCGCCCCGCGCCCTCGCACCCCGACAGCCTGGTCACCGCCGGCGCCGACCAGCCTCAGTCGCAGCCGCAACAGCGACGGCGACAGCAGCGGCAGCGGGAGCAGCAGCAGCAGGCAGCACCACCACCACCACCACCACCACCAGCACCAGCCCGCCGCAAGCCGGTCGACGGCGCACCGCAGCACCAGCCCGGCTGCCCCTACGGCCGCGAGGCGCGCTGCTGGCGGGCCAAGCTCGGCTGCCGTGTTCGCGCAGCCGCGGCCGCGACGCCTACGCCTACCACGCGACCGCTGCCGCCGTCGCCGCCGCCGCCGCCGCCGAGACGCAGCAGCGCCGGCAGCACAAGCGCGCCTCCTCCGTGTCCTCCAGCGAGAACTGCTCGTCCTCGCGCTCCGACTCCTGGCGCCAGCAGCAGTGCGGCCTGCCGCTGCGCTTCCTCGAGCCGCGGCGGCGCGCCGGCGGCGCCGCGGTCGCCGCCTCCTCCTGGCTGAGCGGCCGCAAGCCTTCGCAGGACTCCAGCCTGAGCTCGTCGCGCAACGACTCCTCGGGCAGCGCCACCACGGCCAGCACCGGCACCTGGCGCGCCTCGCGCTCCTCCGGCTCGGCCGAGGCCGGCCGCGCCAAGCCGCGCCTCGCGCGCCAGCACGCCGCGCAGGAGCCCCGACTCGCCCGGCTCGCCCCGGCCGCCTGGCCGTGCGCCTGCTCGCCACCATCCCCTCGGCCGCCGAGATGAGCGAGCAGTGCGACGAGGAGAGGCCTGGCCCTCGCCGACGGCCGCCGCGAGCCCGACGACGAGCGCTCCTAGGCCCGTCCCCGGGTGAGTCGTCCGCCCCCGGCCCCTCGCCCGCGCCGCCGATCTCAATGGACCTGTGATTCTTGCAGCCCCGGTCAGCCTCCGACAGCTGCTGGCGCGGAGCTCGACGCTAAAGATGAACCGACAACCGAACCAGACCAAGACGCATCGAACGCGGCCGACCGCAAGCTTCCTGTACTCTTCGATGTAGCATTTAGCCGATTGTCGTCGAGCTGCTCGTCTACCGCGTGGCTCTTTCGTTTTTCCACTGTAAATAAGCTTTTGCAACCGAATTCGAATGTTGGGAGGACGTCGTTGCGGTCTGCCGGAACAACTAATCCCGACGATCAGTCGCGCGAGCGTAATCATTCCAAAATCACGATAGGGAGAACGGCAAAGCGAGAGAGGAGGAGAGAGAGGAGAGAGAGAGAGAGAGAGAGAGAGAGAGAGAGGAGAGAGAGAGAGAGAGAGAGAGAGAGAGAGAGAGAGAGAGAGAGAGAGAGAGAGAGAGAGAGAGAGAGAGAGAGAGAAGAGAAAAGAACGACAGCACAGTCGCTCTCGCAACAGATTTTCATTAACGAGCGAGTGAGGAGCAGCCGCGCGACGAATTTATGGGTTGCTCGAGAGGTAAATATACGTCGTCTCGTAAAAATATCGTTTTTTACGAGCTCGTAATAAAAAGAAGGAAAAAAAAGCAGGAAAAGAGCGTCGCGACCGCGTAAAAATAAGTACACCCTTTTACAGATTGTCCCTTCGGATACGGGGGCTTGACCCTTTTCTCTCTCTCTCTGTCTCTCTCTCTCTCTCTGTCTCTCTTCTCTCTCTCTCTCTCTCTCTCTCTCCTCTCTCTCTCTCTCTCTCTCTCTCTCTCTCTTTCTCTGGAAAGAGAAGCGTCGGCGCGCAAATGGATCTTCTGCCGTAAAGTCTGCTTTTCTCCGTGACTGAATATCCACTGCCGAACGATGGGCTGGGTAGCTCTCTTACCCCTAAGCGATTTAATTACGGTTAACGACTCACTACAATTTATATAAATTAATTTTCTATATGCATGTATATATTTGAAATGTTTATCGATGTGACCCACATTACGCAGTGTTATACAGCTGGAATTGCAAGCTACGTGTGATACGAGTATAAGCCAGATTATAAACGTGATATGTTTGTTACTTTGTTACGGTATACGTGTAGCATATAGCCATTGCTCGAAATCGCCCTCGAATTTCGACACGTGATACATTCGAAAGTTCAATCATCGGCTCCCAATCAGCATTACGATTACATTACAGTATTTCTTACGGTGTCTGCGTGTGCGTGTGTGATTCGCGACGAGAGCGAGTGCAAACATTGCGTCTTTAAAACAAACGGTGCTCTCGTTCGTTTGAAGATACGAGAAAGTGCCAAAGGAAAAGTGGGACGTTTACGCCTACAAAACGAACGTAATTGGACTTTTGATGAATGACCGTGAGTCATTGAAGCGCGAAATAGCTTTGATCACCTCGATCGAAAGGTTTCTTTTTCTTTTCGAGATTAATAAAGCAACTCACCGCGCCGGTGTAAGTTTTTTTTTCTCTCGCCGGATCTTTGTTCGTTAATCGGCCGAGGAATATTTTCGGAACCGCTGAACAAATAAAGAAATGGACTGTAACGTACCGTACCTGTCTTGTCTTTCACGAAATAAAGAAAAAAAAAACAAAAAAAAACCAAAAAAAAACAAAAAACAAAAAAAACAAAAAAACCAAAAAAAACCTAAAAACTATAACAGTCAGGCGAAACAAATGTATCGGCAGGTGAAAGTAGCGGAGAAAGCTTTTGTTCGCCGAAGCGTTTATATCACACGCATTTCTTGATTGGCATTTTTATGGTGGAACGATACGCGAATATAAGCAATATCCGAGGAGCGCGCGTAGCTGCGAATGAAAAATGCTTTTCATGATATTTCTTCTCTTCCCTCTGAATCGTACGCTGTATCCGCAATTCAATCCGCTACCGAGTTTTCCCGCGCCGTCGAATAAACTGCTCGAAAGTGCAGGCTTCGTTTTGTAAATTTTGCATTGTTCACGGTGCAACGCCTTGTTGCGCACGAGGAATCGCTCCAGACAATTTGTGAGAAAATTTGCGTGCGAATTATCGCGAACCCACGCGAGAAATCGCAATTCTTTTCACCGCTAACGCGCGAACGCCAAACAATAAGAATACGAGCAAAACAATTGTAAGTTAGAGAAGGTCTGAATGGATTACCGACAATTGTTTTATATGATGTTAAAAGAAAAAAGATAAATGTTCTAAAGAGTCTAGTCTCCGATATGTCTAAGAACAATAAGCTGAATAAAAGAACGTCAATGAGAAAGCCTGTTGCGAGATTCATTGCGCACGCGAAGATCGGCTCTAGTTGCCACTGGCACGCGCCAAAATCACCCACGCCTACGCCTCCCGTGCATTTTCGTTCTTCTTTTCCTTTCTTTACTCCAAACCCGATGGTTGACGTTCGCCGATCGTTCTCTCGGCACTCTTGCAATTATCGCCGAGTTTACGTAATTTGACGACGATTGCGCAGGGACGCGTGCGCCTGGCTTTGTTCGGCGCTCGAATGTGCATGCGCATTGGAAAGAGGTATAGTGCTACAATGAAAAGGAGCGGCAAAGTTCAATTGCGTATCTCGTTTATTCTTGTAAAAGTTCCATGATCGTTTCCCTCCGCTGGAGCGTTTTCTTGTCTCGATGCTGCACATCTACACGCAAGTATGCGTACGAGGGATGATGGTTACCGGCGCTGGAAGTAACAGACGAACGTACGTACCGACACGCGAAATAACACATTTACGACAGAGGACTGCTCGCAGTGCTCTCTTAAGGTTGCCGTCTCTTAATTACAATTAAGTAAACGTAGGTAAGTTCAAATGACAACTGTGATTGTAAAGAATATATATAATAGTAACGTTGATAAAATAATACCCTCATTCTGTTAATCTCTATTATTGATAATACTATCAATGATTTATCGCCTAGATACAAACAAAATTTTCATCACCTTCCGCAAATAAATTAACGTCTAAATCAATACAATATATATATACTTTGTCTTGTTACATTAGAAATTTTCTCAAAACTTGGTATACATCTAATAAAAAAGGTCAGCATCGCCAGCTGGATTCGCCAACTTGGAGCGCTCACATTGTAAAAATTTGTAATAAATATCAGAGTATGTATATAAATATTCAACGGTAAAAGCTCAGAATAAGCCTACATAACTCTAGTATTGCCAATTGCTCGTTGAAGATCGTGCACACCAGGGTGCTTCCGAGAAATAAGCTGTCCCGCGCAATTTCTTCGCCTCGTTACTCGCGCTCAATCACCGCTCGTGATCGCGCGCGTCCATTATGTACAAGTTGCCGTACTTTGGCATTCATTTGAGTAAATCGTAAAAAGCACTTAACATTATGTCATAGCGAAGGGAGTGCGCTTCGCGATAACATCTCGCGGCTCATCGAACAGATAAAACCAAACGAACGACGAGTCGCCGCTCTTCAAATCACTTTACAAATCGACTCGACTACCAATCAACATTTATTTCCTCGTTAACGTTCGCTGTCGCGAGCATGCTGCTCCAAGTATGTTTGCGAAGCATGGGGAACTTGATAGACGTTTTTGCGAATGCTTTGCAATAACAGGCTATTTTCTTGTGACATTTCAATACCAATTGATTTTCGTGCCATTTAATCCGCTAATTTTCAACAAAATTCGATTAACCATCCTTGGACGGATGCAATCGAACGCTTTCTTTGTTAATTTTGGTGCTGTGGACTTTCAATGATATCGTGTTATTGTCCTACTTCGTAAGAATACCGCAGCAGTATCATAACATAATAATTGTAATTAAAACAATAAATAAAACTATAAATATTCTTAGAATAATAAGTGCTGTACAGTAACTAATTTAAACGCGTCTATCTACAGGTCTCAGTAGTAACTCACAACGGAAAAAATATATTTTTACCGAGACGAGATTCTCAGTGGAAGAAATATAAAAAATATATAAGTTTGAATGTTACCTAAAGTGGTTGGTGCCGTGTAATACAACTCGATGATCAGCGTAATGCCGCTCGAGCGTTGCAAGTAAAAAAGAACGAAAAGCGAATCGGTAAGTAATTCGTAAGTCAAAAGCACTGACTTTTAAAGGTGAGAGAGTAATCCAAAGAAGCCTGGCCAAGAAGAAAAGAATAAAAGGAAATCAAACAATAATGAAAGTAGGCTGAAAAGAAATTCGAAGGAAAAGGAAGAAACGATTGCGAATCGAAGCCGAAAGTCGTCGGGAAAAGGCCAAAGTGCGTGAAGTCACTTTTTTGTCGGTAGTTCTACACGGCCGGCGAGAAAGCAATCGTGTAAGTGCAACGTCCGTATCAAGAGAGAGAGAGAGAGAGAGAGAGAGAGAGAGAGAGAGAGAGAGAGAGAGAGAGAGAGAGAGAGAGAGAGAGAGAGAGAGAGAGAGAGGCGGGGAGCGATTAAGTACTGTACTGGTAAGGGGATCGCGCCGCGGCGCGTCTCAGCGTGGCGTCGCGCGGACAGCCGCGGCGAGAGCACTGCGGCGGCGTCGATCAGAGCAGCCGCGACAGTCGGCGGACGACCAGCGAGTATCACGACTTTTTGGCAGACTTGCGGAAGGCCGGGAAGTGGAGCTTGCGACGGCGCGAGCCCTTGCGCTCGTCGTCCCCAGCGGTGGAGTTGGAGTCGGTGGATTGGGCCTCCTCGTCGAGCGACATCACGGGCGGCAGATCGCGCAGCGCCGGCGGTTTGCGCAGCTTGAGGCGCTCGGCCGAGGCCGACTTGACGACCGTGGGCACGTCGTGCGCCGCTGCCGCCGCCGCCTGTTCCAGCGAGTTCTCCGAGTAGGAGCTCTTGGTTAGGTGGAAGGTCTCCTGGGTGGTGTCCTGGCTGCAGCTCCTGGCTATCGGCCTGGCGACCTCGGCGACTAACGCATTCTCCTCTTCGCCCACGGTAAAGTGTACGACCGCCGTCTCGGGTGGCGTGTCCTTGCCGCCCGTCTCGCTGCTCGATGAGTCCAGCGGTTGCGACGACTCCTTCCAGCCCATCGTCTCCTGGACACCTGCGCACATTCACACATCTAGTTTATCCTCAAATGCCTTTTTACTCTGTTCGCGCGAGCTGTCTGCGCCCGAGGCCACGGGAACAGCCGGCTGCTCGCTATCGTCGCAAGCATCGCCAATCGCAAAAGTTAGAACTGCGCATTTGATTGGGTTTTTTTGTTCGTTTGAAAAAAAAAAACAAGAAAATAAGAAAACAAGTAAACCTTCGAGATTAACGGCATTATATGACTCAGCGCGCGCGCTCAAGGATGCGTAGAGGCTTGTTTGATGACTTTTGGTCGCGCTGAGAATTCGGCCGCAGGCTCCAATGCGAATTCGGAAAGCGAGCAAGTCGACTCCTTGAAGGTCGGTAAGGAGCGCGACGCACGCTTATTTTGGCATTACCGCGAGTCGCGTGTGCAAGCCAGCGCTCGTTCTTACGGTATATATGGCGGGCGGATATTTTTATCGGTACCCTCTCGGAGGTATCGGCAACTTGATTGCGAGTCGAGCGAGCGCGCGAGCGATAAGCGCTTCGTCACTGGAGTGAAAAAACAGCGAGAGCGACAAGAAAGCAGTGATGCTAATGATCCATTCCCATTCCCCGAAGTTAAACGCAAAAAATTTAAGGCAATCTACGCGTGATTTTACTACTGCTCGCTATGATAGCAACGCCGAATACGGCGCACTCTACCAAATGGCTCTAGCAGCAAACATGCAAAGATCGTACTGCAAATAAAATTGTTACTTGTGTAGAGTTTATAATATGACGCTGAAAAAACAAACACCTAGTGTAGCTAATGATACATTGCTGCATGCTGCTGTATGACGTACACACATATTGACTCTAAACAAGAGAATTGATAACGAGTGAAACGCGCAAATGAGTAAATTGGGCTAGATTCCAAAGAAAATTAATCAAGCGTTTATGAAAAATGCCGCCGAGATGAATTGACGTTCAAAGTAGGTAATGTTTATTTACAAAATTAAATTTGCTCGCTGAATACGTGTCATTGTTTGTACAATTAATTTATTAATTGCGGCTCTTCTTAAGTATTGATATATATGTACATACATAATTCATAAAATGTAGCATACATATGGAAGATATTAATAAGAGTTTATGTACGCCAATAGGTATATATGTGTGTAATACAATTAATACAATTACAGTTTACAATTTCTTACAAAAAAATATATATATACATGTACATATATACATACATACATATATATATCGTTAATCAACTTCGTAAAGATTCATCCTAAAAATGAAAGTATTGCTTTCCTTCTATCACAATCTACAGTCTAAAGCTCACTAGAATCCGCCATCAATTTGTTATCCTATTTATACAGTTTCAGCGGCTCTTATTTTTCATATTTTCTTATTCAACGAGGATTACGTACAAAAGTCTAATTTTCTATGTACATCATGTATAAAAATGCGTCTTTTAGAGTCTGACAAATGTATTTAACTACCTTGGCTTTGATTTATTTCAAAATGACCCGGGCCACTTATGGTCTTATGAGGAATAAATGCAAAAAGTGGCGCTGAAGTAGTGAGTGCCGTAAGTACTGTTGTTTACTTGTGCAGTTTGGTAAAAAAACATCTCTATATTCAGGTCCACCGTTTTCGCGTTATTGACAAATAAGCTAAGTAGCTGACTTTTACGGATAAATTTAATTAGTAGTTGATAGTAAGTTAGCTTTCAAGTTATATTGATAAAGTAAAGCCATGTGGCCGCTTGGATTTATTATTACTATAATAATTAACCTTAAGAAAAAAACAAATGAATCGAAATATAACGGGTTATCGTAAAAGTGTACGAAATTTCAATTAAGTCCATTCTTACTCGAGCTTTTATAACTTTGTCATTGGTAAATAAAGAGATTCGAAAAAAAGCCAAAAGTAAATCACGTCAAAGCCAGGCTTTGATGTGATAATTCCAAATAAAACTTTTCAAAAACGCATGTGTTAAGGCACAAATGAGAGACTTTTCAAGTCTATCGCATTATTTTACTGCTGACTTTTGCACTATTTGTACTACTTACGTTTCCTACTTATACTTTAATCACTATCTATTATGTTTTTGTATTTTACACTAGCTATATATCTGATCCTAATTTTCTTCAACCACTGCTTACTACGTTTGAAACTAAAACTTACGAAATTCAAAGTTTTCATTAGTTACTCTCATAAACACATTTGCAAATTACGTAACTTGTATGTGTATTTTATCATTAATAAGTAAATCGCGCAATAGTAATCTTTTTTTATAAATTATATCCTCTTCATGTTAAATAACACATAAGATAATAATACAAACATATATATCTAATTATCTTACGCAAGTTCCGTCCAATTTTTAAAATTTATCAAATAAAAATAAATTAAATCGTGATAATCTAACGAATGTATACATCGACAATTACAATCACAATTGAGAAATAAATTTCGTCTACGCTACTTAGTATATTTTTAGAATTGAAAGGACGACTAAAATTTTCTAAGATAGAGAGTCGTTGTGCGATGAACCAAAAACCCAATCAGTGCAAAAAAGCAGTGGCTTCACCAAAGGAATAGTGGAGAGGAGGAGTAACAAGTAAGTTGAGCAAAAATCAGTCAATTGGAGTGGTCATGGCTGTCCAATTCCTGCTTACCTGCTGCACCCGATAAAGACGGCGTGTATATTGAGCTAACATCATCGTCCAAATCATCTTGACTACTCATGCGTCCTGCTGATTAAGGTAGCGATTAATACTTTTTCCTGTATTTGTATTTCTTTTGCGTTTCTCATTTTTCTTCCCATCAAGTGCCAATTACCTACCTCTAAATCCAAGACTCCTGCCGTTAGGTGCTCCTCTGTAAAGCATATTTTCCAAATAAGATAATCCGTTATTATTAATAATATTAAACCCGCATAAAAGTTCGATTTGTTTCCAACGATGCACTCGCTCCTGCAATTCCGCAGTTACTTCGTTTAATGCTGTTCTGGCTTCTACAATAGTTTTGTCAACTTCATCGATTGATTTTCCGTGCGTTGAAACGAAAGCACCAACAAGGCTCGATCTTTTCTTTTTCAGTTTTTCGCACTACGAAATAAACACCTGCAAATTAGAAAAGAGAACGCGCACGAAAAATATGTGAAAATGATGAACTTACAGCTTCTCTCGCACTTTGGAGTTGCTTTTCTGCGAGAATTTTTTTTTTCGTGTAAGATTTATTTTCTATTTCGTGCGTTAGTTGTAACCAATGCTGGAGACCAACTGGAGGAGACCAACAACGATCTTCGAGTTCACCTTCGGCCCTTTGCAATTCTAATTTTAACATCTAAACAGAGTAAGTAAAGAGTATGTAGCACGCACATTTAAGACGTGATGTTTATAATACAAATGCATGACTCACTTCAATTTCTGCCTTCAATTGAGAAACCTCAAGGTCGGATGATGATGAATGTAAGCCCATACTTTCGTCTTTCAAACGTTTCTCCAAATTTTGTTTCTCTGTCGTCACACTTTCTTGTTCCATTTTCACTATTTCAAATTCTTTTTGCAAACTTTTGAGTTCCTGTTCAGCTTTGTGAAGACTTTCCATATCTTTCATCATTCTGTAAAGATCTTTTTGGGAAGTTTTTTTCTGCTGATATGCATACCAACAACCAATAAGTGCTCCAAATAACAAAGTTATCATAATCATGTCCTTTATACTGTGCCCAGAGTCTACAACAAGTAATGATAATTGGCAACTAGAACAGCAGAAAAAATGTAATTGTATTCAAACCTTTTGGAGGTCCAAAAAGGACAACATCCATTGCTTTTAAGGCAATTTTTTGTTTGTGTATTGGATCTTTGATCCCCAAAATGTTACTAAGATAATGCATGTTGTTCACAGCCAATCTACAATTGAATATATAGATTACCTTTGCAAATATAGAGGATACTTCATTAAATAAAGGAATCATTTTACCTTGGAAGTGTAGCCCCTGTAACTCGATGCTGTATGAAGGTAGGAACATATTGTGGAAGTTCTACATTAGTCTTTAACCACTCTGAAGTTTGCTCTATAGTCCAGTTATGAACCTATGAAAACAATGTAATGCTTTTAGCTTGTATGTTACAACATATAAGGTAAGGTGTGATAGTCTACCTCTGATCGGAGCCAAGCTTCCCACAGCTCCCTAACACTGATGTGCATATCATCATTATGATGGAATGCCCGCTGCCTCCTCTCATAACCAGCCTCATATTGCAACTCCTCTCGCAAAAACTAGAACAAATAACGTTGTTGAAGCAGATATCATTAAGACTTGACAACAACATAGTTTAACAGATGCTCACATCATCAGACTCAGACAGGTCAATGTTTCCATTAGCATCATCATCCAACTGACTGTGTAGGGACTTGATGGCTTCTAAGCCCAGTCTATCGTTAGAAGCCATGGTGATGCAGGCTAGGTCATCATTACAGGAGTCAGTTCCTGCAGATTAGCACCAATCCAATTAGTCACAATAGAGCCACACACCACAATCAACACGCGTATAGATGGACACAATTAATCCAGGAAGAGAAAAATTGAAAAGGCAAAATGCACAACTTACGGTCGAGAGATTCGTGGGCAACAGCCTTGGCAAGGCCATCGGTGAGACTGCTGGCCGCAAAGGCGGCTACCACCTTGGCCGAAGTGGCAGTTGGGCTGTTGGATGGCTGGGAGCCAGCGATTTTACCGCCGCTGGAGGAGTCGAGGGCACCGCCCCCAGCGACGACCTGGGCCGTGAGCAGCAGCAGCCAGGCCACCAACTCGCTGCGCATTTGCATCTCGTTTCTGCTGGTAGAGGTTAGAAGAGGCGGCCTCTACACCTCCACCACCAGCACCCGCTCGCCACCGTCGACGTGGTCGTCGTCTTGCTCGCTGACACTACACTGCACAATTTTGCTAGCGATTTATAGCGACGATGACAAAGCTGCGGCTCTACACTCGTGAACAAGTGTCACTCTCGAGTTTATCATTCCTGGGCAGCCCTCTGTCTTGATCTCAATCTGCCCTCTTAATGTGCGGCTGCAACTCTTCTGCTTGTTTATGGGGTCGCACTCTGCACTTTCTGTGACAGACGCGAATAACGAGGATAGAGAGGAGCACAGTAACAACACACAGATGAACACATGCACAGAATGGAAGAGAGAGAAAGGAAAAAAAAGGCAGTCTTGGAAAATTTCGCGGACACACAGAGAGGCGTAAACTAAGTATAAGAGAGAGAGAGAGAGAGAGAGAGAAAGAGAGCGAGAGAGAGAGAAAGATTGTGGCTAATAATAAATGTCGTAGTCGGATGTGCAGCGAGAATGAGAGAATGAGAGAATAAGAGAGAGACAGAGAGAGAGAGAGGGCAATGCGTTCAACTGAGCGCGAAAGACGAAGACGGCGACAAGGTATTAATTGATGAGAAGGGATCGCGAAAGCTGCACGCGGATTAACGAACGATGGAGAAGGAGAAGAAGAGAGACAGAGAGATGTAACTTGTGACTTGAGAGCGAACAAGAGAGGAAAGCTGTGGGGACCTCGCTATGAACATAGAGGGAGGGAGAGAGAAAAACATACACGACACGGGTTACAAATAAATGTGCAGGCACCCTCACCTCTAACCGCGCGACGTCTGGCCGTCAAGGTTAAGTCCGTCCGCTATTGGCTGTCTGTGTGTATAAGTATATGCGTATATACGACGTGGAAGAGCAGTGCTAGCGAAAGCTTCGTCCACGTGCCGATTATTGAGTTGCCAGCGGCTATGCATTGACGAACTTGCTAACCAGAAGGCGGCCACTACGCTGCTGCTGCCTGAGTCGCGGGAGAATTCGAACGGCGCTTCGAGAAAAAATTCGCGACTGCTGCCACATGAAGTGGGGACTAACCGCTAGAGCGCCACGAATCAGATGTTCGTCGTGAGCAACAGAGACAGAAAGTGTAAGAGAGAAAGAGAGACGAAGCAACTCAAGGTTGCACCTATCGTCCGGTTGCCGTCTGACAGGCGACCACGCGCGCGCGACCTAAGGTCTTTGATCATCGCGCCCCGATGCACCCACTGTCGCGAGTGCTATAGCGAGCTCTGCTGGTTTATTTTTGATCGAATAGCCAGATGAGAAAGAGAACGAGAGGATAAGATCTTTACCTTTGATGCTTTGATTGGTATCGATGCGCGATGTCTCGCGTTCCCATCTATACCAGCACGTGAATTTCAACGTTTTGTTAAACTTGATTGATTGCTGCGATCCAATTGCGGAATTTCAATTGAGAAAGCTCTCGAAGCGTTTCTCGAGTGAACATGCATTGTTTGTCACGCTACACTCTATTAAATCTCGCGACTGCTAAGAGCACTTCGCCGCTGAAAACTTGATGAATACAGTGTGTGCGTCTGTAAATGAAGCCGAGGAGTACGGCTATTTCAACCACATGTCGGGATAAATATATTTGTAATGCCTTGCTTTAGCGCACAACAATTATCGTTTATCATAAACTATTTATTTGATCGAGACTTACGTAAGCGACACGCTATCGCGATTCATCAAAAGCTATATAAGTTGAAATCCTTAAATGCGCGGAAAACAATTGTTCATTTGAAACGCGATACTATGAACATCACGCGTGTACAATATTGTGGACTTTTACGAGTGATTAGGCAGATTAGTTTTGGACAATTTTCTATTTTGAATGTACAAATTAAAAATCATTCCACACGACACCCCGTACTTATTCAAGCCTTACAATTCTATTTCATTTTCAAGTAAAAAATTGAGTTCAGGATTTAAGAAATATTGGCTAGATTTGCGAAAAACTTACGTAAGTGGCCTATCATATAATGGTGTGATTGTTTCAATCAAACAAAGCCGTCTAACCCAAAATTAACGCGATTCACTATATAGATATTGCACTATGAAATAGCATACTAAAAAATTTGACGACATATTTTGAACTTCATTGGCAAGCCATGTAAAAAACAATAAGAATGTAACTGATATTTATCGGTTCCGTAAACATAAATTTACTGAATCGATTGATCGAACAGCTTATTTCCTAATGAAAATTTTGAAAAACAATTATTAATTATTCTAATAATAGAAAAGACATTTTGCTGTGAAATGTGCATACCTTTTTTATACCTACGATGCTTTTCGATGTGGTCGAAACTGAAAGGATGAACAGCGAGCGCTCTCATGCAGTCGTCGATAGCAAGCTAGTCAGAAGTCTCATTATAAATCAGATTGGTTATGTTTACATCATACAGTGGTCGCCGTTTTTACGAAAAAAAGAATATTTTTTGTTATGTGATCGCTATTTGCGAAGGAAATTGAAGAGAAGATTATTGACTAGGTAATTTCTCATATTTTACCCAACGAAGATCGAAAATTTATTTCATGATTTTTATGCATAATGTTTCCACTTTCTCACGTTAAAATAAAGACGTTGGACATTTGGCCTTCGCTCATTATATTTGCACTGTCTGTTTACTTTTGATTATAAATGCATTTTGTAATTTGTGAATTTGTTTTCATTTGAATTCAATTATTTAGCATGGCTTCAACAGATATAGAGGTGGACAATCCACCTCTGACTTCTGTTTGTACATCCCAGGAAGATGGTACTTCCAGTTTACCGAAGGAACCAAGTATTTCAAAGGAAGAAAATATTGATGATAAAGAAGAATGTGCCCCTAGTGAAAATACTAGTAAAGTTTTAGATGCCAAAGGCCCGACTGATCTAAAAAATTCCAACGTAAAAATTGTTCGTAGTACCAAGAGAATGAGATTGGATATTGACCTAGGTCATTCTGGTGATAAAAAAGGTTTATTTTATGGAATTTGAACATTAAATTATAGCTAAAACGAAAACATTTTATAATTTTGTAATAATATTTATTTACTTGTATAGAAACTAAAGATGATCCAGAGGCTGAAGCCAAAATGATAAGATCTTTGAAAAGATCTTGTGAGTTATGGTCTATGGAAGATAAAAATACATTTTTTAAAGCTATAAATGAGTTCGGCAAAGATTTTGATGCTCTTCAGAGTTTTTTTTTGATACAAGGGAAAAAAAAAGGACTGAATGAAAAAATGATAAAGAACAAAGAGCAAATCAGACATTTTTACTATCGAACATGGTTAAAAATATCAAAGCATCTTAAATTTTCAGAGGGTTAGTATCATTTTGATAAAGAACATTATTTTTTAATCAGACAATAATGTATGCGCATATATTTAGATGTAAAAAAAACATCTCAAGAGTTATATGGCTTAATTAATTATGGAGAATTGAGGAGGAAGTTACCAAGAATGCATGAAAAAGTTCAAATGAAGTTGAATGAATTAGTTTACTGGGGCTCTACACAAGTACGTTTACGAGGAAAAACAATGAGGATTAAAACCCCAATATGCAGAGCTCTTAGAAAACTGAATCAACTTGAAGGTAAATTATTTTTGTATTGTATCTAATAGAAGTTCATTACTTTTCAAAATTATCTGAGAAAATGACATATGAATGAAGCTGATGAAAAATTTTCTTAATTAATACATTCACATATTATTAGGATGGCAAGAGGATATCAAATTACCTTCTAGAGTGACAATAGAACTGAGGCCAGGCAACAATGTCACTTGGTGGCGTGTACAAGCACTGTCAATGAACCCAAGAGTTAGAACTTTGGTTCCTATTCAGCGTAGACTGTCTAGTATACTGTCATATTTACAGCAGAGATGGAGACCATGGAGGGCTAAAACTGTATCCTTACATTTATACTCATTTAATTTATTTTGTAAATTGATATAATTTTGCCTTACATAGCAATCTAGTCCAATGAAGTTGAAAACTTAGCAAATTCAGAGGGTAAAGGTATACACCTTTTACGAGTGACACCTCCTGAAGGTTGTAAAATAAGCCTGCCAGTGGTTAATTTGGGAGAATATTTGACAAGCAATAGCGTTAGTTTAAATTCTTATGAAAATCGACTTGGACTGAAAAGTTCTAGAACTGAACTGTTAGGTTCAGTGCAGCATGTGAAGGGTATTGGCAAAAAAGGCATAAAGAAATTAAAAGGAGATAAAAGACTGAATGTTCGAACGGACGATGCTCCCGATAATAGTGATATTGATCTTCTGGAGTCAAATGCTACTCCTACTTTGGAAAAACCATCTGTATCTGCTGGAAGCTCAGCAGTAACAGAATCTCAACCAGCCGTGACTAGTGGCTTTCCTGGTAGAGAAACTATTGAGAGAATCAGGCTTGGTTGGAACGTTGAGGAAGCTAATACGATCACTGTCGGAGATTTATTTTTAATGGTAAGAATAATCGATCTTTTGTAACAAAAATGGCAAGTAACGGAAAAACATTATACATGCAGTTTGGACGAGATTCGAAAATAATTTTGGAGTATTGGTGGGAGCAGCTAGCGCGAGAGGTATCGACTGAGAAAACTGGTACGATCGAAAGCCTGCAGAATAACAGCTTGAGCTTAGCTTTGCAAAAATTATTGTCGATAGCTAAACATAGTTACGGCACCAGCAAAGTACGTAATCAAGCAATTAGGCTATTTTGACAATCGCGTTGAGTTTAATAAAATAACATACGACAAAACTTGTTTTGAATTGCGTTCAGGGCTACGACAACGTGTCTGGCAGTAACGAAACTGTTATCTCGTCAAGGATACCTTCCACTCAAGAGTCCACGTTCAGAAGACCTTTGATACCTCAAGCTTACCATAAAATGGGTGCACCAGAAGCTTTTCAAACACAGTTAGATGTAAGATGATGACAACTTATCTAAACGTACAATTAATGAGAGAAAGAAAAGTGATATTTGACTTTTCATTATTTTTAGAAATACAAGTCTCGCTTTTCAAGAAGAGGAAGAGCTATGAGGCAAAGAAACTTAGTTGTCCAGAGAGTACTTCCTAGTACGCCAGTTCAAACGCGCGAAAGTATTATCTACCCCGGAACTCAAACTATCAACATCGACGGAAAAGTGGTCACGATGACTATTATTCCTCCGGCTGAAAGTATCGCTGAAGAGTCTAATCAAGCTTTGGATCCGAATGTGCAAGAAAACACACAAAAGCATTTTCTGGAGGGTCTGGAGGCTAATGGAAAAGCTGACCAAGCTAAAGTTACTCATTCAAATGCCAGTATTACAAGCGCTATGCAAATACTAAATGAAGGAGGGCAACAGGGATGGCTAAGTAGTGATGTATGTACTTTGAAAAACACAGTTTTTCAGTTTGAAAATCTAGATGTTTTTGTCTACGTTATAGACTGACTTTTATCATTGCAGGCCGATGTTTCCCTCAGCAGTTTTTTGGGCCTTTTAGGCGAATCACCTGTGAAAAGTTCTCAAAGAAGTCAGGTTGAAGTTCCTATGGTAGAAATTATAAGGCCACCGTCAGACGTGAGTGACGATACATTTACGAAAAGCTTTTCGTCAATTCGTATGATAACAATGAATGATCGTAAATCACAAATGACATTTACAGGTGGCAAATATGCCTTGCATTATGAGCGAGAGTAGCGTCGATTACACCGGTAGATTTGCAAATTTTGCCTCGCAAATAGCAGCCGAAGAACAAAAGAAGTAAAAATAGAAGAGTAATATGTTCTGATAATCCTCCCGAGGTCTGTGAATATTATATATATTTATTCAACATAGTACGCGAAGAAATAACTTCAACGACGACAAGGATATCATTATCGTAGTTGTGAAAAGTGTTTTGTAAATATTCATCGATGTAAATACGCCTCGTCTAAACGACCACAAACAAAACTGTTTTGTCTTACTATAAAAAAAAGAAAGAAAATTAGCGATTGCCAAATTTTTTAAATGACCTGCTGAAATAATTGTGGGATTTCAGACTGGCGCGTGTGCAGAGAAGCACGTGCCGATAGCGCGGACAAAAATCATCACATATATAAAAAACAGCGTGTGCACGTACGCACGCATTCTCAGTGAGAAGAGCGTATGCGCGTGTGTGCGAGAGCGAAAGAGAGAGAATCGTAATGCCCCACGGCGTTGCGACACGAATTCTGAATGATTCATAAGGCAGTTGAGTTGAGCCGAGTCGACGACGACGTTGTAGACCACGTGATGCCTCGCTCCGACCAATCCGCGATTTCGTTTCGTTATCATCACAACCGCCGAGGCAGTTTTTTCCTCGTTCGTGAGCCGCTGAAGGTCTCCGACATATGAAACTCGTTTTCCAGCTCTCCGACAAAATCGCTTCCAATGAAATCCAACGTGCGAATATGCGCTTCTTCGCACAAGGCACTGATACGGATTGAGAAAAAAAGGGCTTTCCACGGAAAAATGTTATCGCGATCTCATCTTCCCGATAGTTCCCGCTTCGTTTCGTTCGAGCGAGTGTTGTGTTTGGACTAGCTAAATCATAAGGAAAGCAGATTGTTTTCGTCTGGCATTTGCCGATAGAATGAGTACTTTAGGAAACTTATTCCGAGGAGTTCATTCGCCCGATTCGTCGGAGAAAACGCTGATGGGTATTTTTAGAGCATCGGCTTTTGTGATTTTCCTTTTATAATTGGTATTTTCGTACTCGCATGTGTTTTACACCTTGCGCGTTGCCATTTTTCCGAGCGAATTCAGACGTGAAATTATGTAAGATCTGTTCCGCAAAAGGTCGACTTCGTTTTTTTACAATGATAATTTTAAATGTGGAAGGATTCGTAAACGTTATTTATTGCAACGAGTAACACTTCTTGATGTTTTACGAAAAATGTTGAGAAGTATAGATTTAAAATGCTAATTAACAATAATTTCTGTTTCGATTGCAATTTAACGAGTCCTTTTTCTCTTTTTTTCCTGGATAGATTTCGCTCGGTGAATTATTGTTTACTTCTCGATAAAACATGTACCTTTGACTCTGCAAAGCAAACTTCCTCCATATTGATTTTCAAAGAACAAATTGTTCGATCAGTGTTAATGTATACTTTTGCATAAAACGTTTTCTTATGTTGAATACTATTTTCGATGGGGATGGAAAATCATAAACAAGCAAATAGCTAGTTCAAAAGTTCCCAGATATTTCTTTATTTGTTTTTGAAATGACAAGAGGCATGCAAGGAGTAAATAAGTGCGCAATCATCGGCGGTACATCCTTGTTTTGAAAGTTACTTTGAATTTCGTATTGGCATCGAAAGACTATTAAGCGTTCGCACAAACGAGAGCTTAATTGGGAAAAAAGTGCGAAATCAATTTTGCAACGGCAACGTCGCTGAATTGTAATGCTGAAAAGTATTAACTCTAAATCTTGAAGTAATGCGTTTAGTCATAAAATACGCAAGCTAGCGGGTATCATTTGTGCGAACAAGAATTAGGGAATAACTGACTGATGTAATTGCTGATTATAAGAAGCATACTGACACGAAGTTAGCGCAAAAAGATAATGATTCGAAGAATTTCGGTGATGCCCAATGAATTTCAAGCGAAGCACCTTTCTGACATGATGCAGCTGTACGTAATGGTCGAATGGACATGTTTTATCGCGACGATCGACCGTAGCCTTCGTTTGCCTCGCACTCATTTCGAATTATTTAAATAAATTGTTGAAGCCCGGACGAGTCGGATAGAAAAAGCGAATGACAGCGGATCGAGCCATTGTCTATAGTGAAGTATGGGAAAGAAATTCATCGACTCTCGCCGAATTCGAAGCGGGCCAATTGCGAGTCTGAAGGGAAGCAGCTGCGCGTTCAACGCAAACATCTGACACAATGCGCGTGTAGCTATTGTGCTCGCTTAGAAAGGTGTACAAATCGAGCGGCGCTACGTGACGAAGAGGAGCACGTGGAGCGGCTCCGGAGTCTGAAGTTGGCTTATTTGATCTTGGAAAGATGATTGATTGCTCGCTACGAGTGGCTACGTCGGTTGGGGGTGGGGGCACGCACCTCCGCGCATACGCACCGACCGAGAGCGCTGCGAGCCCCGCCGCTCGCTCGCGAAACGCTTGCGGCGTTCCTCGCTCACCGAGATAAGCTTTCGTATCGGCGCTCGGGGGCCGACGGCGACGCTGCTGGTGGCTATTGCCGAACGGTCGGTCGCGCGGCTCGCCGAGCCAACGCAACGCGCCGAGTCGATCGGCGATTCGCGGCGGATAATCGCGAAGCGAAGGCGCATTGTTCGCGACTCGTGTAATCAAGATGGATTGCCAAGGCTCGATGACTAATTGCGGCCCGGAGCACCGCGGCGAAGCATCGCAGCTCGCCGCGGAGCTTTTCGTCCGGCTGCGGATTTCGAAATTGCAGCGATGAATTAGCGGCGAACGGCGCGGGCGTGAAGTCATCGCTAAATCGCGCTCGCGAGCCTTGAGCCGCGCGCGCGCGCCGGCCGATGAATTTTTGCTTGCCTCGAAAGGCAGCGCGCGGCGCCGGGCTCTTAGCGACGGATCGCCGGCGCGCTCGCGCGGCGAAAACGAACGCGGCTCTCGCGCGAGAGGCGTAGCGCCGAGTCCGGGCTCTATAAATAACGGAGACGCCGTTGCGCGCAAATCTGGAATCGCGCGGGCTCGCGGCGATTGGCCGGCGCTCGCGGGAGCAGGGAATTTCTCGCGCGTCGCTGCACCCGCGCCCCCGGCGATGCTCGCGACGACGCTCGCCGTCGATAATGGGCGGCGGGCGCGCGTCACCTCTCTCCTCGGCCGTGGTCGCGCGGCTCGCGACGACGCCTCGGCGCGCCGCGATGAGTCGGCAACTTTTCGGCGCTCCCGTCGAGGCCGACGGGACCGATCGCGTCGGCCTAGCGACGCCACCTATCGATACCGCCGGCTCGCCTGCCTCCCACCTCGACGGCGCGCCAATTAATAGTCAAACAGAGCGTTGGCCAAAATAAAGGCGAGACGTCGGGGCTCGCTCGACGGCCTCGACTGTCGCGCTCGCGGATCGACCCGCGGCTTGCGCAACTGTCTCCGCGGTAGCGCGCGAAGCTGGACGCCGTGGGAGGGAACGGAATAATGACAACCAGCGGGGAAAACTGGCCGAGGCGCGCGGGTCCACGTGCTCGCGGGACGAGCCGCGCCGAGCGAGAGACCTCGGCGGGGCCTTTCACCGCGGGCGACGGCGACGCGCGCGTAGCAGACATCGCCGCGTCTCTGGCGCGAGGGAAGGGGCTCGCGCTCGAGCGCGCTCCCGACGTCACGCGCACACGCATCGGCGATCGACCGTCAGAGAGGCGGCGAACGTCGAGCCGTGCGGACGCGGACGGCCAGCGGCAGCAACCAGCGGCAACCAGCAGCGACGCAACAGCAGCAGCAGCTGTTTGACTTGGTCCTCGGCACGTAGATGCTGTGTCGCGCTCGGAGCGCGGTCCACCGGAGCGTTCGCAAGTGCGCCAAGGTCGCCGCGAGCGCCACTGAAGCCAGCAGCGGCCGCCGGCCAGAGGAGCGGCCAGCATGAATCCCTACGGCGACTTCGACAAGTCGGACATCTCCAACGTAAGTGTTTTCGAACGAGCGGCCGCCGCTGCGGGCCTGCGCCGAGCGCGCAGGACTGCAGCGGGAGAATCTGTTCTCGGGCGCAGGTGGTGATGAACCAGGAGTACTTCCGCACGTACGAGGAGAACGAGGAGCACATGCTGCTCGACATGGACGCGCTGGTGCAGCGCGGCAAGGACGACGACGCGATGATGAGCCGGGCGTTCGGCTACTCCGAGTCGCCCACGAAGAAGTTCGCTCTCGGTGAGTCTGCCCCGCCGGGCGCCGATCCTCGACTCTCGATCGCGCGCGCGCGCGCGGGCTGGCAGCCGGCGACCACTCGCGGCGACCACTGGCGGCGACCGCCGGCGGCGATCCCGGCGCCGATCGCGCCGACTGGTCGCTCGGCAAGATGGCCGCCGCGCAATGGCGCGAGCCCCGGGGCGCGACCTCTTTGGCGGAGGTCGCGCGAGCCCGGGGCCTGAGCGAGCGCGGCGGCGCGCGCTTGGTTTTGCAGCGGACGAGGCGGAGGTGGAGCGGGTGGGCAGGAGCGAGTGGGAGTCGAAGCCCGTGGAGGACTGGTGCGAGGACGACACGGTCAACTGGCTGTACACGATAATCGCCACGATGAACCTGCCGCAGGTGTACGGCACGCTCAACCCCTCGGACCAGTCGCGCACGCTGATCCTGCCGGGCAAGCAGCTGCTCGGCCTCGGCCGCCACGAGTTCGTGGCGCGCGAGCCCGCCTACGGCGACCGGCTCTACGGGCTGCTGCACGGCCTCGCGGTCGCCAACCGTTGCCAGGCGGCCCAGCACTCGAAGCAGCCGCGCGCCGCCCAGGACGAGGCCCAGGCGCCCGTCGGCGCCGGCTTCCCGCGCGCCTGCCACGAGGACGAGCCCAGCGCCGTGAGCGCCTCCAGCAACGCCTCCGGTACGCGCCCCCCGCCCCCCGACCGCCGCCGACCAACGCCTGCTCGCCTCTCCTCTCTGTTCGCAGATGCGGAGTCGGACAACAGCGTGGAGGTGTCCACGAAGCGCCCGCCCGGTCGGCCGAGGCTGCTCAAGGCCAAAAAGAACCGTAAGTCCGGCAACCCGCCCCCGAGCGGCCCGCCGCGATTTTTATTTTGTCTTTTGGATGGCGTGTGCGCAGTCATGGATCAAACTGGGCAAGTTGGCCGGAGAAACCGACTCCTCGTATAGCGTCTGCTTCACTGGAGAGACACCTTGCTTTCGTTAGCTGGCTTCCTCCTCCTCATCCTCCTCCTCCTCCTCCTCCTCCTCGTTCTCCTCCTCGCGCGTTTTACTTCTTCGTCTCTTGTTTTCCGTTAGCTCGCTCGAGACGACCGTACGCGGTACTCAGTGCTCCGAATCGCGATTCCGAGGCACAACCGCTGGCGAATGCGCACCGATCAAGCCGGACCAGCGAAACGATGCGTTGCTCTGACCGCTCGACAATCGATCGATGATCGAGAATCAATGATCCATTACTAACAAAGCCCACGATGCTCTAATAAACTCACGAGGCGCTCACGCATTTCTATAACCTTTTTACCTTTGCAGAGTTCATACTTTGTTTGTAGACGTTCTTAACAGATTTCGTAAGTAATAACCAATTTTGATTCGACTTAACTGCTCGACGTAACGTGCAGCCGTATGTGCTATCGAGCGCACGGATAAGCGTAGCTAGCTGGCGGCGATACGTTGCTTGGCAACGCTCCAGATGCTCATAATGCACTTTGCAACTGAAACTACAGAACGAGGTATAGATAATACGCAAGAAAAATGTGTAACCCAGTGCCCATGACTGAATGTACACACACAAGCACACACGAAAAAAAAAAGAGAAATAACGATCGAACGCGATCCGACACATGTACTCTTTTTATACGAAATTAAATAGAGCCTATCCGCTTCTTTATAGCCACAAGTCAGGGCAAACTTTGGGAATTTATACGGGATCTGCTGCGTAACCGCAAAACCTGTCCCAGCCTAATTTGTTGGGAAGACTATTCGCAAGCAAAATTTCGATTTGTTCGCAGCGACGAAGTTGCCAAGCTTTGGGGCTCGCGTAAGGGTAATACCAAAATGACTTACGAGAAGCTCAGTCGCGCTATGAGGTAAATCCAACATTTTCACCTTCGACAAGCTCGCCCGGAAAACTCAACTCGTAGGTCTCCTCCAGCGGCCGTAGACCGCGTCTTCGTCGTTCGCGCGCATACGCCTGCTCAAAAAGAACAAAAAGAAAAAGAAAAAATCAGTCGAAACTTCGCACCGCCAACCTCGCGTCTTCTTTCATTAATAATACCTCTTGGCGATCACGATTACGACAACTTGTAAAACATGTCATGCATTATTTACAGAATGAAAAAGACGATTCGATGCTTGAAAAGAAATCTGTGAAAAACAACTACAAAAAAATAAAAAAATAATAAGATTTTATTATTACGAGGATTGCTGAGTTTTCTGGGTTACTCAATTGCAAATTTCACGTGTTTCACTTTATTCATGTTTGTTTTCAGGTATTATTATAAGAGAAAAATATTCCTGCCTGTCCTTGGGCGCAGACTGGTGTATCAATTCGGACCAAACGCCACTGGCTGGCAAACCGACAATCCGAATTTCCGATTCTGAACAATGTGCGAATAAAACGAAAGTGCCAAAATTAATTTTTTTCTCGTGTTGGATTTTCAATAAGAGAAGCACGTTGCTGTTATGTCGAATGAAGCTTGTTGATATATATTATTGTTAAAAGAAGACTGACTTTACTTTTTTTTTTTGCTAAAAACATATTCTTCGGATATCTTCTACCCAATAAAACTGAGAGGCAAGATACACCACGAAGCTTAGGATACTTAAAAGAAGACGAGTGAAGAATAAAGTGAACTAGTGTTGTTAAAAGTTTATTTTTATTTTGTAATATATTCTATGTATAATACATGAGTATAAATATTAAGGTCATTTAACAAAGCGAGTTGAAGTTGATAAATCTGTAAACCTTACGCGCTGAATCGACTACTTGGCGGCAATTCCCTAAACATTCAATGCTTTGCTTGCATAAGCGATTTACATGTAATAATATCTCCTAACAATAGTTTAATTGCTTTCAATCAGGTTGCGAGAGCCTGATAAGCGATAAGATGTTGACTTTTCGTAAATTCGTTAATGTACCTGTTATCTGGCGTTATTAATTCGGTTTGTAAAAGCCCGTAGCGCAAACATGGGTAATTTTTCAATCGTCTACTGTTACCCTACGGTTCAAGCTTGTCGCTTTAAGCAATTTTTCAAGTTGTTACTCTATATCGTTATATATCACAGAATTATACGAGATTTAATTTAAATTTGTTAAACGTGGAGTTCTGCCATCGACTATTCATGTCAACGGAGATACGTAGACTATTGTTGATTATTCATAAAGTCGTCGATTTGACTATTTCGTAGAAACAATCAAAAGCCAAAATATCAACAATCAAGAGCCAAAAACTGGATCCAAAATATTAATATTTTGAAAACCCACTAAACGTTGTTTATCATAAACCTAACTATTACTTGAAGCTAAGTCGAATAGCATAAATGTTTATCGAGCTATAATGTAGTTAAATGCAGTATGCGAAACATACCTCATCGGTTAGTGTAGTTGCAGCGTTTTACTATCTTTCATTTGCTTATTCATTTTTTTATCGCTTGACAACCTTCTTTTAAGTTTAAAATTCTTAAATCGAAGATTTTAAACTAGTTCTTATTACTAAACCTTAAAACTTACAAGGTACTGTAAATACGCGATTTTTTTTGTTATTTTCAATTCTGTGGCAAAAATTAGCGTACGCTCTAAAGGCACGAAATTCGGAAGATTGGAACTATCGTATTATGCAACGCAGTATTTTATTTTAACAAACACTGAAAAGTGCATTGTATAATATCTCCAAAATGAGATATTAGAATTTAATTTTTTTATTTTAAAAATTTTGTCGTTTTTTTTCTCTTATTTCGTTTCTTTCTTTCTTTTTAAGTAGATTCATTATTTATACGAACTATATATTGCATTTTAAATATTGAAAATTTGTAAGCTTAAGGTGTACTCACATGTGTCTTTAACATTCGACTTTGATATTCGTAGTCAGTTAAATTTTAAGATTGTACTGTGCAGTGATAAATAGTATGACGGAATTGTGTGCGCGAAACTGATTTATTTGTTATGCAGAATATATTCAGCAAAATTCGGATGGCCCTCAAATTTACTTGAATAAAATATTGACAAAAATATCCAAAATTAAAAGTTGTGTTTATCAAATAATACATAGTCTCTTGTGTGCAGATTAATTCAATCCAAATAATAAACTTGGTTCAAGTCCTTAATTTTTATCGTTACGATTAATCCACGGACATCCTTTACATGCCTTTGGCATATTAATTTTCCGATAACAACTTCACCTGTAGAAACAAAAAAAACTCATGAGTTAAAGTTATAAGTTATAAAATTAACATGAATACTGAACATTATTGAATGTCATACCTTCTGTAATGCTAATTGGTTCGCTCAGCGAGAAAACTGTTTGTTTCCAATGAGTTGGAGTAGCATGTGGCCCTGTACTGAAATGTACAGGATTCTCCAAATCAAAAAATACATCGAAATAACCGATGATAGCTGTCAATGAACCGCTTCTTTTTACGGTAAGGCTGAATGGCACAGAAAAATTGCAACAATCTGTAGTTACTTTATACAGATCAAACGATTGTATCTCTGCAACGTTGGTTACTAAATCTTGTGCATTGACAAATTCTATACTTGGCTCTCTCACAACCTCTGCTTTCATACAGCTCATTTTGAAACCGTATACATTGGACCAATAATCAACTAAGTCAATATAACGTTCTAAAAAACATTAATTTTTGTATTATACCTACTTTAAATACAAAAATGCACAAATAGACAATTTATTAAAAGATAGCATACTTGTATCTCCGCTACCAACAAGGCTGATTGTACATCTGTTTGGCAAAAGTTTACCACCTGGTGCAAGATAATGGTCCCTTGCATAAATAACTGAATCGAGCATACCCTCAAATAATAAAAAATATCCCATCCATTCGGATATAATGGCATCGAACTTATTGATATCTAAATCAATATCTTCTAGTCTTCCTTTCTTCAAAGTTATAATATTAGTTAGATTGTTTTCTCTGGAAAAATAGTAAAATACTGCTAATTTGTAAAGCAGTCTATTACAAGAAGATTCAAAATAATAAATGTACCTCACAATATCCATGGCATGGTAAATAATGTCTGATTGATCAACGCTTATCACTTTTTTACAACCTGATTTTGCAGCAAACATTGAAAGGATTCCAGTTCCACAACCAACATCAAGCATTATGCAATTATTAAATATGTGAGAATTTGTAAAAAGTGCATCACGATAGCTCTCTGTTCGCACCTTATCCTACAAATAATAAATTAAATCAGTAAAAGATTTGCATTACAACACCTAGCTTATAAAAATGAAATCTACGCCTATTACAGTTAACATTTCATGATGAATTGCAAAATGACTATAAGTATTGAAATATCCCTGGTCAGAATTAGAAGAAACTTTCTTAACGCATCTATCTTTTGGTTTAGAAGAATCATCTTCATCAAATACTAGTTTCTGAACTTTCTTTGTCATTTCTTCAATTTGCTAAAAATCAAATTCAAAGTTTAGTTCTTTTTTATAGAAATATCACATATTGAGATTTGATAAAATCTAATGAATGCCATACCTGCTTTGCTATGAGACACGCTAGATCTCGTTGCTCTAATTGAGCTTTCAATGACTGAATTGTCCTTTGTAATTCAGCAAAATGTATTTCGGATAATGTGACGCTTTCATGTTCAGAGTTGGTAGGGTAAACATGAGAATTAGTTATAGGGTCTTCAATGTCATCCAAATCTAAAAGATATATTTTCTTTAATAAATATCTCCAATGATTATTTTGTTAATGTTTTATCTTACCAAGCATAAGCCATGGATCATCTTGTATCACAGGTGACAAATACTCATCATTGTCCCATAACTTGACATTTAATCCATTCAACTCTTCAGCTGTGATATTTTTCTTTCTAATAAAATTTATTAATTTAATGTAAGAGTACACATCCAAGGCATATCTATTCTTAAAAGTAGAAAAGTTGAAGTTATGAGATGACTCAAGATGCTTCAATGCATCTAAAAAACCATTATAAACATTTTTGCAGAAGAGGCACTCAATAATTTGCTCTTCATCGTTCATTTCTTCCCATTCATCATCACTTTCGGATTCGCTTACACCATTCATCTGTCCAACATGATTTTCTTGCATTTTAAACACTGCTATGAATAAAAAGAAATAAGATGAATTATTAATTAGTAAGTCAAAACAATCGAAAGGGATTCACTTGAATCACAAAAAACTTGACTATAACTAACAGAAATGCTTTATCAGAGATGCCATTGAGGACTACCTCTTTCTGTTCATTTTATTGATTGAAAAGAAAAACGATGATATATGTTATATATATGTGTGCAATACAATGCAGTGAGAACTGATACAACTGTTATAGCGAAATCGCACTCACCTTGATCAGTCATTTTGCAAACTTAAAATAATAATTAAATATTTATAAAAAATTTGAGTCTAATCTACACGTGTAAACCGCTTGTTAGAGGCTGGTTTGAGACCTCGATGTTGATAGCACGTGTTTATTAGGTGCCTTTCTGCCTCGTTCGTGACTTTAGTACTTTTTAAATTATTGGCTGCACTGACAAGTAACTATTGGTAACAATGCTGACTACTAGTTGATTTCAGGTTATTTCAGTCGATTACAGTTGTCGCGTAAAATTTGTGCAGTGTTGTATATGCAGTGGCGTTTTGCATATGATATTATAATTATTACGCTATGAAATATTTAAAAATTTTATTAAAATAGTTTTGACGAGCGTATTTTAAAAAATATGATTCTATGACATAATCTTTTGTATATAAAGATTTATTTAGTTTAAAAGTTTCATTTGACAGTGAGCGTCTATTTTCAATTAATCCATATTTCTTTATTAATTTTCAAATATTTACATGAAATGTTTTTGAGCAGGTCTTCTTTATTAATTTTTATCATGATTGGTTCAAATGAACATGGCATGGCAGCCGATGTTGTATTCGTAATCGAAAGTACAGCCAGTAATGGAGCATATCTCAATGATTTTAAAACAAATTACATGATACCTACTATAGAGTAAGTATTGTATTAGACTAAATTTCTGACTTTTTTCTCAAAATCACTTTTCTTATGTCTCAGATATTTTAGTCAAGGGATTGAAGATCGTGAGTTTGCATCTGAAGTAAGTATACACATAAGCTTGAGTTATTAAAACACACTAAACAAACTAAAAATAAAAATGCTGTACATTGAATCAATTCTGTGCAGTCTTCTTCAACACTCTATGGAATTGTGATATATCAAGCAGCAGATTGTTTACCATCAAACATTACTAATGCATTTGGACCCTTTTCTAATCCTCAAAAAGTTCTTCACACTATTGATAAGCTTGAGTAAGTTTTTAAACAAAACTTGAAATATTTCAAAATTAAAAAAAAAAACATTACTCAATAGTCTGTTTATTGATAAATAGAATGATAGGTGGAAAAGGTGAATCTTGCGCTAACATAGGAGAAGGCCTTGCAGTAGCTTTACAGTGTTTCGAAGATCTGAAACTTCGAAGGGAGCCCATACCAGCATCACAGAAACATTGTATTTTAGTTTGTAATTCACCCCCTTATCAGATTGGTGTCACAGAATCCTCTGAATTTCTAAATTACACGATTGACCAACTTGTAGCTCTTTTCCCAGAGGTATAAACATTGCCAACGTAAAAAAATCAAAAGTGATTTTAAAAATTTGTTATTTCTTTAGAGGAATATTAATCTATCCATACTCTCGCCAAGAAGGTTGTCATCGTTATTAAAGCTTTTTGAAAAAGCTGGTGGAGATTTGCAACTGTCGCAAACAAAGAATTACGCAAAAGATCCTCGTCACTTGGTGCTCCTGCGAAACTACAACCTGAAGGAAAGTCCAGTGAGCCCCACATCAGCTCCGTCGGCATCATCAGCAACCGGCGTGCCAGGAGCACCGACTGGCGCGCAGATGACCCTTAGTCCTCATCAAAGTAATGACAGTCCCAATCCCAATCAAACTCCCCAACTTGCCACACAAACACAACAACCACAGGGCCCATCCAATTCCTATCGCAATCAGACACCACAGAACATAAACTCTGTGCAACAACAACAAGCAGTCAATCAGCAACAACAAGCACCACCTATGCAGCCCGGCAGATCGCAATTCAATACGCCAATTTCAGCTCCGCCAAATTACCATCCCGGTGCCATGAGTGCTAGACCACCGCATCCTCGGGGCGGCTGGATGAGAGCACCCTTCATGAATACTGGACCTGGTGGCGGTCCTACACCCGCAGCACCCTCATCTCAACCGAATAACCAGGGTAGCGCGCTTATCGCTCAACTGTCTCAGCCACCCTCGTCCACTATCGGTCTCAACGTTCAACCATTTTCCCAGAGACTTGATGGTAATCAATTCCGTTTCTATTGCTTTTACTTTTTTCATCATTAATACTTTCATCTAGAACCTTTTTCCATTCTTAAATATCACTTAATATAGCTTATTGTATTGTTACAGTTTACAATTAGTATTATGTAAGGACAATACTTTACACATGTTCAATATCTTCTATTCGATAACTATAAATTTTTTTGTTTGGAAATAATTTCTACAAAATATATTGACCTAAAAATGTAGTTGACCATGAGGTGCATGACTGATTTATAATCATTGAAGAATTTTTTAGTTTCATTATTATTAATTTCTTTTTTTTTATATTCTAATCAGATATTTCACAATGTATAGGCACTGCTAATCCTGCCATGAATGCTAATACTCAGCAAGCCCAGCAACAAATGAATCAACTTCGGTTGAACCAAATTCAACAGAATGCTATGCAACAACAAAATGCACAACAAGCAGCAATGGGTATGCAGGCTCAAGCTACACCACCTCAAGGAGGCCCTCAACTAAATGTCTCTAATATAAATCAACAAATGGCATCACAAGTTCCTCAGGCTGTCACAGGTTCCCAAGCTTCCAATATACAGCCCAGTTCAGTGCCTTCTCAAATGAGCAATTCTCAACAACAGGTATCAATCAATCCATATATCTACATTTTTTAACTATAATTTGTATTATTTTGTATGGATTTCATGCAAATGTTTTTTTTTATTTTTAGGGCAATGGAAACGTCGAACGAACTGTTATATGGAAAGGAATGCTCGAGTGGGTCGAGAAAAATAAAGCTCCTGGCGATGGCCAGAAACAAACTTGGCAAGTACCTTGTCAAGTATCTGCCATTGTGAAAGATGGTGAACCTGAAGTGTAAGTACATTTACATTTTGAAGTTATATTCCGTTAAAGGTTACGGATGATGATTGTGGTGGTAATTGTTTGATTTACAGGAAAGCTGATTCTTGGCCAATGAAATTAATTATGCAACTGATGCCTAAAGTATTGATCGGTAATATTGGACAAGCTTATTTGAAAAATTCAAAATCAGTCGTATTTTATCCCTCGGCGTGTGATGCACTTGAATCGTTAATCAAAGTAATGTCTAATAGTTTTGTAAGTATTCACCTATGGGTCTTACTAGAACATTAATATTGTCATATTCATATATCAATGGACAGAACAATTATTTTTTTTCTTATAGGCTGGCTGTGTTCATTTTACAACCGCGTCAAATTGTAATATTAAAGTATTATTGTTGTTATTCACTGTAGAAAAACGATCATTTATCGGCTTTATACCCAATGATCAGCAGGCGTTTGTTGATAGACTAAGAAAAGTTATTCAACAGCAAAAAAGTTCACAGACCACTATTAATCGACAGGTACCCGTTAATTTACGCGTAAGTTTAAATTTCGATTTGAAAACTTGAAAGAAATTAACAGAAGATGTACATTTTCACAAAATTACAGCCTGGTATGGGAGCTGGACCTGGTGGTGCTGGTGGAAACGTAATGCCCGGAAATGTTCCAAACGCGGGAATCTCACAAAGCGGAATTCTTAATAATACAATATCGATTGGTGGAGGTCAAGTCACTCAAAATGTTATTCCTAACAATGGTCTCCCTCAACAAGGTTTAGGTCCTAATGCAGGACAACAGAATCAGTTGAATATACAAGCAGTAGGTCTTCCAAATGCTGGTGGCCCACAAAATCAAATGGATCCTGGCGGTGGTGGTATGATGGCACAGCAATCTCAGATGGATCTTGCAAGGCAGCAGAATTTAATGAAAATACATCAGTTAAGACAGAATTTAGAAGCTGCACAACAACAAGAAGCCCAGTACAAGTCTCAAGAGGTATGCAATTGAATAGGAATAGTACAATTATTTGTTCTTCATGCAATGATATTTAATTTTTCTGATAATTTCTTGAAATATTTCCAGCAAATTCAACAAAGTCTTGATCATGCGCAAGCTCAAGAAATGCAATATAAGCAAATGGAGGTCAGAATAAAATTCATCTAGTCTTTTTAAAAATTTATAGATTAGAAAAATTAATTACATGTATGCTACAGCAAGCACAACAAGCTCAAAGAGGAATGAATCCTGGAATGGCATTGCAAACTCCACAACAAGCAAATGCTCAGAGGATGATGAGACCTGTCATGAATAACTCTGTGGGATTAAGGCACTTGCTGCAACAGGTATGTTGATGCTTTTGTAACATTAAAACCTCTGTAGCGCTATACCAGTTATTAACACCGATTATTTTACATTAGCAACAGCAACAACAACCTCAATATAGACCTGTGCTTGGGATGCAGCAACAAATGGTTGGTCCTCGAACACAAATGCCTCAAAGACCAATGGCTCCTGGAAATCCACAGAATCAGCCATTTGATGACAGCTACGATTTTATGTAATTAAGTAATTTTAATTAAGACTCGTACATTTTGTATATATAAATGGAATAAAATGAAAATCTTTCCACTGCTTAATCAATTGATTTAATTTAAATTTTTACATATGTTGTACGTATATACGTTTACATTTGTAACAAGTATAGGATATGCAGTGTTTCGTCTTTGGCATATATACTGCCAACGAAATGTGTTCATCAGGCAGTCTAATCGATATATTTTGGCCTGATAACTTTTCCTGATCAGGGACTGAATTGGGTTGTAATGGTACGCGAGTTCTAGCTTGACAAAATCTAACCAAGCCTAATAAATGACGGATGAGCCTTTAGCAAAGGATTCGCTCATTATTGATTCATGGAATAGTGATATTAAAAAGTTATTTTATAATAAAAATCTATTTTCATGAATGAATATTTTAAGTGCCACTTAAAAGAATACTACTTACTTGCCAGCATAGTTAAAGTATTCATTTAGTAATAGAAAATCAAAATAAGTAGAAAAAGAGTTTTTGCTATTTCTTTCCTAAAATTAAAAATTTGTATGTGAAAAATGTAAATTTCTTATTATTAATAAAATGTACTAGCCAAAGAAGTCAATTTATAAAAATTTATCGTTTGTTTTTGGGGAATAGGTATTATAATGTTTTTGTTTGTTTTTATTTTTATCACTTTGTATTCAAAATACGCGTCCGTTAAAAAACCCTAGAAATCACCTGCGCATGGCTTGCTGCGCAGTGGCTCATGATATATCCTTCTTCAATGTGTCATGGTATCAGAATTCATATCATTTTTTAAGTGTCAGAATCGTTTTGTGAACACCCCTCAGCATCAGTCCATTTTTCTCATTGACTCAGGTGTAATTGCATACCTGAACCTTTGCCGCCAATTTCAGTAGCAAACGTATTTTGCATCGCCACGTGCGGTTGTCAAAACTATATGCGAATCTGTACCGTTGTGCAGAAAAAATAACTTTTTTCGTGCGAGTGTTTGCTAGTGGTGGAAGTGCGGCGACACTGCGATTATAATTTTGTTTTCATTGCCATTTTCATCTTTTCTTTATTTTTGTTAATCTTTTATTATTGTTTTCTTTTTTTTTAATAATAAAATGAGTTTTCTGTCACGTTGACCTTTTCCCATTAATAAATGTAAATTTATTTCAATTCCTCTTATCCCCTTTGATATGAATTTTAAAGAATCAGTCTCCGCGCTTATTTATTAATCTGTTCTTTTCCATATTTTATCTAAAATTTCGATTCTAACTTTCGCGCGTAAATGCCACCTGCGGACGTCACAAAAAACTTGCGGATAATTTCTAACCTCATTGCTGAACTATTTCCACACTTATAGATTACAAAACTAATTTAAATACGTTAGTGTGGGAAAGGGTGTATAAGGTACATAAATATAGTTATTTAATGAAATTTACAGGAATAATCGATAATTATAATTGGAAACTACGCGAATATTTTAATTGAAGTTTTGATTTGCCTTGAATTACAAATTTCTATAATAATAAATCTTACGATTTCACAAAAAAGCATATCAATTAAAAGTCAGTCGTAAGATCTTTTATTAAATACATACATTCCAGCTTGTAAAAAAAACTTGTGTATCTTATTACGAGAAAATAATTGCGAAATGTATCAGTTACGTCAAGCCGGCAAGTTTTGTGAGCAGTAGCTTGTGTGCTTGAAATAGTGCGATAATCATATAAATGATATCGTATTGACCCTTTCGTCATTCGTTGCTGAGCAGAGATCCAGGGGGTCTCTTCAAATTGTCTTACTAGTTTGCGAGGCATTACGTGAGATCAGTCGTCGAGTGGAAGACACCTGTTGCTCTATTCCAATTGTAAATTTATTTTTCAATATGGTCATTTTGAAATTCTACAAGAATCCGGGCTTTAAGTCTAGTCAATTAAAGAATAAACTAGAAAATTTAATGAAAATATCAAATACAATAACCAACATTGAAGCTGAATTGTGTTACTATATTGAATCTTCAAGTTCTTTGAATAAAGAGCAAATAAAAATATTGAAATGGATCTTATGTTCTCCATTTGAATCCAATCAACTTGCAGATTCCACTGCATACAGAGAAAATAAACTTGTAATTGAAATTGGTCCAAGGTATTGTAATTTAACAAGTCCATATCATAAATATTATGAAGTTCAAAATTTCATTAACTTAATTATCACACAGACTGAACTTTTCTACTGCCTTTTCGAGTAATGCTGTTTCAATTTGCAAAGCTGTTCAGTTGGAAAATGTTAGTAGAATTGAAGTTTCTACAAGGTATATGATAAAATCCAGTAAGGCTATAGACAAAAAGATTGAAAATGAGGTAAATTTATAAAATATTTCTTAAATTATTGGGTAGGACCTAATTGTGATATATAAATTTATTTTAGATTGTTGATGCTCTCCATGATAAAATGACAGAATGTAGATATTTAAAGCCAATAGAAACTTTTGACCATGGCTTCAGACCTGAGGAATGGTTTGAAGTTGACATATTGAAAAAAGGAAGGAAAGCTTTAGAAGATGTTAATGTCAAATTAGGTAGTTAATTGTTATTGTAAAATTAGTTGTCTATGATTTAAATTAGTTTAAAATCTTTTCTTTTTTTAGGTTTGGCATTTGATGATTGGGACTTGGACTTTTACACAAATTTATTTCAAAATAAGCTCAAAAGAAATCCAACAAGTGTTGAATGTTTTGACTTGGCTCAATCAAACAGTGAGCACAGTAGACATTGGTTTTTCAAAGGCAAAATAGTGATTGATGGAGAAGAGAAAGAAAAATCACTAATTGATATGATCATAGATACACAAAATACTTCCAATCCTAATAATGTGATTAAATTTAGTGACAATAGTAGTGCCATCAAAGGATTTGAAGCTAAAACTCTACGTCCTAATAGAACAGATGTGTCTAGCTCGTTCAAAATTGATGATACCAAACAGCATCTCATTTTCACTGCTGAAACGCACAATTTCCCAACTGGTGTTGCTCCATTCAGGTAAATTTATATTGAACAACTTTGAAAATGCGTTGTTTTCAGAGTTACGTAAAAACAAATTTGGTTTTTCAGCGGCGCAACAACTGGAACTGGAGGTCGTCTTCGTGATGTTCAAGGTGTTGGTCGTGGTGGTTATTACATTGCTGGAACAGCTGGTTATTCGGTGGGAAATTTACAGATTCCAGGTAGAGTCGATTTTCATTTTTTCCAAATAAGCTATTATGACTCAGACAATACTTATAATAAAGTGCGCCTTTCGATTTTAGGATACAAACTGCCATGGGAAGACGAACACAAGAATTTCGAATACCCAAGTAACATGGCACCACCACTTGAAGTTTTAATCGAAGCTAGTAATGGTGCGTCCGACTATGGTAACAAATTCGGAGAACCAGTAGTTTCGGGCTTCGCACGTTCTTTCGGAATGCCGGACGCCGTTGGTGAGCGACGTGAATGGATTAAACCAATCATGTTTAGTGGTGGAATTGGCTCAATGGAAGCTAATATGACTGAAAAGTTGCCACCAGAACCAGGTAAATGCCAAATAGATACCGTATCTATTTGAATTATTAGCAATTGTCGATACAAACGCATGTTGAAAAAACCAACTTTTTTTCAGGAATGCAAGTCGTTAAAATTGGCGGACCTGTTTACAGAATTGGTGTTGGTGGAGGTGCTGCGAGCTCCGTCGAAGTACGTCTATTGTTCTTACTTTTTGAATACAATTTTTTTCTTAACTGTACGTGTAACGAAATCGAAATATCCGCAGGTCCAGGGAGACAACGAATCCGAATTAGATTTCGGAGCAGTGCAGAGAGGCGACGCCGAGATGGAGCAAAAGCTCAACAGAGTCGTCCGAGCTTGCATGGAAATGGGAGATAAAAACCCAATACTCAGCATTCACGACCAAGGAGCCGGAGGAAATGGTAACGTACTTAAGGAATTGGTCGAGCCAGCTGGCGCTGTAATATTCTCCAAAAAGTTCGAGCTCGGCGATCCCAGTCTCAGCACCATGGAATTGTGGGGCGCTGAGTATCAAGAAAACGACGCGATTCTTTGCAAACAAGAAGATAGTACTTTGTTGGAAAAAATTGCAGCTCGCGAGAGATGTCCAATAAATTTTGTCGGTACCGTCACTGGCAATGGAAAAATTATCCTTTCAGAGGAAGACGATTTTGATATATCCAAATACATGAATAAAAATTACGCAGCCAAGCGTCGACACCCTGTCGATCTAGAATTGGAGTTGGTACTTGGAAAAATGCCACGAAAGGTATTTATTTGATTACAATATTAACTTGAAAGCGGAATATGCATTACGACAGCTTTAACATTGATTGTAGACATTTAAATTGGACAGAGCAAAGGTCAATTTAAAATCAATTCAGCTGCCAAATATCCCTACTGTTGAAGAGGCATTAAACCGAGTTTTAAGATTGCCGTCCGTAGCAAGCAAGCGATACTTAACAAGCAAAGTGGATCGCTGCGTTACAGGTCTAATAGCGCAACAACAGTGCGTGGGTCCACTTCATACGCCACTGGCCGACGTTGCTGTTGTTGGGCTAACACACTTCTCAATTGTAAGTTGTTCGTTTTTCCGTCACATCGACATTGATAAACAAGCGTTCCACTTACAATACATTGTAGGTGGGCATAGCAAGCTCCATTGGAGAACAACCAATAAAAGGACTTGTAAACGCAGCCGCTGGGGCTCGAATGACTGTCGCAGAGGCACTGTCGAATCTTGTATTCGCTCGCATCTCTGAACTTGAGGTACCATCCGCAACAAGTTTTCGATTTGAAAAAATTATACGTCAATTGAAGTTCTCATTGCATCAATTTGTCACTTGAAGGATGTAAAGTGTAGCGGAAACTGGATGTGGGCTGCAAAATTGCCGGGCGAAGGAGCTGCTCTTTATGATGCTTGTGTCGCTATGTGTAACGTCATGAAAGAATTTGGTGTTGCTATCGACGGAGGTAAGGACTCGCTTAGTATGGCTGCTAGAGTTGGCAAAGGTAAGGTTGTTAAGGCACCGGGAACTCTAGTTGTCTCATGCTATGCCCCTTGTCCCGATATCCGTCAAGTAAGTTATTTAATAAAACGCGTTTCTTACTTTTTTGCTCTAAGTTTATTGCTTAATTTTGTTCTGCCAATTTAGGTCGTTACGCCAGATCTTAAAGCACCTTCTCTCAGAGAAGAAGGCACTTTAATTTTTGTGGATTTATCATCTGGTAAGAGCCGTCTCGGGGGCACGGCTTTCGCTCAAGTTTACAATCAACTTGGAGACATTGCAGCCGACGTGGAAAACGCTTCTATCTTTAAGAATGCCTTCAAGGCAACGCAGATTTTGATCAAGGGTATTAACATTTTCGCTTATACCATCTAACTTTGAACTACGATAAATCATTAAATCATTACTTTTCCATTTGCTTGTTTCATAGACGGTAAAATATTGGCTGGACACGACGTTAGCGATGGTGGACTCATCACTTGCATTTTGGAAATGAGCTTTGGTGGTATTTCTGGTTTGAACATCGACATTAATCATAAATCCGGAAATCCTATCGAAATCTTGTTTGCTGAAGAAGTGGGTTGGGTCTTGGAAGTGCGCAATAAGGATGCCAAAGATGTTTTGAAAGTGTTCGAAAAATTCCAAGCACCTGCATATGTCATCGGCAAATCTGTTGGATTTGGAGTAAATTCGAAGGTACGCTCATGAAATCGAAATTTTAGTAAATATAGATTGATTAATTGAGTTAATTATTATCAAGTTGAACATGAATAATTTTGTTGTAGATTGATGTGTCGGTAGAAAAAAAATCTGTACTGATTTCGACAGTAATAACATTAATGAACGTTTGGGAAGAAACAAGTTATCAACTGGATCTTCGCCAGACCAATGCTGACTGTGCAAGACAAGAGTATAAAAACTTCCACAAGAAAACGAGTCCGGCATATAAGCTCACCTTTGATCCTAACGTGCCACTTTCAACTAAACCAAATCGTAAATAATTTGAAGCATTTTTACATGTGATGAAAAAATAAGATATAATAATATTTCATTTTGCAGTTACTATACCAGTAGCTGTAATTCGAGAAGAAGGAATAAACGGTGATCGAGAAATGGCGGCATCTCTCGTCGAAGCTGGTTTCCAAGTTTGGGACGTTACGATGCAAGATCTTTTGAGCAATCAAGTCACACTCGACAAGTTCAGGGGAATTATTTTCCCTGGCGGCTTTAGCTATGCAGGTAATTAATTCATTTTACAATTCCAAAATAGAATTTATAATAAGCAGATAATTTTTTGCTCTTCCAGATGTACTTGGATCAGCTAAAGGCTGGGCTGCTAGTCTCCTCTTTCATCCTTCTTTGAGAAAGCAATTACAAAATTTCATTAGTCGCCTAGATACTTTTAGTTTGGGAGTTTGCAACGGCTGTCAACTTATGAGTTTACTTGGCTGGATTGGTAACTCACATGATGGTAATTTAAATAAACTTTTTTTTATTTAAAGTAGGATTTTTTTTATTCAAATATTACATTAAAAAAATTTTATATGATATGAAGGAAGTCCAGATGTAGTGTTGGATCACAACGAATCTGAGCGTTTCGAGTGCAGATGGAGCACTGTCAAGATTGAAAAATCACCAGCAATTATGCTTCAAGGAATGGAGGGTAGTATTTTTGGCGTGTGGATTGCTCACGGAGAAGGAAAGTTTACATTCCGCAATAAAGACGTTCTTGCTAAATTAAAACAACAAAATTGCCTTGCAATCAAGTATGTCGATGATCACGGAGTTCCTACCGAAAAATACCCGGAAAATCCAAACGGAAGCGTTGGTAAGTCATTTCTAAATCAGTTTTGCGTGATTTTCGGGACAAAATTCTATTAATCGATGATTATATTTTACAGAGGGAATTGCCGGCATCTGTTCAGCAGACGGGCGTCATTTGGCTATGATGCCTCACCCAGAGAGGTGTACACGAACTTGGCAATTACCATGGGTACCTACTGATTGGAAGTCTAAAAATTCACCATGGCAGAGAATTTTCCAAAATGCTTATGCATGGTGTTCATCGTCCGCTTAAATCTCATAATGTCAAATAATTATTGTATTTATATTTTGACACGATCTAATTAAAAAATAATGTATTTTTATATTTACAGTTACTCACTTTTATATTAAATCATGTTGAATTTTTTCTATTTCTATCAGTTTGCATTCATACCAAAGGTATTTTCCTTGTAAAAAAAATTAATATTTTTGATATTGTACATAGAAATAAACATCACATTATTGTTTAAGGATTATGTAATATTGATTAAGCATTTCCATCTTACTCAGTTGTTAAAATATTAGCATTTTAAAAATACATAGATCCAACTGAAATTTACAATAAATAAGGAAATATGGTCAGGTATACAGGGCTACGGCTGCCGATAAATGGATATTTATCTTTATAGACCAATGTATACAAAAGATACATGTATAAACATTTAATTTAAGAACATTCTCATTATGAAAGTATCTGAAATGGAAAATTAATCGATGGAATATCTTCATTTAGTTTGTTTACAAAATTGACTTTCAATAATGTAGTTTCGTATTTACAATAATTACATGTTTAATCAAAGTGTAAACCACTTTTTGAATATATTTAACATAATTAATTAATATTTTATTTACACCAGATTTTCTAACAATTGCATAAAGGTAGATTATTCTTTATAAATACTGTGTCTTAACAGATAAAAAAATTTTATTAAAAAACTTACACAAATGCTGATCTAATTTTGCCACAATCGTAAAATTTTATCTTTTCCACCTGAAGCTACTCTGATACCATCAGGAGCCCAATCTACTGCATAAACTTCATCTCCATGACCAGGTAGATCTTGACTTAGTTCTTTTGTCTTTATATTCCAGACTGAATAAAACATTCAAATGGTGCTTCAAAATATGTATTTTTTATAAAAGATAATCAATGACATTACCTTTTACAGTGGAATCGGCACTTCCACTTACTAGAAGTCTAGAATCTGAACTCCATGCTACTGAATAAACAGCTTGCACATGACCACGCAAAGAAGATATGTATTTGCCAGTATTGGCATCCCATAGCTTAATAGACTTATCAAAAGATGCTGAGGCAATAATACGTCCATTAGGAGAAAATTTGACATCATTAATCAATTGCTGATGACCAGTCATTCGAGCTAAAAATGTTTTAAATAATTTTTTAATTCAACTGATTTTGTTAATTGGATGTAGATATCAATTAAACGCATTACCTATCGGTTTTTTATCCTTGTCAGGTTTCCACAAAATTAATGTGAAATCATCAGAACCTGACACAAGCTTCTCCTCTCCAACAGATTCATATTCTTTGAAAGCATATGCTTGAGGAGTAATTTCTTCATTTTCTTTAGATTTTACAATTTTAAATGGTCCAACTCGTAGTACATAATCTACATTTAAAGTTAGAGTATTGACCCAGTGACCATGACCTTCTAATGTTCTACATAAGACTCCCTAAAAATTATATTATCCCAATAAAATATTAAATAAAAACTTGATGCTGCCAATTTTGTATAACTCACATCTTCTGCTCTCCAAACTTTAATAGTTCTGTCCTGAGATGCTGAATAGATTAAGCCTCTACCTCCCCATTTTATGCAAGTAACACTCTTGGTATGTCCTGATAACACTAATAGTGTCCTGCCTAATTTGGAATCCCATATCCTAATATCTGTGTCTTTTGATGCACTGGCAAGTTTTCTGCACTCTGCATTCTGATGATATGGTTCCCATGACAAAGATGTTACCCACATCTTGTGACCAATCATATCTTTTCCTTGTTGCTTACCAGTTTCTGGATTCCAGATCATAATTCGTCCATTTTTACAAGCTGAAGCTACTTTTGTACCACATGGGGACCAAGACAAACAGAGGACCCAATGTTTATGGCCTTCGCAGGTGTATCTAGGAGTTTGTGTATATATATCCCACAATCTTACTGTGGTATCTCCTGAGCCACTGGCCAATAATTGACCATTGGGTGAAAATGCAATCGCTACTACTGCTTCCTTGTGTCCTAGTGAAGTAAAAAAATAAATAATATCTTGACAACTAATATCTATTTAGCATACCTTCTAAAGTTCCTGTACAACGAGTAACAGCTCTAACTTGAAAAATAGCCTGTGGTTGATAAACAATTTCAACAACATTTTCACTAGTATTGAAGTCTTTTAGTCTTTCTTCCAGAGACTCTATAATTTGTTCATCATTGATGAAAAACGCAAGAGGCACTGGGTCGTCTAGTTGTAACAACGCATTGACTATTAGCTGCAATTTGTCTACAGTGACATTAGTCGGCAAATCGAGGAGTCCTCCTGGTAACACTTCGCCATTATCCGATTTAAATCGCGAGAGAACTCTTTTCACTTCCTCGCCCGAATTTTCCATCGCACCGTCCACTTGTATCGTTTTTTTTTTTTTTTTTTTTTTTTCAAAAAGCCGACGACAAATACGCTGGAATACACACTACTGTCACGTGGATCCACTATAAACATAACCTAAAAGATATTACCGTGCGGCGCGCACTGCGCAGTGCAAAATGCGCATGTCTGGAGAAGCAACCGCGAATTTTCAAGGAATATTTATACTGCATTTTTATATAACGATATTGATTATTCTTGATATCGATGATACTTTTATTTTTATTCGAAAACATATGAAATTCAAGATTTTCCATAAACCACTGAAACGTAATCTGAATATAATTATAGATCAATTTTTCCAATCAAGGTCCCAAAAGATATTATAAGTTCCTCAGGATGTTCAATAAATTATATCAATTAAATAAACTTATTATATGCATTAATTAGGCAAGAACTTTTACAGTATAGGGCCACAACGCCAGTACAGTAGTGCTAGAAAAGACACAATACATATTTAAAGTTGAGTGAAGTATTGCCATTCCAAACGTGGTTGATAGAAGATAAATTTTTATAATTGAAAAACTACGGTTTCTCACATTCAATGTAGTAATTGTGAAATGAAAAGGTGCCTTTGGGTTTACAATGCTACAGCATAATTTTTAAAGATTCTAAGTGACATTCCAGTTTAAATTTCCTAATAATATCAGTATATGGTACACTTACGACCAACCATCAAGGGCCGGATGCAGCAGCTTGTTTTACAGTAGCATAAAAAAAAATTTTAATGATCAAACAAATTATTACGCCATTTTGTAGAGATTTTTCGACTTTGCAAACTTTACACTTTACTACTTTATTATATGCAGATGCTCTATGCTATCCCAACCCAGCACTCTTAACGCTTCGATTCCTGTCATTCTCAATCAAAATAAATGATCAGCTGATCACTGTTCCGTGATTACGGTACTAGATGGTACTCATGGTCATAGGTAAACCGTAGACCAATTTACCTTTATAAGAGTTATTTTTTTAATATTTATGTGGTTTTTTTTATCCATAAATTATGGGTAACAGTTATACTATGTGATAGTGTAATTTCGACTAAATAAACACTTTTAAAACGAATGAGCTGTTATGAAATACATGATTTATGTGACGTGTTAAGGGTTAGAAAATAAACAAGCCAATGATTGTTCGTTTCAAATTTACTTTATTTATTGGTAATCATTGTGGATATGTTAAGCGAAACAAATATTTTGAAACAAAGTACTGCTTATGCAATATAATTTATCCAATTTGACAAGTAACAAAAAAAATGAGCCCAGGTATTTTCATCAACTGTAAGTAGTTTAGTATAGATGTAAATTATATATATCCAGTCATTTAGTTTATCGTAAAAATAACAATTCAATATTTCAGGAACAATTTAATGGTACAAAAATGGAAAATATAGGAGCATCAATTATACAACGTGCAATAGAAAAAGACAAGCAAGAACAATATACTATGGCATTAGTTTTGTACCAAGAAGGTTTACAAGTTCTTATTGAGTCTATCAAAGGTATATTGTAACAAGTATTTATTAAATGTAATTTTTAGTACAAATATAAAATTAATCTATTGTAGAGATGAAAGATCCTACGCGCAAAAAGCATTTTCAAACTAGAACAGCTGAGTATATGGACAGAGCCGAGAGAATAAAATCATTGATAGAGGAAAAAAAATCAAAGGGAAAGTACAGAGAACATATGAAAATTGAAAATGGAGCTATTGGATATGGATATCATTCAGTATTCGGCAGGTTTCTTGATTGCACAGTCACAGAAATTAGAGTAGAAGAACCATACATTAGAGCTGCTCATCAGGTATACGAGAATAAAGTTTATTTTGTTCACTTCTGAAACTATTAAAAATCATTTCTTATTAGTGTCAAAACTTTGTCCGATTCTGTGAATTGACTGTGACAAAATGTCTGGAATTATCTAAAATAATTTTAACAACAACTAGTGATCCAAATGATAAGGCTGGTCAGATATCTAGACTAGATGAATTAAAAACAAGTTTAGCCAATAAGTTAGTAACTTTAGAAGTTAAATTTTCAGATACTCTTCACGATAGGCAAATTACGTGAGTATAAATGGTGTTTTTAATTGTATGCGTTAATAAAATCGTTCTTATAGTTAAGTTAAATTTGCTTTTAGTTTAAGTAATGGATGGATCATTAAAATTGGTAGAGGATTAGATTATTTTTCGCCACCCAAAGGAAAATTTGTACTTGGCTACAACGACTTGGAGTTGCGTGCTTGTCGAGAAACAGTTGTTGATATATTTCATCAGAGTCAGCTACAAGATAATATAAAATAAGAAAAAGCGACTTTTAAAATTTATGCCACGATTTTCATCTATAATCAAATACCGTAATTTCATGCTATATACCGAACGAACTGTTGAGAAAAATTAACACAGTGCAAGCATCTCAATAACATTAAAAAGAATATCTTTTAATCTTTTATAAATCTCCTTACATACCTATAATTTTATTCCATACGATCAAATGAATTGTAAAAGTGCTTTTTATAGATTGTTTTTTTATAGATAGTAAAATGGTTATTGTCAATATATTGTACATATTGTATAACAGACAAGCATAAATTGTGACGATAAATTTCCATTTGTACACTTGTACAAAAAGAGAAAATTCACAATAGATTTTGAAATAAACAAAAGATAATTTGTAGTTCTATGGATTTTTTATTATTACCGTATACAAAATAAACCTTTTATCTTCAATCGGCAATGATATAAAAATATTAAGTATAAACTAGACTAGACTAGAATTCTTAAGATAACAATAAACGATTTATTTAAATATATACATCTAAGTTGATAAAAATTTAAATTATTCAAAAAAACTCAACTAAAAGTATTCGCGACGGATACAGTTGGAAGAAAGAATGAAACAACGAAAAAGACGGTATCTAATTTGAGCTGTAGTCCCATATCCTAGCAATGTCGATCTGTTCAGCTGCAATTTTGCGAGCGACCCTGAGTGACTTGGTGCTTTGGAAGCGTTGTTCGCTGTCCTCCTCGTGCTCCGGCAGAAAATCGGATCCGCCCACGGCGACGACCTGCTTGGCGATCTCCGGGTCGACGCACAAGCGCGTGAGCGCCTCGCTGGTGGTGGCCGCGAGTCGGCGATACTCGTCCTCGAGGCCGGGCGGCTGCATCCGCAGGAAGCAGACGAGCGCGACCGAGGCGCGGGTTTCGGCGAGGTGGGCTCGGGCCTGCGGCACTCGGGCCACTTGGCCGACGAGCGAGGCCACCTGCTCCATCAGGCAGACGTTACCGCCGCTCGATCTCTTGACGCACCTGTGAAACGCGACATCGGCGAGTAAGCACTCGTGAGTCGAGGAGGCGCGAATCGCCGGGGCCGGCGCACCGACCTGAGCAGCCGCCTGATGGACTGGCAGTCGACGATGGCGGCGATGCAGCGCCTGGAGGGGGCCAGGTGGTTGAGGGCCGCGGCGGCGAGCAGCAGGCTCTGCCGGCAGGTGCAGCGCTCCGCCAGCTCGGTGAGGGCGGCCACGAGCCGCGGCCCGTAGGGCTCAACGTAAGGCAGGCCGACGCGGTCCATCCAGGGCGCGGTGAGTTGCACGAGGAGCGCCGCGGCCTCGGTCCTCTCGGACAGCGGCGCGCGCGCCGCGCTCAGCGCGTCCGCGAGCACCTCGGGGCCGCCGTCGCGCACCAGCTGGTCCACGGCCTCGAGGCAGCAGCAGACGCTCGCGAGGGCGCGCAGTGCTCCGCAGCGCAGCTCGGCGCAGGAGCGCGGGGCTGCGGCCAGGCGGGCGAGCAGCGCGCGCACGCCGCCGCAGCGGGCCACGCTGGCGCCCGCCCGGGGCCCGGCCAGGCCCAGGGCCGTCAGGCCGGCGAGGGCGCCGCGGGCCGTGCAGCCGTCCTCGTGGCTCGCGCCGTCCAGCGCCGCCACCACCTTCTGCGAGCCGACGAGTGTCGCGTTAGCGGACGCCTCCCGAGCCTCCGGCTCCGCGAGCCCCCGACGCTTACCCGGACGCGGAGGTCCAGCTGGTGCTCCAGCGCCCGGTCCAGGCCGTCCTTCAGCCGGGCCAGTCGCAGGGCCGCGTCGCGCGGCTCCTCCTGGCGCGGGTGGACGCGCCGCGGCGGCGCGGCGCCGAGGCGCCGCAGCAGGTCCGCGGCTTCGGTCTCGAACACCCGCAGCGGCTCGCCGCACTCCGCTCGGTCGCCGATGCAGCTGTAACCGAGGGCAGCCGTGAGACGAGGCCGAGCCGGCGGGGCGCGCCGACCCCGCGGCGCAACTCACCGGAGGGCTTGCTGGTAGCGCCGCTCCACCGCGTCGGCCGCGTCGATCAGCTTCTTGGCGGCGGTGGTCGCCGAGGCGGTGAGCGGCCGCTGGTCCCGGTCGCCCGCGGTCTCCCGCTGCCCGGGCCTCCTCTTCGGCAGACTCTTGCTCTGCAGCGTGGCCGTGCACTCGTCCTCGGGCCCGGCGCGCAGCTCGTCCAGCCACGCGCTCAGCGCCAGCGACGGCGGAGGCGACTCGGCGGAGCGCTGGCTCGGCGCCGAGTCGTCCTCTTCGGGCGGCTCGCTGGCGTACAGGAAGTCGTTCAGGTGCTCCTCGATCTCGTTCGAGTTCAGCGAAGACAGCTGCTCCTCCTCGTCGTTGCTCGTCTGGCTGCGAACGCGGTTTCCAGCCGTCAGTCGCGCGCACGAATCGGCCGGGGGCCCGACCATGTTCGCGCTCGTCCTTCCGCTCGGCGGAAGGCGCGCGACCTCGAGGCTCGCTCGCTTATCGGGCGCGCCAGCGATAAGCCGCGTTACCCTCCGAATTCTCGATTGGGCCGCGCGGCGGCTCGGCCAATCGATCGATCGATCGAGCTGAGCGCGAAGTCGTCAGCGAGGTAGCCCAACCGTGTGACGGGCGGATGTGCCGGCATGCCGCGATAAGCATTCGACGTAACCGATAAAAAAAGAAGATATAGATAAAAAGCAAGCAGGCGCTGCGCCGAGGTCGAGCTATGTCCGGCTCGCCTCTTGGTCGGCTGAAACGGAGATCGGCGCGTAACACCGGAATTATCCGCTGCGATTCGCCGCGGCCGCGACGATGACTAATCCGCTCACCTGCGTGCTCGCGATAAATTCCTCGGCGCGATTCTCTCTCGCGCATGAGTATTCGCGGTGAGTCCGCGCGCGCGTTGACTCACTCTTCGCAGGACTACTCCCTTCCCCCCATTGTCTCGGCCGCCGCGCTCGCGCTCCGATCCGAGCCGTCGTCTCTCGGGCGGCTCGCTGCGTTCTCGCGCCGTCGCGCTGCAATTAGCGCCAATCGCCTCTCGATCGACGACGTCCGTGGCGCGACGCGCGCGGCAAACGACAATCTCGGCCAACGATGACGCGGCGATAAAGATGCATGCGCTGGGCAAACACGTCGGGCGCGCGCCCGATACGAATCCGATGCAGGGGCTCCCCGGGCGTCGACCGCGGCCACTTTGGAGAGTCGAGGCGCCAGTCGGGCGATTCGATCGCGCGCCTCGGCTTATCTCCGGCACGCGGAGCCCGACGGGCACTCGACCGCCGCTCACCTGCGAAACTGGAGCTGCTTGGCGGCGTGGAGGTCGTCGCGGGCCGCTCGGCTGGGCGCCGAGTCCTCGCGCTGCTTGGGGGTGGAGGTGTGCGCGGGGCCGTCGTTGGCGGCGGCGGCGGCGGAGGCGGCCGCCAGATCGGCCAGTCGCTGGCTCCTTGAGCCGCGGCTGGAGCGCCTGCGCCGCCTGCGACGCTCGGGCGACCGCAGACCACTGGTGCCGGAGCTGTCGGAGCGGCCCGAGTCGGAGAAGCCGGAGTCCTGGCTGCGCTGACCACGGCTGGTCGCCGGGCTGAGCGAGCGCCCGGGCAGCAGCCGCGGGGCTGCGTCCCTGAAAAAGCGCGCGTCCGTCAGCGGCCGCGAGCGGCACGCGGGTGTCGATCGCGCGAGGCTTACCCGCTCGGCTCGGCGACGTGGATGACCGTGGTGTCGGCCTCCTGCTCGCTGTCCTCCTGCGTCGACAGCTCGGCCTCGCGCTCCTCCGCGGTGGCGTCCAGGCCGAGGCCGGCCCGCGGGTGGTCGTCACCGCCGACGTCCCGCGACTCCATCCGGCCCCAGAACACTTTGCTCTGGTGGCGCTTGAAGCTACTCATCTCGGCGGCGGGTGCGAGCCTCGGCAGCGAGCGCGACAGCTGCACTGGCGCGCGCGCGCGCGCGTGCCGTGCGCTCGGGGGTGGCTGGCCCCCCACTCGAGCCCCGCGAGCGCGGCGGCCCCTCTCTCTCGCCTTATGGCGCGCCGCCTGCCCCCCGTGGCACTCGCGCCGCGCGCAGGTACACGACCTTCCGGGCGCTTCTGCCGCTCGGCCGATCGGCCGAGATATCGCGACGGACGAGGGGACGAACGCGCGCGAGCAGCGCGCTAGCGACCGACCGACTGACTGACTCTGCATCGGCGGCAGCGCTCTTCCGACTTCCTGGCTCGCTGCTCCCCTCTTCGCTCTCGGCCGGCACGGCTCCCCCTCCCCCCGCGGCGCCGCGCGGCCTGCACTCGATCCTCGCTCGCTCGCAGCCACTTTAAATGCCGCGACGACGCCGCTGATTAATTTTCCGCGCGTCGCTTGGGCGACGAGACCCAGGAGCGGCGGAGAGAAGTCGGCCCGAAGCGCCCGCGTAACGGCCTTTCTCTCGGGCGCGCCAGACGCGAGCAACCCCCCGGCGCAGCCTCGCCAGTAATGAAAAGAGGAAAAAAAGGGGAGGCAGCGGGAACAAAAGAAGCCAGCGCCGATGGGCGTAACGACTCCGGGTGCGCGAGAGAAAGAACGAGCTCTCCCGGACTTGCCTTCGCGCACCTCGAACCAGTTCCGCGAGCGCGGGCTCCTCGCGATCCGCGCGCACGTCGGACAGCGGCGACGCGGCGGCGCGCCCTGTCGGCTGCACGCGCCGTTACGGCCTTGTCGCGCGTACAATGGGCGCGCGATGAATAGAGATGCCTGAATCACGGTCCTGTTAGGCGCTCTCGATCGACGCCGTCGACGACGCCCGATCCGCTCGAGCAGGCGGCCGAGAGAAACGTCGGTAGCCGCGGAGAGGAGCGGCGGCGCGCGCCAATCGGCCGATTACGTGGGCCGACGGCTGCTCGATGGGGGACCAGGTGCGCGCCAGCCACGAACGGGGGTCGGCGCAGCGTTGTTTGCTTGGCCGTAAAAACGAGCCGCACGCGCCACCCGTCCCATCTGCCGCGTCGTGGGCGTTAGAAAAGGGGGGCCAGCGGGCACGCACTCGCGCGGGACGATGCGCAGCGGACACGCGACACCGCGACTTCCTCCCCCTCGCGGCGCATCTTTCGAGGGGGTTGCGCCGAGAGCCTTTTCTTTCTCTTCTTCCTTCGTTTCTTCCTTCGTTTCTTCCTTCCTCGCTCGAGCGTTCGGTCCGCTCTCGCCCGAGGACTCTTATCTCTCGAGCGCGGCCTAATCGCTTTGCCCGCGGCTCTCGCGCTCGCCGTACCCGGCTTTCTCTCTCGCGACGCCGACGCGTCAGCTCCGAAAATAGCGCGTCGACCGCTTTCCCGCGACGATAAGCCTCGGCGTGCCGCGACAGCCGGAGCGCACGTGCGCGCAGCCCTCGGACCGGGGAGTGGCGTTTTCGCGCTCGCGGTGAATCAGCGCGCCGCGGTGTCGTTGCGCAAGCGCCGGCGCAGCTGCGTCGCCGACCTGACTCAGCTCCGCGATCGCGCGCGTTCCGGGCCCCGACAATGACGAGCCGCCGCGCCGCCGGTTTCATCTCGGCCGCGCGCACCCCTATTGTCGAGCGATGGGGGACAGCTGCGCGCGAGCCGTTACGAGAGTCGCGCGGCGCCGGGATATCGATCGCGCCGCTCTCCGGATTGCCGGCGATCGTCGCGATCCGAAGGGAACGTCGGCCGCGCGGTTATTTTTGGAGCCGCGCGCCCGACGCGCCCAACGCGCGCGAGGGGGCCGAGTCGGCCGAGGCTTTTTTTGGATCGCCGCGCGACCTTTGTCCGCGAGCGCAAGGGCTCTGCCCTCGGCAGCGCAGTCTTTGTCCTCGACGCAGTCGCGGCCGAACTTCCAGCGTGCCTCGACGGCGACGGAGGAGACAAAGCGCGCCGCGCGAGATCGACACGACCGAGCTCGTAACGGCGTGGTGTCGCGCGAGAAAGACGACACATTGTGCTCCGCTAGGAGCGGCCGAACCGGAGACTGCGCGCACGTGCGCGAGCCGCGCGCCGATGCAATTTTTTCAGCGCCCGCGATCATTGTCTCCGTCGAGTCGTTTCTCCGAAGCGCCGGACGCTGCAAAGCAAGCCACTTCTCGTGCTTTCTATTTTTATTAGCCCCTGCCTCTCGACCTATCGATTGGTCGTGCATCGAAGGGCAGAAAGGCGAGGAACGCGTACGCTTAAACGAGCCAAGAGCAAATCGATGGATTATCGTCGGAAGGTCGAAGCTTATTTTCGTCGCGATGCGCGCGAGGAATAACTGTATGGCGCCTGATGCGTCACGTGGAGAATGCGCTTGTCAACGTCTTTCAATGAACGTCTCTTAATTGTCTGACGATAATGGCTTTACTTTCTCATAGCACTTGTAGGGCGGGAAGGACTTTCCCGAGAGAACGATAAAATGCATCGTTCCATTGCGTTACTTCGAATGGCGATCATTATGTCAGAATTTCGCCGACTCTTGAAATCCTGTAAAACTAATATGTCTTCATCTAACTCACTTTTCGGAATCCTCGATGATACTTTTTTTTCATAAATGTTCGAAACACATCTAATTGTTCACGTGCATTTTATTGCCTTATAAGGAATCGAATTCAGAGCCACACCGTAAAAATACCATGTGATCGAGTCACTTGCGACATCTGTCTTTTCGTTTGCTCACTGCTTTCTCAATTTTTAGATTTCTCCTCCTTCGATTCAAATTTATAGCACCTCTTTTATTTTTATTCAGATTCCTCGGACTTGATGCTTCGTTCATTTATCGAGTACTAATACAATGAACGCACCACTATTAAATAACAGAGCTTGATTCAACATTCTAGTTACAAATAAAAGTTGATATTATCGTTTGTCGGCATACGGTTGCAAGACTAGCTCCATCCTTGTTTTGTGTGTGTGGGAGTGATATTAGCTTTGAGTACGGTATTTAGCTCGAGTTTTCGTCTAAAACCTCTTAAAACCCCATAAACGACAAAATGGTAAGACTTTCCATAAATTCTTCGTATATTTACCATTCTATTTTCCGCGAACGATTGCTCGGTGATGGCTTAAAACCTGCAAAATGAGATGTTATACCGGTTCACGAGTTACTGTGACGACGAATGGCACACGTGCTTCATTTTGCTCCAAAAAGCGTTTAATTATCTGTAAATCAAAAAAAGTTGATGATCTTCGCAAAACTGCGAGTTTTCTGAAACGAAACAGTTAAAATTTGTATTTTTTTTATAAATGATATTTCCGACCTCAACAGACATTTTCAAGAATGATTTTTAGGTTATAATTATACCGCAACGCCATAATACGTTTGTCTAGTTTTATTACATTCCTCCTGACGTTGATCAAATATTGATTACACTTAATATATTTGTCGAAGGTGTCGTTAAATCCTATCAGAGTATTGAAACATGAAGCAGAAGAAGAAAAGGCTGAAATTGCTAGATTGAGTCTTTTTATTGGAGCAATAGCCATTGGAGACTTGGTAAAGTCAACTCTAGGTCCAAAAGGCATGGACAAAATTTTAGTGTCTTCAGGACGTAACGCCGGAGAAGTGCAGGTCACTAATGATGGTGCTACAATTCTTAAAAGTGTTGGTGTTGACAACCCAGCAGCCAAAATTCTGGTAGACATGTCTCGTGTGCAGGATGATGAAGTTGGTGATGGAACTACTTCTGTCACAGTACTAGGTAAGTTTGACTTTTCTACTTTTAATTTTTTTAATAATTGCACTAATTCTCATATATTTTATTTCAGCATCTGAACTATTGAGAGAAGCAGAAAAATTGATTGAAAAAAAGATTCATCCACAAACAATCATTGCTGGATGGAGATCAGCTGCTGCCGTTGCAAGAGAAGCTTTGAAAAATGTTGCAACTGACAATTCCGCAGATCAAGAACATTTCCGTGAAGATCTTTTAAACATTGCGCGTACTACTCTTAGTTCTAAAATTCTGTCACAACATAAGGAACACTTTAGTAAATTAGCTGTGGAAGCAGTCCTTCGTTTGAAGGGATCTGGCAACTTATCAGCCATTCAAATCATCAAGAAGAGGGGAGCAACATTGTCTGATTCATTTTTGGATGAAGGTTTTCTTTTGGACAAAAAACCAGGCATGCATCAACCACAGAAAATTACTGATGCCAAAATTCTTATTGCTAATACTCCCATGGACACTGATAAAATTAAAGTATTTGGATCAAGAATAAGAGTCGACTCAATGGCTAAAATTGCTGAGCTGGAATTAGCCGAGAAGGAAAAAATGAAGGTTCTGAACACAGCATATCTAAAGATTAATTGTATTTTAAGGTTGTTTGTACTCAGTAAAATAAATTAACTGAACATTCCGTTTTTGCAGGACAAAGTTGATAAGATTATCAAGCACGGTTGCAACGTATTTATCAACAGGCAACTGATTTATAATTATCCTGAGCAATTGTTTGCCGATGCTGGTGTAATGGCTATCGAGCATGCCGACTTTGATGGAATCGAAAGGCTGTCGCTTGTAACTGGTGGAGAAATCGTAAGCACCTTCGACCACCCAGAAATGGTAAAACTTGGAACGTGTAAAACAATTGAACAGGTTCGTGAATATTCTCAGATGTGCAGTGTCGCTAGATTTCAAGCTTAACCGACATTCTATGAACGAACAGGTGATGATTGGTGAAGACACGATCCTTCGTTTTTCTGGCGTGGCTCTAGGAGAGGCTTGCTCCATTGTCATCAGAGGAGCCACTCAACAAATCCTTGATGAAGCCGAGAGATCATTGCACGACGCTCTCTGCGTGTTGACATCGACGGTACGCGAGTCGAGAATCGTTTATGGTGGTGGCTGCAGCGAAATGGTAATGGCTTGCGCCGTAATGAAGGCTGCTGCTGCTACGCCCGGCAAAGAAGCCGTAGCCATGGAATCCTTTGCTCGAGCTTTGCAACAACTCCCAACGGTCATTGCTGATAACGGTGGTTATGACTCGGCTCAACTTGTCAGCGAGCTCAGGGCTGCTCACAATTCTGGCGGTTACACCATGGGATTAGGTATGTTTGAACCGTACTTTATTCGGAAGTTATATTTTTAATGAGAAAATGGAGTTGACTGATTTGTTTTTCCACTTCAGACATGGAAAAGGGAGAAATCGCTTGCATGAAGAAGCTTGGCATTACAGAGTCATGGGTCGTAAAAAGGCAGGTACTTCTTAGCGCAGCAGAAGCTGCAGAGATGATTCTCAGAGTTGATGACATTTTGAAGTCAGCACCGAGGAAACGAGTTCCAGACCGCGGCCGTTGCTAAAGGCATTATCTCCGAACTTTCTATTCGTTTCATTGTCACGCTTCACATTTTTATTTATCGAAGGGAACGGTCACTCAAAGGCCTTCCTCTTAAATAGTGCAAATTTTTTATTGATTCATTGAAATTCAATATCTGTGCAGGCGTATCTTCTTTTAAATTCACTCAAATTAATTAAAACTGGTTGATGGTTTTTTTTGTCATGTTGACAAGTTTCAAGTATTCGCATAAAAGTCGATGACGACGAACAGATTAGATTTATTATTCTTCACAAACGGAAAATGTGCTATTCACTATTGCTACTAAACACTGAGGACAACTCTAAGCTTGATATTTTCCAAGAATGTAAGCATTTCTAAGGTAAAGTTTAATAAATAAAAGAAATTTACATATTTTATATGTCTAAAGGAATAGGGTTGTAATCAATAATTCATTACACTTCCTTTTATATCAAATATTTTATAACTTTAATAAATATCAGTTTAGATATAATAAAACAGCTGCATTCTTTGTACATTAAATGTGGAGTTAGCCACAATGCATTTCAACTACTAGAAAAGACTAAGAAATTTTATACAATTATAAACAACCAAAAAATTTCCAGGACTATTGAAAATAAATTTAAGTAAAATTTTAATATGCAAATCGCAATTTGGAATTGTATCCCAGTTTATCCAAGTTAGGTGTGCAAGCATAGTTTATCATTGGTGGTGGGCCACACATAAGTACAATTGTATCTGAAGAAGGAGGATACATGTGATCCTTGATCATATCAGCATTAACAAAACCAGTACTATACTTCCAGTCTTCGCTACTTGTGTCCACTGTATACCAAACCTTGATTTGATCAGGATGGGTTTTGGCTACCTCTTCTAGTTCCTCTCGCAGTAAAATATCTTTTTCAGTCTGATTTGCATATAGCAGAGATACTTGTGTCTTGTCTGTGGGATCTTTTGCAATAGCTCGAATGAGTTGCAACATTGGTGTAATACCTGTGCCTCCAGCGATCATAACAGCCTGAAATATTATAGTAATTATAAAAAATGAGTGACCTGAAAGTCTCAATTAGTCTGTTGATAGCATTTTTACCTTGGAAACCGTGTATTCCGTAGGAGGCTCTTTCCTCAATAATTTTATTGAAAATTTGCCTTGACCCTTGTAAACAAGTCTGCCTGAAGGTCCCCTAAAATCTACGGTCTCACCAATTTTTAGACTTTCCAAATGCTGTGACATTTTGCCACCTTCTGGGAATTTGGGATGAACATTTCTAAAGTAAACCTACAAGATTCAATAAATTTAAATACCTCACTATTTTATATTTAATTAGAAATTATATTTTGCTCACCTTTATAACAAGATCTACATGGCCATGGTCATCATCACTAGTGACTGGAGTGTATGCTCGTATGACAACATCGCCATCAATGTTGGCAGTTAAATGCACATGTTGACCAATAGGTAAGCCAAGTGTATGGCTCGGACTTGGCAGACCAAATCTAAATAACCTAGTATCATGGTTTATAATGATTTTCTCAACAAGTGGCAATGGGTACTTGACTGTGGGCTCTACCAGCAGTATATTCTTCTTTTTATCATCTTTGAATGTGAAATATAATTTAATTGCTACACCCACTGCTATTATTGCCCCTACAGCAGCCAAAGTAGGCAAAATCTGAAAATTGCAGTGTCTACAATATAATGATTTTCAAATTCTTTTTCATTAGTCTCTCTGCAGATAGATGCAATTTATGATAAATTTTTGTTTCAAGCATGTTAAAATATTAGCTACCACTCTCATTTGTTAAAAAAAAATAATTAGATAAACAAGAACTTGGGTGAATTGCTCGAAAATAAAATAAATAAAGTACGAGGGCGAAACACACCGTATTCAACGCTTGAGCAATGTCATATTACAAAAAATTGGTAATGTAAGCAAAAACACTATTGAAAATCATTGAACAGCACGGCATAGATGGAAAACCTTGAAGAGTTGTTGAGGTTAACAGATTAGAATGAAAGAGGCCGCAAAGAATGCACAGAGACGACAAAGGAAACAAATATCATTCGATTGTTGGAACGAAAATGCTGACTACTCAAGTTTGTAAAAAACCACTCGGAATATGCAAGCAACAACAAGAAAATGATTAATGCATCGTTGAATTAATTACCACTTGCGTGTGCGATGACATCGAAGCGAAACTGGAGGGTAGTCGCGCACGTGGTTATCTAAAGCTGCTAGGTAGTCGCAAAGAAGAGCGAGACGGAGCGACGCGCGCCTATACATCTATACAGCGCTCACGTATATACGGGAAAAAAGTAGTTAGAAAAGTGGTCTGGGGATGGTCAATCAAAATTCTATGTAGGCCAGACACAAGGGAGCCACTGGGAAAGTAATTATTCGGGCGCGCCGGCGAGATTGCTCTGTATGTATATATAGGCACGTTGAAGCTAATTTTGCCGCAGGTGCGAAATACCCATTGCCGTCGACACAAGGCACTCCATTGTATTGAAATTGGATAAATGTCGCGCGATCGACATCGAGTCGGGCGTTTGACTCGAGTGGCTGTCGATCGTCGCTGCTGTCGGATCGGGATGCCTTGCACTATCGACTCGATTAAATACAGGAAGCTCGTGCTTTCGCCTAAGATTATGTAACGGTGAAGGTATCCACGGCGTAACGAGGTCCGAGCCCAAGAGCGGAGAAAGAGGCCGAGCGACGGCGAGTGCCGCGAGTTACATAAACCATACGGGCCGGCCGAGAGAGCACGTATACAGGCACCGAGCCGCCTCGGTAGGAGGGTCCCTTCCAAATAGACGCGAGCGCGCAGAGGCGATCTTTGCCGGTTAATAATAACCGCAGCGGCGTTTTTACCTCGAGATCGCCGAGTGGCTCGCTCGCCGCCGCCGCCTCGCTGGCGCTCATCCTGCTCGCGAACTTGACCGGCCTCGAGGAGGGTCCGCGGATGCCGAGCGCGCGCGCGTCGCGACGAGTCCTGCGGCACAGCGCACGCGTTGCGACGACGACACGCCGACTGACTGGCCGTGGCGTGCCACGCGAGGATCGCGCGACCTGCCGCCGCGCGGCCGCGAGCGTGTGTGGGTTCCAGCTGCGCTGCGCGGCACACGCACGACAGGGGCCGCTCGCGCTTAATCTCCGGGGCCATTCCAGAGATAACGCCACGCGCCGAGCTCGCCGAGCTCGCCCGTCCTCGATTCCGCGCGAGCGCTATTATTGGACGCTCGCGCCAGAGCCGACTGTTTTTTGCGGACTCGTATGTCGTTATCGCGATCCTCGCGAGCCTACGCATATTGTTTTTCAGCACGGGGAGAATAACACTCGAGGCAGCTCCTATCGATCGAACAGGAAACTGCACTTGGACTGCGTCAACGAGTGCGCAGAGATAGTGCAGCTTATCGCTGATTCTTCTTATCGCTATGCTTGGCGACAGCTCGTGCCTTGGATTCCGATCGCGTTCACGTGTATTTAATTAATTCAACGCGACACAAGCAATCGTCGCCGATTAAATGCCTGCCGTTAGTTCACAGAAGGACATTATTTCTTTTCTACGGATGTCACAGCTTCGATCGTACGCTGTTGACTGTATGGAATCGTGCTGCTCGGTTCGCAGTTAATCCGTGACCGGACCGAGGAACGTAAGCGGAAATGCCTCGTTTGCGGGATCGAGAGGTCGACAACACCGCGTTCGTCAAACGAAAATGCTCTCGGGAATCCCGCTGATCGGAGTCGCGGCAACGGACGCGTGCGTAAACACTCGACGCGCCCACGCCCGAGCGCGAAGCCGTATCGAGATGCTTCGAAAAGAAAGAAGAAAAAAACAGATCTTGGCTAAATATACGGACGATCGCGCGGCGGGCGCAGACGTCGAGCCCTCATCCTGTTCTCGAGACTGATGCTCGTGCATGCGCTGCGCGTTTATCGAATTCCGTCCAATTAAGTTTTGGGCGCGCGCGGCGATCAATTCTAAACGTTTCCGAAAATAAAAGGAGAGAGAGAGAGAGAGAGAGAGAGAGAGAGAGAGAGAGAGAGAGAGAGAGCGCACGAGATCGAGATGAGGCCGAGCCACGCTGATCGCACAGTATAGCGTAGCTTCCTTCCTCGACCTGCAGCATCATCATGAGAGCGGCGTTACTCCGAGTGCTCTGGTACGTAGATTGTTTCTTGTTCTCTTTCTCTCCCAGTGAGGTCGACTCGTTTGCCTCTCTCTTTGTCGCCCTTGCTCTAGACGTCGCAAACGTTGCAGGGCGTGCTCGATGCTGACAGTGGCGGTGAAAGCGCGGAAGCTCGTCACCGAGGGGGAGAAGAACAGTCCCCGGGTGAATCCTAACTACGACCTGTGCGAGGACATCCAGTGTCTGGCCGTGGGTCGGTAGCCGATCGGCCACGTGAGTATGGCGCGCTATCCAGGCGCTTGACCGACGCCCCGTGCCTTTGCCTTTCGCAGAGGACATCTTCAACCAGACCGTCGACAGCAGCCGAGCACCTTGCGAGGACTACGTGAAGTACGCCTGTCACAAGAACTACAGCGGCAGTCGCGACCACGACCCCTTTCCCCAGGACCCCAACCAAGTGCTCAGCGATCTGATGCGTGAGTCCGTCGCGATCGATCCTCGCCCCGCCTCGCGTTCATTTCCTAATTGGCTTTGCGTGTAGACATACTGGACCGCGATGTGCTGGACGAGCTGGATACGGGCAATTACGCTCTCGAGATCGAGAGGACCATCTTTCAGCTGTGCAAGAATCGAGGTACGCGCGACGATTTCTCTCTCTCTCTCTCACTGCGATTTTGACGTCTGGCTCGATGCACACGGAGATCAGGTGCATTCACCGCCGACGAGAAGCTTCACTACGAGCGATCCGTCCTGCCGAGGACCGGCGCAAACAGGCTGGAGCGCGAGTTCGATTATCCGCGGGGTCATCTGTCGGACTGGAGCGCGGTCGACTTGAGGTACGGCCTGGAGGGCTTTGGCTTTGCCTTCTTCGACGTCGACATTTACCAGCCCGCCGACGATCCGGAGGAACGCTACATTCTGGTGAGTGACGACTCTCCCGCCTGGACGCGTTTCTCGCGGAGATAACGAGATTCTTGCAGATAAAGCCGCCGCCCAACGAGATCATGAAGCAGTCGGATCTGCTGAGCCAGCGCTTCAACAAGCGCGACGGCTACCGCAAGTCGGACCGGAAGTACGACAAGCTGAGCAACTTCATGATGGAGCTGCTGGAGGTAAGCCTCCGAGCGTCGTCGCCAGACCGAGTCGCCCGATAGAGTGCATCGCACACCGTCGAACGTTTCAGATCATGCCCCGAGGCACGTCGAAGCGGCGCGGCTCCGACGTCGCCAAGCTGACCGTCGACGACTGGACGCAGAAGTACGAGGCCCACGTGAGCCACAAGTGCGCCAAGGTGAGCGGCGCGCGTCCGCCGGTCGACCCGAGTCGAGCCGTCACGCCTTCGCCGTGCGATTGCAGATCGAGTGGTCCAACTACCTGAGCAAGCTCTTCGGCAAGGTGCGCGAGCCGGTGCGCGACGACACCACGCTGGCGGTGCAGAACGAGGCCTACTTCTACGCACTGGCCGGGCTGCTGTCGCGCACCAACGACGTGGACGTGATCGGTAATCGCCACCGTCGCCAGCGCTGGCTCACCAGCGACTAACCGATCGCTTTCCGCCGCCCGCAGCCGACTACGCGCACCTGCACTTCGTCTCGAGGAGCATCGGCCTGGTGGACCCCGGCTACCGGACCTACTCCGCGCTGCCGCAGATCGACGGGTGCGTTGGCCGCGGCGCGCCCTCGCCTCTCGCCCGCCCACGCGTGATACAAAGCGCGCGCGTTGAACTGTTCGCAGGTTGAGCTGCACGCCCGGGCTGCTGGCCGGCAGCCTGTACAAGTACGCCGACAGGTACTTCCCGGCGGAGAGTAGACTATCGGTACGGCCGACGCGCGCCTCCCCCGCCCCAGCCCCGCGCGCCCTCGCTCATCGTCGCGGCTCTCTGTCGCAGCTCCAGGTGCTGGCCCACAAGGTGCGGGACGCGGTGGTAGCCAGGCTGCGACGCACCGTTGGCGCCCTTGACGCGGCGCCCGGGCCCGCGGGCAAGCTGCGCCGCAAGCTCACCGGCTTCGTGGACAAGTTCGCCGAGGCCAGCGTCCACCTGGGCTACCCGGCCTGGCTGACCAACGCCACCGTCGCCTACAGGCTCTACGGCGTAGGACCGCTCGCGCTCGCGCCTCGCACGCACGCGCCTCACCACACCCTTTCGCCGCTATCTTTCAGACGAGGAAGGACAGGTACTCGTCGGCCAGCTTCTACGACAACCAGGCGCTCGTCGTCGAGCAGCTGCTGGAGGAGAAGCTCCGCACCTGGAAGCGCCCCGGCATGCCCATCGTCGAGTGAGTACGCGCTCGCGCCGCGACGCTGCGCCCGCGGCCTACAGTCTCCTGTATTTCCGGAGGACCTTGCTTGCAGCCTGCGCGAGCTCGGCAAAGGCTTCCAGTCCAGTCGGATCGAGGTGAACGCCGAGGGGGAGGAGCCCGAGATCGGTAAGAGCCCGCTCGCCTCGGGCGCGCGCGCGCCCACGACCGACCGACCGACCTTGCGTTGTTTCAGTCGTTCCCTTCGGCTACTTCGCCGAGAACAACTACAAGCTGTTCAGCTCGCAGCTGTTCGAGTAAGTTGAGCCCCGACCGCGTCGCTCGCCCTCGAAAGCCTAACTGACGGCCATCCTCGTCGATAGCCCTATCAACTACGGAGCGGCCGGCGCGGAGATCGCCTTCAACCTGTACTACGCGCTGATCGACTCGAGTACGACGTGATGAGCGCCAGGCGCCCGCCGCCCAAGCAGCGCTCGCTCGTCCCTGTCACTCGGTTTTCTCCTTGTTGCAGTCCTGGACGCGGACAACTCCGTGGCGATCGGCCGATGCCTCAGAGAGCGAGTGCCCGACCGAGTCGGGGACCGGGTAACGAGGACCGCGCCCAGCCACCGCGAGGGCGCGCGACGCCCCTCGACTCGCTCTCATTTCAGGATGATTTCAGGACAGCTTCGCCAAGAGGGCCGCCGCTTACCTGCTCGCTCTCGACACGGCCTACGAGGCGCTCCCGTCCAAGCACTCCTACCCCATCCAGTTCGTGGACTTCGGCGCGATGGCCGACACCGACGTGTTCTTCCTCTCCTTCGCCAAGGTATCCGCCTCTCCGCGCTCGACGCCGCTTCGTTTCCCGATCCGCGGGCTACATCAACCGCCCTCTCCGCAGTCGCTGTGCTCCATCACGCCGGAAGTCACGAGCCTGCCCTACGCCGAGGAGAGGGACCAGCAGAGGTCCTACCGAATCGGCGATTACCACGTCTTGTTGCGTTACATCGGGTTCGCGTTCAACAATTCAATACCCTTCGCGGAGAATTACCTGTGCACGGACCAGCTGAGAAGGCTGCGAAAGTTCGAATGCGACCCGCTCATTTTTGACTTCGCAGCTCTCTAATGGCACTCTCCGCATCCAACACTTTTGTATCTTTTCAATTTCGACGCGAATAAAATCTATTCAAAATACGCACGCTTTTCCATTATTTACAGTCGATCTGCAATTTCAGTATTACCATTAACATTATAATTAATTATTCGGCTAGAATCAGAGATGCGAGCAACCAGGTTATTTCCATTAGAATGGACCAACCAAGTCATTCTCTTTTGTATTTTCACCCGCCGGGTTCAAAGCTTTTGGCTGCGCACTGTCCATTCGCTTTCAACGATCAGTAGTAACATTAAGTTTTTTGTATAAACATACTAGGTGCCGGCATCCAAATTATAAAGACTATTAAAAACATTCATGAACAAGTAGTAGTTAATTCGTGCCATGAGCTAACGACGCCCTCAATCAAATCAGAAATTCATCGATTATTTCAGTAATTCAAAATCAAAAACTGTCATAGAGATAAAGGCTTCCGTCCAATCCATCGAGTCTCGGGACTATCAGGAGCACCCGGGTCTCGAAGCAGTCCACGCGTTCTCCAGAGCTCTAAATTTCCACATCCCAATCGATCAGCTGCTCGACAACAAGAGCCAATAACCAGAAAGATAATAATATATAATTAAACAAAATAATTATTTTTTTTTATTTTACAATATATTAATATTACTGGTCTCGCCAACTGAGTCTACGCTTCTTTGCCGAACAGCTGACTGGAAACTTGGAGCAGTCTGAGGAGCATGCGCACTGCTACTCCGAGTACTACTTCGACCAAATACGGCCGTAAGCCTTTAACTTTACGGTACAAGTTTTTTTATTTTGCATCCACACACAGCAACTTTTAGTTAGTAACGTACTCGATTACACGATGACACTACCGGGCTTCCCTTCCGTAATAATACAGCGATAACTTGAGCGCCCCTGACTGGCCGGTGGCCCACGGCCGCGAACTAAATCTATATATCAACGTCATTATAGGTTATGTTATGGAAAATGTTCTAACGCGCACAGGATACTGATTGTGATTTTTTAAGAAAAACTGAACAAACATTCGTCCTACTCACCCATGGCGGTATTACATCGAGCGCTGTTTACATGGTTTAATCTTCTTATTTTCTTGATTTTACTGGTGCTCAGACTTGATCAAAGAATACAATGGAATTGGTTTATTGTGTTTATTCCTATGTGGCTGTACGACAATATTTTACTAATTTACATCACATTCAACATGATTTTGTTCTGCAAAAATGCTCATGATCGTCTTATTAGCCTTCGAAGAATGGTAAGCTTTGACTATGTTTTATTCATTCATGTAACTAGCAAATCGTTAAATAATTTATTATTTTTTTCTACACTTCACTAATTATGCATTATTCTACCATTAATGTCTTATGATTGACTACATATTTGGTATTTTTACTGACAGATATGGTACATGGTGGCTGTACTTATGAAATTAAGCGCACAAATACTTGTATGTTTGAAATTGGAAGCAACACAATGGACTCTGCTAGCTAAAGTGGTTTTAGCACCATTCTGGGTATTATTTGCTGCTTTGGCAGTTGATGTTTTTGCTCATCTCTTAGAAGATACCAGAATTATTATATTATAATAGATTTAACAATAAGATGTCGCATTAAACTTATAGTTTTTTGACAATGGTCTTTCAGTTATATTGAGATACAGCAGAGTCTATCACTATGATCTACTAAAATGAATAGTTTATATGCACTGTCATTATCTTGATATGCAAACAAGAATAAAGCACTCTGTCTGCTAGACCAAGATATAGCTGCTCACAAATTCATTATTTTATAACTCTTGTCGTATTTGTAATAATATTTTTATGTCTGTGGAAGAACCTTATATAACACAGTCACAAACATTCACTTGTCTGGTACTGACTCAAATTATCAAAATGCTAAATTTAGTTTCTGTAAAAAAATTCTAAACTCTCTAGTTTGTAGTCAAACATTAGAAGGTTTAGGCACTGAGCGGGAGTGAAACTCACTAAAAATAATCTAGATAAGCCAAGGATGAATAGGTCACAGATATAAATAAGTAAAAGCAACTTGTTGGTTATTAAAACTGGTGTCATTAGTGTTGTACCCAAGGGTTTGGAAGTATACTTTTTTTAATTTTCTGTGATATTACCATTTGTTAATGGACTATTACATATCTGTCACTGTTGTGCATTTGGCAATGAACATATAAAAGCATAACTATAGAACGCTGTTTTAAATATAATTATAACCAGAAACCTGCCAGTATCATCTTTATCTAGACAAGAGGTAACTATTGCATTAATTGAACCAACGTTTAATCTTCATTAGTCATCTCATACACAATCAACTATTTCAAAAAATGTCAAAATAGTATATTTGTACTTATTTAATTTAGCTCAAACAATTTTTTTTTTCCAGATGTCTCCTAAAACAATTTTATTTTATTTTTGCCTAACCGTCATAAGACAGTGTGTGAAGGCTGTTACAGTAGTAGAAGTTTCAGCTGGTCAATTAGCAATACTGCCATGCCCGAGCAGTGATGATGATCATAGATTTATGTTCTGGCAATTAATTGATGAAAAAAATATTATTGGTCCAGGAAATCATATTGATCAAGAAAAATACAATTATGAAGTGCTGACAGGGAAACTGTACATCAAAGTAATATGAAGTTTTCAATACATATTGTCATTTTCACTCCAAAAATGAATTGTTATTTTACTTTTCATTAAAAAGGGTGTATCTACTGCAGAAGAAGGTTTTTACAGGTGTGTATCAAAAGGCGTAATAAATGATTCAGCTTTTAAATCTCAAGTGGTAGAGTTGATAGTAAAAAAGGAATCCATGCTTGGAGAAGATTCTTTTGAGGTATACCATGCTCATTTTTATGATTGTTATAAAGTAGCGTCAGTAAATTTTCAATTTATTATAATCTATTCTTTCTTAGACTAAGTTACTGACTGGAATGGCTGTTACGACAGTTATAATTGTTGGAATTGCTATAATACTTTTTGTACTACTCATTAAACATAGACGAACTCAAGGTTTCTTTGGTAAGAAATTATGATTTGCAAAAATGTATTTTTCTTATGAATTTTGAATTTATTTTTTTTGCTCGATATTCCTATAGATTTAGAAGACTCGCGCGAAAATTCACCTGCACGATATGTAAGGACCATGCAATCTACACCCGCGATTTCTGTTCCGAAACCTATAGAATCTGAAGGTATTGATAATTTTGGTATGGAAGTTGATTTTCCAAAGGTATTTCAACAAATGCAGAAAGGAGAAACAATGAAGATGTGATGTGATTTATAATATAGTTAGAATTGAAGCATGGAAAATACTACGGAAAAACGACATGTGATCATTTGAGTCTTTATATTATTGTTTGTAGCAGTGTTAAACTAAGTAGACTATTTTTCTAATTACTTATTATTAATTAGTTATTCAACCATTTGATGAAGAACTTGTTGCATACGAATTATCAAATTGAACTGTACAAAGTGTAATTATTGTATATAAGATGTACTGATATTATAAATTTTGTTAAATAAATTTCTTAACATGATTTCGTTGCTGACTAAAAAATAAATCTTCTTAAAATACTATGTATTAACGTTATTTACAAAACAAATATAAGCTACGATTCATGTTGTATCAAGACTGAGATGTAGTTGCACTGGTAGCTGGGGTAATATCCATCATGTTATCATCTCCGCTTTGTTCTAAATTTTCCTCTTCTTCGTAGTCGACTTCAGTTTCAAGTAGCCTGATTTTTCTTCTATTTTCACTCAGAATCGCCGCCACTTTTCTTGGACCACTCACAGCCAATTGTCTGGGAGTAATGTCTTGAAAAGGTTTTGATAAATTTCGATCAGCCACTTCATTTAAATTGACGATCAAGTCGGGCCTCATATTTTGAGAATCATTTAGTATTGCATGATTCACCGGCAATTGAATCAAACAAGAAGTGTTGTTTTCTTGATTTAAAATCAGTAAGCTTAGGTAATCTTGCGAATAAAATTTCAAGTCTGTTATTTTTTGATCTTCAGCTACTTCAGCTGGAATTGAAGACTCTGTAAATAAACAAAATCCATTATTCGATTTGCTCACACAGCTACAAATATTAATATTGTGTAGAAATTACTTTGCTTGTTGCTGACGTCAATTTTCATCGGTTTACAAACTAAAGGCTCGCTTCTAGAAACGGAATAAATTCTAAATAGTTGAAGAATTTTGTAATCACTGTTGGGAGCGACAACCATCAGATTTCCGTCGCTTAATACGAACTGGGAGCACAAATTATTTGTTACGGTCGTCAATTGAACCACACTTTGCTCAAAACGTTGCGTCAGATCTTGATATGCGCAAACAAATACTTCATTTATGGATCCAACAAGAATCTCGTGTGCTTGCATTAAAGATCCTTCAAAATCTTGCCTCACGATAAGAGGGTGACTTTGTAAACATCTGTTCTCGACAAGCATGGAAGCCCACTCACTTCCTTCAGGACTAAAACAAGTTTGCAACGGATCTTTTCGTAAATATTGGCCTAACTTTTCTAAATTGACACGCTTACGTTTACTCGCGTCAATTTCTATTTTATCAAATCCTCGAAGGAACTCGGCTATATATGTTAAATCTTGCTGACTTATTTTACTGATATCTGACGGAATTTTTTCATCGTTCAATCTCAGTATTACCGTGTACAGCCACCTGATAAAAGCTTTGTAGTCGCGCATACTATGATCAATAACTTGCTGAATTTCGGAAGTTTTGGCCAAGAATGATTGTGTGTCCGTGAGAGCCTTAGTAATCGGAGTTTCTTCTTTGAGACCTAGAGCTTCGTATGGTCCACCATACCTTACCATACCACGCATTTCCGACAAATGGTATATCAAAGCCATTCCAACGCTAGTCAGATGGTTGAGCACAAGTTTCTAAAAACAGAGAAGCGCGTTTCAGATTTACAGTTTTATAACTGTGATTAGTCAATTGTTTATTGCTAAATTACTTGAATATTAGTGTAGCACATATCTATACTGTGCCCAAGCTTTTTTAAGCCTTTTTCTGTTAGGTCTTTTTGTAAAAAGTATACAAGCTCTGTTGAACCATTACCAATCATTAATAGTTCTAAGAAATCTGCAGCAACACTTCCTGGTGGCTTGTCAGCTGCATACTTTGCAAGCTTTTCATCCATTTCCAAGAGGATAGTCTCCCATGCTTCGGAAATAGCCATTAGTGTTCTCGATAGGTAGTCCATCAAGAACTCTACATGCGATTGTATTTGAGCTATCTAAAAATTTAAGGAAATACTCTTTATGTAACGAAATTGTAAATAAGAGAAATCTGTATTACTTACACTCAAAAAAGCCTCGCTATCTTGTAATAAAATACATGATAATCTCACAACAACAATGCACTCTTGGCTTTTCCAAGTTGCCCATAGAGCTTCACCAGCTCCTCCACTTATTTCTAATATAGGTCCATTTCCAACACTAATCATTCCACAATAAAACATTCCAAATATATACATCATGATATTTCCATTTGCTTGGCCAAGCTAAAATATAATTGTATTTTGAGTTACTGCAAATATTACGTATTAATTGTTTAGACTTACCAATAAAATATCCAATGTTTGAGACAAAAATTCTTTCCTCTCAGGTTCAGAGCCAAAACTTCTATTTAAATTTGGTAAAGGTGGTAAATAAGGCCCAGTACAGGATGAGGAAACTTTATCATTCTTATTATTACAGCATGGTGGTGTAAGAGACAACCAGGATATGCAAGTACAAGACTCTTCAGACTTCAACTTGTTTTTATATACAATATTTTTATTTTCAATGTCGATTAAACAGAGCAGTTTCGATTTTGCATAGATCACAGCGATCAGTTTTCCATCAGGCCTCCAAGTAAGGTTTGCAATGGTGTCCCCTTCTTCGATGGGACCAAGCAACCATACCCTTTGCCAAGTTAATCTATGCAGTGCCAGTTCGCCTGAAATATTTATTTTTCTTTAAAATATATTGATTATGAACACGAGCTAAAAAAATTACCTTTGGCATTGACTATGGCTAAAAGATCCATGTTGGGCGACCACCGCATCAACGACACTTCACATGCAAGTTGACGCTCTTCCAGTTGCCTAATTGTTCCAGACATGATTGGTTTTACAATTACTTACAATAAAAATTATAATTTTGCGTAAGAAAACAATTGTATACACGGTATATTCTGCTCATGCTCCCGCGCGGATAGAACTTGAAGGTTAGATTTCAAGACAACAAAATTCAAATTCGCGCCTGCGCCTCGCGCGCATCTCTTCGCACTCGACTTTAATTTCATAAATGCTTGCAAGTTGCATCAATCGATCGTCATTGGCTGATAGAAACGCTTTCTTTGTTCGTACGTTCACCGAGCGAACTTGGAAACAATAAATGCAAAAAAAGGAAAAAAGAAATTTGTCAGACCGCGTCTGTTAAAAGAAGAGAGAAAAACAGATTTGCTTCAGTTTAATAAAATTCCATTGCAAATCCAAGATTGCAACGAGCTGTAACGGTATGTAAGGCGATCATGTGACTGCGAGAATGCTGAGATAGGAAGATCAGCTGTTCAAAAGATGCGTATAGCTATGCGGGATCTCTTTTTTTTCGAGCTCATCACTCGCGCAACGATCAGTGTCGGTGTATTTTTAGTCGCGGATGTTGAAGGGCGAAAGTGACCCTGACATCTTGAGCGGGCATTCCGATGAATTCTTTTTGATCCGCTCTTGTTGTTAGACGTTCAATGTTACGCGGATATTTTCGAAGACATTTGTCGATCAACGGTAAAATCGTGATTTCATCTATCGATTAGACAAATATCGGTTAAAAAAAGATAGACACCTCGCTTTCGAAATGTATATCTCTTTACGAAAAAAAAAATCGTATTATAATTGGACCCGTATATACATGCAGGGTGGAAGCTTAAGATATTGCGCATCGAACGATACGTTGGTGATTCGTCAAGATCAACAAACAAAGCTGTGGCGGCGATCGGAAGGGGAAAAAAATAAGCTCGTTCGCAAACGGCAGCCTTCGAAAAAAAGTCGTCGGTGTCTTGTCCGATTTCTTTCGGATTTGATACGAAACATTGAAAGGCTCTTGCGCTTGCTTAATTTTCGAACGTATTTCTCGAACGTTTGAACGGCGTCGTCTCAAAGTCGAGCTCGACGTTCAAGCGAAGCAGCATTTTATTGTTCGAGCTGACTTGGAGCCGTAAGCTCGAAAATACGCGCGTCTTGCCCACCGGATCGTCGGTACGGCCTTGAGCGAATCGAATCGATCGACGCGCAAGTTCCGACACTGGGGCGCCAGGTGGGTCCCGCTTGCACGCAGCATTGCTTCCGCAAAGATCGCGAGCCAAGAGCGCGCGCTGACGGGCCAGCAAGCAGCGGTGAAAGCTCGGCAGACGCAGAGCTCGGGAGAGGGAGGACGGGAACGAAGGGGCGTTCTCTCTCCCCGGGGCGGAAGAGCACGCGCGAGGGGGTTGTACGCGCGTGGCGCGTATCCGGGAAGGGCTGGCTCCGAGGTGGCAGTGGCGTCGGCGGTGGCGTCGGCGGTGGCGTCGGCGGCGGCGGCGGCGGCGGTGCGGGCCACGTGACCGCGGGCGGGCGGCGAGGCGCGAGGAATCTAAATCCGTCGGCGGAGCGCGGCGTCGCGGAAGCAGCGCGCGGCAGTCGATAATCGGCCGGCCGCTCGACGACGGACGCAGGCGCTCGAGCAGGCGCCCCAGCAGCAGCATGATCCGCGTCGACGAGACCGATCCTGTCGGCGGTAAGTGTGCGGCGCCGGCCGCGGGCGGTCGCGCGCTGAGCGTCTGTCTGTTGCAGAGCTGGAGCCGAGCTTCCCGTACAGGGACGTGCAGGTGCGCAAGGGCGTGGACTTCAAGCAGCACTACGACATCGAGTCGGAGATCGGCAGGTAGGCTGCGCGCGCCGGGGGCCCGGTGCCGAGTGGTCAGGGTCGTCCGCGGGTCGCCGACTTAGGACGACGGCCGGACCACGCCGAGGAGGACCGGGCGGCCGGGCGGCCGAGCGCGCCTTTATAAATAACCGCGGGTTTTCGGCCGCGTGGACGGCGGCCCGGCGCCGCCCGGCCTCCCGTCGGCGGCAACGTCGTATTTTCGGACGCGCGAATCGCGGCCGCTCCAGCGGCTCCGCCGGAGTTGCCGCCGCGGCGATAAATAGGCGCACTTGGCACGCGCGCGAGCGCCGCGAGCGACAGGTGGGCCGCTGGCGGTCGGCCAGCCAGCCAGCCAGCCGATAAAGCGCGCTCTGCCCGCAGAGGCAAGTTCGGCACGGTGTACAGATGCAAGGAGAGGAGCACAGGTCTGGCGCTGGCGGCCAAGGTGGTGAACGCCGGCAGGAAGGAGGACCGGCGCGCCGTCGAGCGCGAGGTGGAGATCATGCGCCGGTTGCAGCACCCCAGGCTCATCCAGCTCTACGACGCCCTGGAGAACGCCAAGCAGATCTACGTGGTGCTCGAGCTGTGAGTTTTGTTGCCGCTGTGTCCGTCCCCGCGGGCGCGCCTTGCGCAATCGCCGCCGAGCTGCGCAGCTCTTGATCCGCACGCTCGATTAATTCTGTCGGACGGCGCGCGCGGCGCGCGATTGCGCAAATCCATTGTCCGACGATCGACGCGCACTGCCAAGATCGAGCCCGCTCCCGTGGCCTTTCCCTCCTATATACCTGTCGCGCGCGCGCGCGCGCGGCTCTCGTCGTGGCGGCTGCGGTCCTACAAGCGGAGCGCTTGAGGCGGGAGTCGCGTCCGCCGCGGCGGGTCTAAAATTAAAAGCGCAGGACGGAGCTCTCACGGCGCGGCTTGCTTGCAGAATCGCGGGAGGCGAGCTGTTCGAGCGGGTGATTGACGACGACTTCGTGCTGACGGAGCGCAGCTGCGCCGTGTTCATGCGTCAGATCTGCGAGGGCATCGAGTTCGTGCACTCGCAGAACATCCTCCACCTGGACATGAAGGTACCTAGGCGACTGGAGCGCGCGTGCGCGTGCTTCCTCCCCCCTCCCCCACCTCGCTCTCACCCAGTCGGACTGTCGCTTCAGCCGGAGAACATACTGTGCCTGACCAAGGAGGGCAACCGCATCAAGATCATCGACTTCGGTCTGGCGCGCGAGTGGGATCCCAAGAAGAAGCTGCAGGTGCTGTTCGGCACGCCCGAGTTCGTCGCCCCGGAGGTGGTCAACTTCGACCAGATCGGCTTCGGCACCGACATGTGGAGCATCGGCGTCATCTGCTACGTCCTGTAAGAGCGCGCCTCCTCTTTCGCTCTCTCCCTCTCCCTTCGCGAACTGACCGACTCCTTGTGTGTCCGTCGCAGCTTGTCGGGTCTGTCGCCGTTCATGGGCGACACGGACATCGAGACGATGGCCAACGTGACGATCGCCAAGTACGACTTCGACCACGAGGCCTTCGCCGACATCTCGGAAGACGCCAAAGACTTCATCAAAGGACTCCTCGTGAAGGACATCACGTAAGTCGGCCCCTTCCTCCCGCACGCCTCTGCTTCCCCGGCGCCCGTCCCGCCCAGCCTCCCGCTTTCGCACCGAGCCGAGCAGCCGCGGACCCGCGCGTCCCCGGCCATTCCGCCACCGCCGCCGCCGCCGCCGCCGTCGCCGTCGCCGCGCAGCTGCAGATCGGCCGAAGAGCGAGCAAACCCGCGACGCGCACCGGGGGCCCGCTGCGGCACTGGCAATGCTGACGCGGCAATCTCGCTGTGGCTACGTTTCAGAGAGCGGGCGAGCGCCCTGCAGTGCCGCGAGCACCGCTGGCTGGCCCGCGGGACCGCGACCGGCCGGCGGCGGCAGCAACAGCACCTCCGGCCGCAACAGCAGCAGTCGGCGGCGCCGGCGCAGGCCCCGGGCGGCGACGCCGAGCTGGACGCCAGCAAGGACAACCTGCGGCTGTTCGTGGAGCGCTGGCGCGAGCACCCGCACAGCCCGTACGCCGTGGAGGGCGCGGCGGCCGAGTGGCCGCGCAGCGCCTCGCTGCGCGGCGCCAGCAGCCCCTCGCCCTGCGGCAGCGTGTGCAGCGAGGCGAGCGCCGCCAGCGCCGCCAGCGCCGAGTCGCGGGGCGCCGCGGGCGCGCTGCTCGCCGTGCCGGGCCTCGAGCGCCGCGCCTCCGAGGGCCGCGCCACCGACGCGCCCCGCAAGATCGACCCGGCCGCGCAGATCCTCCTCGCCGAGGAGATCATCCGGCTGTCCGAGCACCTGCGCGCCATCGCCGGGGGCCGGGCCTGCGAGCCGGCGCCGCCGGGGCCCGCCGCGGAGGGGCCGCGCCGCCCCACCGAGATCGCCGAGAAGCTGGACGGCCTCGCGCGGCGCCGCCGGCTCAGGGGCACCGCCTTCGCCGGCAGCCGCCAGGCCGGCGGCAGCGCGCCGCCCGAGGTCGACCTGACGCCGCCCTGGCGCCGCCAGGCGCGCGCCAAGCGGCGCTTCGGCGAGACCTGCCGCGACGTGCCGCGGATCGCCAGGCTGCGCGACCTGCACCGCGGCGTCAACCTCGACGAGCCCGCGAGCACCAAGGACCTGCTGCTGCGGCTGATGGACGAGTGGGGCGAGCTGGGCCGGCCCTGCGGCCTCGGCGGCCGCAAGAGCGTCAGCCTCGACTGGTTCGGCGAGGAGTCCGTGGCGCGCAAGTCCATCGACTCGCTGGCCGAGTACTTCCAGGCCGAGCAGCGGAAGGTCCGGCGCTGACAGGCCGCGCGCCCTCGCGAGATCCTACCCCTCCCCCGCCCTCCGCCCCCCGCCCCCACCCGTGCTCGTTGTCGACATTCCTGCGATCGGTCCTGCTCGAGTGCCACTTTTTTACATTGACCGATGCGCGCGTGCGAGTGTGTCTACGTGTGTCGCCTTCCGGAAATTGACGGCCTGTCCCCCGCACCCCTTCCCGTCCCCTGTACATATATCCGTGGGTCCTGTACGCGAAAGCAACGGCTTATTTTTGTAATACTGCGACGCGAGCTTCTCTTCCCTCTCCGCGGTTTAGCGTCGGACGAGAGGCTCGCCACTCTGCGCCCCTTTCGTTACTCGTTGTAGACGCCGAGTCTGCGAGATGTAAGAATGAACACTGTGGAGATTAGGACGTAAGGCGTATTAAAGTATTATGCAAACCGACAATTTTGTCTTTGACTCTACTGCTCAGCCGCCCCTCCCAGCCGTACGCGCGCGCTCCTCTACTCGACCTGCAGCCGATCAGCGAGCGCCAACGTACTAATGCTCCCTCGCCAACACCACTAACACAGGCGAGTGCTTACTAACCGCTGTGCGCTCGTGCAGCACACCGAGATGCTTGCTCGCGCACTGATCGCCGTCCGATGACGATGATGATGATCGCAGAAAGAGGCCGAGCGCCGAGAAGCTCTTGGAGCACCGCTGGCTGGAGGCGCCGCTGGAGAATCCCATCTCCAAGGTACGGCTCAAGCGCTACGTCATCAAGAAGCGCTGGGTCAAGGCCGTCAACACCATTCTCGCGCTGCGTCGCATGGGCGCCCACATCGATCTCGAGCTCGTTTGACTGCTGCCTGCGCCTTCGCCGTGTCCCTGCGTCGTTTCACTGTGCTCCCTTGCACGGACGACGTTTCTGTCCGCGAAAGGCACCCCCGTGCACGCAGTCGAATTGCAACGCTCACCAAGCGAGCCGAGCTTGCGAGCGTTGCAACGCTAAGCCGTGCCCGCGGAACATGATCAGCGGTAAACGCCGCTGATCATGTTCACTCCGTGCCTGTGCCGTCGCGCATCTGAATGTATGTACGAGATATCGTGATTCGCAAATTGTAACGGAAATCGCGGCTCTGTGCACGATCCTTGGTTTTTATAAAGTCAGAGTGTAAATAAATATATATGCTGTGAACTCAATATTTACCTTTTACCTGCGAGCTTGCGGTGCACGCCACGCCGACGACGCAGCCTATCATCGCGTACGACAACTGTTCGATTTGAACTGTCGCGAGGGCTCGACTCACCGCTATTTTCGGAAGATGCAACGAAGCCATTCGGAAAGAAAGGAAGAGTAGGCGAAAGCTTGGAGGGATAGAACAAATTTATTTATACCAACTACGGCACTGCCACGTTCGCACGGGCTGTATACGTATACCCCTGAGTGGCCGTTGAAGGTGTTCAAATGATGCCGCTCAAGAGTGCACATCGCTATTGCCAACCGAAGCACCTCTAATAGTACCAACCTATATTCCCTACGTACACCCAACGCGAATTGAATCGCGACCCCCCCCCCCCCCCTCCCCCCAGTTAGGTTGGTATGAGAATTCCGTCGTTGCATCGGAACGAAGAAACCGCGGGAATATTCAAAAATGAAAATTCGTTTTAAGATACGATAAAAAGCTAAAACGTTACTAATTTGTTTTTAGGTTTAAAATTAATTGTTTGCCGAACAATGAATTTAGATGCATGATTATTTGATTTTAGGTTTTAATTATATAATTTAAGAACGAGCGTTATACTATGGCCGATCTGAAAACCACCGTTACGGACTGAAAGTAGCACTCTACCAACCTAACTGGGGGGGGTCGCGATTCAATTCGCTTTGGGTGTACTACATGTGTAGCGTAGCAGACAGCGCAGTGGCGCATGCGTTTGTTTACGCTCATTCCTCTTGTCGTTTCTCCAACGTTCCTGTCAGTTTTTATATTGATACTCGCCGTTAAAATACAATCGAACAATTTTTCGACATGGTGAGTAATTATCACTCTAGGTTTTCCAAGTATTAATCGTTACTTGACGTTTTCTTGCAACTCTTTCAATTCTTAGGTTAACGTTTGTTTATGTGACAGCTGTATTTAAATGATCATTTGTGAAAACTCCACTTGAAATTAATCTTATTGTTTGCTTATTAAAGAGTGACTCTGACTCATTGGCATGCTGGTCTGCTTTTGCAAAGGAATATGATCCGTTAAAAGCAGGTAGTATTGATGGAACAGATATGGAACCTCATGATAAAGCTATTGCTCGAGCAATGAATGCTCATTACGAGCCACCTTATGGATTGAAGTCAAATCCAGAAAAAACCTTGTTCGTTTCTAGATTTGGCCCCAAAGTAACAAAGAAAGATTTGAAGGAGGTATGGTCTTTGTCAAGATCGTCTTGCTATCTTGAAACCTTAGTAATCATACTCTTGATATTTCAGTTCTTCTCACAGTATGGAGAAGTTGTTTCTGCCAAAGTAATATACGATGTGGTTACTGGACAATCCAATAATTATGGCTTTGTGGAAATGAAATCAGAACGTGATGCTTGGAAATTGGCAAGAAAGGAAGATCACCTAGTCTTGTACAATCATAAGCTTTTTGTTGACTTTGAAACCAGTCGAACTATGAAGGGTTGGATACCTAGAAGACTTGGTATGTAACAATCGTTGGAGTAACATGTTATATCATGAGATGTTTATTAAAAACAATATTTTTTTTCATAATAGGTGGTGGTTTTGGGGGTAAAAAGGAATCCGGACAGCTCAGATTTGGCGGGAAGGAGCGGCCTTTCAAAAGACCGATTTTAATTGATGTACCACCACACTTGCGTAAATAGCAAATGCAAAGTGAGAGCTCATTGAACAAAACGCCGTTCCAATGCGAAAATCGTCGAATCGTGCACTAAGAGAAACAACAGTTGACAGAGCTCCCACAGTAACGACGTTCGGAAAAGTTGAGCGCCCGTCGAGATGGTTGACAACTTTATATCGGGCGGCGCCCTCTCCCGTCGACCCACATCCCTGCCATATATGGCCGCAGCTCACGCGTGTTTCGCGATTGACGAGCGTCGCACCGGAGGATCGGCTCGGGACACCCTCGCCTCGGCAAATAAATAAGGGCCGAACGAGGCCTCTCGTCACTCGATATCATACCCACATTTTTACAGCTGAGTTCGCGGCTCGTGTTTCATACCATTTCTCCATTGCACGCGAGACAATGCGCTCGTTCGAGCTTTCGCTGTGTGGACGTGACTATTTTTTCGTTTACGCCCTCGCAGTTATCCCACTATTTCTGTGTTTTCGATGAAAGTATTTTTATTCGTCTTTTGTAACTGATACCGCGAACGAGACCGCAATTCAAAAGAGTCGATTTTCGTAAACTCACTTCGTTGACTTGCATATTTAACTTTGCGTTAGATAATTAATAAGCGCAAGCAAGTTACGTTATGTGCATTGTAATATTGATCTTTTAATTGAATGATCAAAATTAACAAAAGCAATTGTGTCAGAAAATGTGTAAAATAATTCAAATAAATATTACGACTGCCAAATAAAACTGTAATTATTCACGTTCACTTGTTGTTTTAATATTAATGGGTGTAGATTAAAGAAAAAATATTTATTTTGGGATCCACCGATCTAATTAAAGATCTACCAGCGCTCATGTGCTAGTCAACGTTTATTATTGCTCGAGCATCGTTTGAACTATAAAGATATCTAATTTAACGCCACGTGACACGTCATTTTATCGTGGAAAAATGTACGGTACTGATATGATATTAATGTGCCTCGAACTAAAAATAATTTTCCGCTTACGACTTGGAGTACCGAAAAAAAAAAATGAAAAGTATAATCCGAGAAAATTATCATCTCGCAACGGAATGGAAAGCATACTAAAAATAGCGTTGTCCAAAAATAACGTGCTTCGATAACTACTCGTGATGTTTGTGCGATAATTATTTGATCAAATCACGCGCTATTTAAAACCGCTTGCTTTTGTTATTAGACTAAAATTAAACAGCTTGTTTTCTAGCTAAAATAAAGCCTTAAGTGTGTATTTTTTCGGTTCGATGCCGAGCTTTGCAGGCTTCCGGAAAAATAATCGGTCTAAAGGTAAAGGCGTTCCGTCGAGCGAACAGCGTGAGATTCGATATTCGAAAGTCCGGATTCTTCATGGCGCATAGGATCGTTCGCGCTAGCCAAAAAGGAAGGAGACGTCGTTTTGCAGCGATCGGCCAAGTAGAATAAGTCAAACGTGGTCAGACTCGGCTCCACGGACACATGATATGAGTGCGCTTTTCACGCCCACGGGCTTCTGACGGTTGCTTTCGAAATACCTATACGCTCCTCGTACCGTCGCGGCGCGTCAAGTTTTACAATCGCGCCAGACGTCGTCTCGAACAATAGAATGCCGCGACAACCGCAGAGTTCAATTGTTTTCCATCTTACAAAGACATACGTACGTTTTCTAATATTCGATCGTAGTATTTTTACAAGAAGCAATTGACGGAAGAGCAAAAATGCAAGCTCAGAGAGGTCGGTTGCTTAACTCGTGGAAAAGAAAATGGAAAGAAAAATAGATTGTTGAGCGATAAGCAACACTGGATTCCGCCACGATCGCAGCATCTAAGAAGCGTTCTGCTAATCTTTTTTTAGGCCAGTCGAAATCTTCCGTCGAGAGCGAGGCAGCGGCAAAATCATGCGCGGGCAAGCGAAGCCAGTCGAAAGGCGAGAGTAAAGCCCCCCGAGAAAGCGCAAGAAAAATAGAAGAAATAGCGGCACGACGCAAGCCGAGGGCGGGAGAGACGAAGCTGACCGCGAGGCGTTAAATCTCGAGGAGTCGGATCGGTGGATTGGAAGTCGAGGCCGAGCAACGAGCGAGCGCAGTGGCGTCGCGCGGAAAATAGGTAGGGCCCCAAGTTCGAAAGCTCCGAGAATAGCTCTCTCTCTCTCTCTCTCTCTCTCTCTCTCTCTCTCTCTCTCTCTCTCTCTCTCTCTCTCTCTCTCTCTCTCTCTCTCTCTCTCTCTCTCTCTCTCTCTCTCTCTATCTCGGCGCGACGAGAGCGGGGGAGTAGGCGAGAGTGAGGTGTCCGGGCCGAGCCTCGAGACTCAGAGCCGCTCAAGCTGTCGCGGACTCCACATTCCAACGGCGAAGCTCTTGTGACACGGGTACGGAGCCTCTCTTCTTTCTCTTCTCCACCGACTCGCACGTATCTCTCCGAGTTGATCTCGCTAACGATCCGCCGCTGCCGTGAGTCTCTCTCTCTCTCTCTCTCTCTCTCTCTCCCTTTCCTCCGTTACCGCGCGTCTTTTTTCCAGCCACCCGTGCCGAACTTGTGGTTCCACTTGTCTCTTTATCTCTGAAAGACGAGTGCCGCGACGTCAGTGTGCCAGTGTCCGTCGAGCGAGTCGCGTGCAGTGCGGCGAAGCATCGATAACAAGTGACTCGGTCAGTGCGGCTTGCAAGCTTGTGCAACTCTGTGCCCGTGTCCTTATGTGCCGATCTCGCGAGCAACTCGTTCGCCAGCGCGACCTCGACGGCCTCCGCGAGCGCCCTGGTCGATTCCATTCGGCGGCGGCCGAGTACATATCGGGAGTCGTGGCGTGCAGTGACGCGATCGACGAGAAATCCGCGACTCGGGCATCGCGAGCCTCTCTCGCGCGAGCGCCGGCCGGACTATAATTAGCTGCGCGCCGGCAAGGGATCGGCTCCTTATAGAGCTTGCGCACGGTAGAGCTTGCGCTGGCCGTATCGAATTACTGTCATGTCGTGCGCTTCGCTTCTTCCGCCTGATTAATCTCCATGCTTTCTGTTGCAGTACCCTAAACTCCCACAGTCATGTCGGACGAAGAGGAACAATACTCGTAAGTAGCCACGTCCCTTTGTTCTCGCTCACATGGTATTTCTTTTTCCAAGAGTCGACGACGTCTCGGTCGTCGAGAGCAAATCGACCACCTCGAGAACGTCATCGCAAGTTCTTGTCGAGTAAAGCCAGGGAAGTCTCTCCACGATCGCGCACACCCTCGTCAATCCCCGCTCAATCTCGTACATTTTTTTCAACAAACGAACCAGTCTAATTTTTCGGTCATCGTTAATTGTCCGTGTGACCGTTCAGTGATTAACTCCCCTTTTGTTGTTGCGCACTTTCTTTTTGTCGAACCCCCTCGAGAGTGATAACGTAACACACGATGTATTAACCAAACTGTTCCCCATTTTGTCTTTTACAGCAGCGAAGAGGAGGAGGTCGAGGAAGTGTAAGTGTTCCCTTTTGTCGCGTTTCTCACCCGAAACGCCCCGTCCCTCTCCAACTGACCGTCTCTGTGTTTTTTCATTGCAGGAAGTAAGTTCCAGTGGCCGCCATAATCGACCCATTCGTTGAACCATATTGATCAGCTCCCTAGTTATAGAGTCCCCGCGCGATGTTCCATAAAAATTTTCATCTGAGATTCAAGTCAATTATAGCTAGCGAATCGCGCAAAAGAGACGAAGGGTCGGGAGGAGATCGACGTCGATCGACAACATCGGAATTTTTCGAAAGGAAAGCCGATACGCGAGTATACGCGAGTCAGCAACCCATTTGTTCCGGGCGACACCTCGGAGACGGGGAGTCAGTTGCGCAAGATCCGAGGGAGTTTGGGCGCGATCGAGGGAGAATCGCGGGGCTACGGCGCGAAACGAAGAGGAAGACGACTCCGTGTGGGCAGACTCGCGGAGCGCGCGGATGCCGACCCGGTTATTATTAGCGCGCGCGTTTCCTTCACGAAAATAGAGCGGCCGTTAGCGCTGGCCACCCGGACACCGATTTAGTAACACGAGACGAGCCGACGAGCGACGCGCGCTCGCCCGTTTCTCCGACGACCGATTCCTCAGCTCGGGCTTGCTCTCGCGAATCGAACGCCTCGACCGGCCGACGAGAGAGCGATGCCTCGCTTGTTGCCTCATCGTCGAAAAGCGCGGTCTCGCCGCGTTATTCTTAGCGGCCGATGGGAATGGCGTGCCGCCGCGCGCCAATTATTTCGAGCGCTCCCCCGTCGCTCGCCTCTCCAGTCTGCTGCCTTTCGAAAGATTCCGATTGCCCCTTCTGTTCTCTGTGTCTCCCCCCGCCCCCGCCCCACCCGACGTACATTCAAGGAACCCATAACTGACTGGTTTTTCTCTTTTTCCGCCTCTCCGCTATTATCCATCGTCACCAAAAAAAACCAATACACGAAAAAAAAAAACAAAAAAAAAAAACGAAAAAAACCACGCCGATCGACGCACGCGTCACGCGAATCGATCTCGATCGAACGAACAGGCAACCGGAGAAGAAAGTCGAGTAAGTGTCAGAGTTGATGTCGTACATCTATTTTTTTTCATCTTTGTTTGTCTATGTCTACATTGATCTCTCTTTTTTTTTGTAATCTCTAATTTAACAGTTTTTTATTTTTACTATTTTTTTTTTTTTTTTGATGTTGTTGTCTATCTGTCGGATCGCAGCATTGTTCGTCCGCTATCTTTAAAACGACTACTGGCTCTATTAAATTACTGGCGAGATGCAGCACGACGCTAGCAGAATTCGACGTCCAATAGGGACGAACAAGCAAGTCGTGCCGCAGCTCCAATGCTGCTGTGTAAACGTCTCGTTATATTTTTTCTCTTTTGTTTGATACTGTTTTTTATTTTCTTTCCTTTTTTTTGTAATAATTATCTGTAAGAGTCGTCAAAGTAACGCAACAACTCACAAAATATTTGTTCAAAGAGTCTCGAGCATTAAAACAATGGCTGCCTATATCTTTTGCTGTATCTAATCGACTTAGTTGTTGGATTTGTTCCTCTCGCAGTTGTGATGTCTCGTGAGGCGATTTTTGGTACTTGAGGTTTTTGTTTCTGCGGCAATGAGCAGCCGCGACCGACCGACTGTAATTTTGATTTCGTTCATTCACTGATTTATCTTTGGAGACATAACAATTGAGCGCAGTTGCCGATTGAGCTAACTCCGGCGACAGTGGCACGCCGACCGTAGAGCGAAAGCACCCGCGAATGAGATTGTTTATTTGTCGCTTGTGTTGCGCATCGACGGACGCGCGTTTCGCAATCGGCACGGCAACGCGGGCGGCCGTGCGCGTCCGCCGTTGGTCGCCGGCCCCGGGCCTTCCGCGCGCGCGCGCGGCCGCGTCGGCGGCCGAACCGTAGCTCCGCCGAGCTCCGCCGAGCGCCGCTCATTTCCGGCGCTTGGCCGGACCGAGCCGCGCGAAAGCTCTGCCTATACTGACAGCGTCGTGCAGGATGACGCGAGCTTGCCAGCCACAGCCAGCCACAGCCAGCCACGCACGCACGCAGCCCCGTGCGACCTGCGCCCACTCTATTAACCGATCTGTCTCTTTCTCTTTTGTAGGGGTAGGGCGTCCCAAAAGTAAGTTCTCGCTGTCGAGCTTGTCGTTTGTCGCGCGAGCCTTCTCGTTTAACAGCCGCTCCGATCCTTGTGGTTTATTGTGACTGTCGCCCGACCGTAGCTCGCGCACGGCGGCCCTCGGCGAGCGCTCGCCGAGGAGCCTCGTGTCGCGGCGCGCCGAGCTGTGTCTAACGTGCCGAGTGTCGCAACCCCCTCGTCTCTCTTTCTCTCTCTCACCCGCCCGCTGTGCGTCCTTCTGTTTGTCAAATAATCAATTAACAAGCGCGCGAGAGAGCTCTGTTCTTTCGCTGTCCTCCGACGAGTCTGTGTCTCGCGAGCGAACGAGCGGCAGCTTCGTCTCGATCGTCGAGTGCACGCACGAGGCTCCTCCCTGCGCCGAACTGTGCTGTCTAATTTTGAAAGCGTGTCAGGCGCTGACGCGCGTCAGCCTTGGGGCAACTAGAGCGCCGATCTCGCTGGTGTTCTTCCGGCGAAAGCCACATCCGTCCTTCTCTCTCTCTCTTTCTCTCTCTCTCTCTCTCTCGCCTTCTAACCGCCAATTCTGCAGTCTCCTGTAACACGTGGCCCGTGAACACGCAGACCTCGAAGGGCTCGAAAACCAGCGCTACAGCTCCGACTGTCGACTAACGCAAACACAGTAGCCGCACTACCATCAGCTTCACTACTCGCCAATCAATACTCACCGAAATCTATTGCCGCATATATGTCTGTCTCGGTGTGCATGCCGTGGCTGTCCGTTTGTCGGACTCTGTGTGCGTGTGCGCGCGTGTGCGCGTGTGTGTGTGTATGCTTGTGCGCATGTCATATAAAGAAAGAAAACAAAGACAAAAAAAGAAAAAGGAGTCGATGAGAGGAGGTCTGAGCGAGAAAGAGCTGGAGGCGCGCCGGACGAATTAACCAGAGATGTGATTTTGTTGTTTTCGGCGAATCCAGGGATTCCGGTGAGGGAGTCGAGTTTATGAGGGTGAGTTGTCGTATCATCGTGCGTCGCGACGCGACCTGATCGTTGCCCGCTTTCTCGCCCGAACAGAGGCAGGAGCAGAAGAGAAGCGACTTGGACGAGCAGCTGAAGGAGTACATATCGGAATGGCGCAAGCAGAGGGCAAAGGAGGAGGAGGAGCTCAAGGGCCTGAAGGAAAAGCAGGCCAAACGCAAGATCTCGCGGGCCGAGGAAGAGAAGCGGCTGGCCCAGAAGAAGAAGGAGGAGGAAGAGCGCCGCCAGCGCGAAATCGGTAAGGCGCCTGGCGCCGATCGGCCGCGAGTCGCCGTCTGTGGCTATAACGTGCGTCGTGTGTCCTCTGCGCAGAGGAGAAGAAGCAGCGAGACATGGAAGAGAAGCGACGGCGCCTGGAGGAGTCGGAGAAGAAACGCCAGGCGATGATGCAGGCGATGAAGGAACAGGCGAGCAAGAAGGGCCCCAACTTCACCATCCAGAAGAAGGACCTCGCCGGCAACCTCACCTCCGCACAGCTCGAGCGCAACAAGACCAAAGAGCAGCTCGAGGAGGAGAAAAAGATCTCCTTGAGCATCCGCATCAAGCCGCTGGAGATCGAGAACTTCAGCATCGACAAGCTGCGCTTCAAGGCCACCGAGCTCTGGGAGGCCATCGTCAAGCTCGAGACCGAGAAGTACGACCTCGAAGAGCGTCAGAAGCGCCAGGACTACGACGTGAGTCGCGAGCTACTTTCTCTCTCTCTCTCCCTCCCACCTTCACTCTACCCTGCTCTCTCTCTCTCTCTCTCTCTCTCTCTCTCTCTCTCTCTCTCTCTCTCTCTCGTTTCAGCTGAAAGAGCTGAAAGAACGTCAGAAGCAGCAGCTCAGGCACAAGGCCCTCAAGAAAGGCCTCGATCCAGAAGCCCTCACTGGCAAATACCCCGTGAGTACGCCTCGCGCCTACGCCGCGAAAACAGCTCTCTCACTCGCTCCATTTCTTCTTACTTGCAGCCCAAAATCCAGGTCGCCTCCAAGTACGAGCGCCGCGTGGACACCAGGTCCTACGACGACAAGAAGAAACTGTTCGAGGGTGTAAGTAGCCTTCTATCCTCCTCTCACTCCGTCGATTCCCAACGAGAACATTCTGCAACCAACACCACAGACACGACACAGACAGACACCATTCAGTTTTCCTTTTCTGACAGTTTCCAAATCGCAGGGCTATACTACGTTATATCAGGAATACTGCGAGAAACTTTGGAAACAGAGACAGGACTTGTTCATGAAACGCACAAAAAGTGAGTCGACGACGCTGGCAAATGCAATGATCGCGTGCCCCCCCCCCCCAACACCTCCCCACGCCCCTGATTTTCTTCATCACGTCCAGCCCGACTCGTTTGATTTTTGTGATGACTGACAACTTTGGAGGTTGCATTTTTGGACCTTGTTCTTCTCACCCCGTCGTGTTCGTTGATGTAATCTGTCCCTTCCGTGTAATATAGCCCCCGGTGACTGAGCCGACCACGACCGTGCGTCCACCGAAAATGATAACGACTATCACGCAAAACGTCCCCCTCTACTGTGCCCAACTTTACTTCTGTTATCGAGGCCTCTGCAGCAGAAAGATGGAAGAGAGCCGCACACATCCTTGGCCCGTTTGTGTGATAATCCTAGCATGGTTTTTGTCCTTTGATGTTACAGGGCCTGACAGACGCCCAGAAGGAGGCTATGGAAAAAGCATGGTCCTCGTCCAAGGATCAGTTCCTTGCCCGTCAAAAGAGTATGTGTTGTTGTCACTTTTCTTTAACCAAACTATCCTCTTTTCCATCTTAGTCTAATTGGACGTGTTAGTCGTTTGTCTATCTATCATGTCGTTGATCGATTATGAAACGAGCCAATGTTTGCTCGGTGACGAATGCGCAGAACAACGAACGTCTGTCAACTAATTCTGTTATCTTGACGGATTTAAATGTTGTCGCACCGAGCCAATCGAACCTAGAGCCAGCGATAACGCAATAAAGTCTAATACTTACGATTGAATTGTTTGACGCATAATAGCGAAGCTGCCGAAGTGGTTCGGTGAGCGGCCAGGCAAGAAGCCAGGAGACCCCGAGTCGCCCGAAGGCGAGGAAGACGTGAAGGCCGCCGCCGAGGACGAGGACCTCGAGGAGCCAAACTTTGACGAGGAGGAGGAGGAGGAAGAGGCCAGCGAGAAGGAAGAGGAGGAGAAGGAAGAGGAAGAAGAGGAAGAGGAGGAAGAAGAAGAGGAGGAAGAAGAAGAGGAGGAGGAAGAAGAAGAGGAGGAGGAATAAGCTTTTGCCGAGAACGCCAGACCAAAAGAACATTTGTTAATAAATACACTCTACTTTCTCACTCTTACTCTCTACTCTCTCTATCTCTATCTATCTCTCTCTCTCTCTCTCTCTCTCGCTCTCTGTCTTCCCTCTTTTGGCGCGGCGCGTTCTAGTAATCGCTGTACCCGCGCCGCAGATGGAGGATCTTGCGCAACCTCAATTTTTCAATTTGTCGCCGGCGTGAGTGCCGCAAAACAACATCGCCGTGCACTCCTGCGAAGGCGCACCAGTTACCTATACGCACGCTCACAAAAATAACAATCACAATAAAAACTTGAACACTAAAATTTGTAAAATTAATAAAAGTCTCCACAACGTCTTTTCATCGATCGCGTCGATTAGCCCGGGAGCGACCGAGAAATTCGGCACAGAGAGAGACTGCTCTTCGGAATTCCAATCAAAATGTCGTGGGAAAATCGCACGGATCGTCTATTTACGTTGCCGTTTCTTCTACTGTTTACAATCACCATCACATTATTACTTTACAATATCCATTTATATATCATGATTTATGGTTACTATTAATAAATAATCGTTGAAAATAACAATGATGTACATGAGCGCACATGCATTATTGAATAAAAAAAAGAAAGAAATTCTACCAGCTTATCTGCGTTACTGCCAGTCTTCGTACTCATTTCTCTCTCGCCACGCGCGACGAGAATGCCGATTGCTGATTGGTGATGCGTAAGCGCTCGATGTAAACAGTCGAGTACCGGTCGCCGAGTAAATCCACGCAGTCGGACGTCGGTCGATCGAGCATAACCATCCGTTTCTTTGGGTCGAGCGAAGATCAGCAATGAGCCACGAAAAAGGGATCCCCGGGCCGCGCGCTTTGCTCCACCTGCAGCCACAGTCCACGGCAGACTCGTCGATCGTGTTGAGCGGCAGATGCACTTCCACGCCCATCAACGTCCACGAGCTCTTCTTCTCGCGGCTGGACACGAGCATCGCGGCATCCGACGCGGGGGGCGACGATAGCTCGCTGTCGAGAATGGACGCGTCGTCGGTACCGATTTTCGGTTGGTAAAGATATTCCGTCGAGGAATCTTCGATCGCGGCCTCGCTGATAATGAACTTCTATGTGTCCAATAGGCAGACGGAACTTGCAACTGTTGCGCGACTGTCAGAACTACGGCGATGAGTACGTATCGCGCGTGCAAAACTATATGGTCAGTTGAACAAATCTCTGGCTGCTCGATTGACAAAATAATTATTTTGTTCAAGGCCAGGCGTGGACATTTTAAAGAAGTGCGGCGGTGGCCACCACGTAATACATCCTTTATTTTATTCCAATTATTTCACTCGAATTTTTCCGGCAACGACAATCACGACGCACTGCTTACTTCTAGATGGTCAATGCCGACAAAACGTTCGACGATAAAGCGCAACCAAGTTCGTCAGGCTCACTCAATACTCAAAAGGAAAGCAAAGAGACCAAACGAAAAATATCGGTAGATACCTCGCCTCTTTTTCTTCGCGAATACATTGATTCAGTGACCTTGTTACTTTGGTACTTTTGCGCAGGCGAGTAAGCGTCGGTCAACAGCTAACGAACCTCGAGGACCGACGTTCAAAACGATGTCGAAACTTCCAAAGTCTCCTCGATCGTTAACTGCGATACGCGCGAAACTGAAGATGAACCGCGACAAAAGCAAAAAGGCGAACGCCGAAGTTGCCAAAGAGAACCAGAAGGTGAACAACGCAAAGGTATGCAACAGTCAATCGGCGATCCAGAAGCGTTCGGCTTTAAAGCACTCATTTTTACAGCAAGCTTGCGCTGAACAGATGCATTCTCCGCCGAAAGTAAAATATAGTAAATTTAAGATTACTATACCTATATCGCCTAAGCTTGGCCGAGCAAAAATTTCTCGCCGCATGTGATACATTTTACCTAGAATTTTCATCCTTTTTTTCTTTTCTCCAACTAATTTTGAATTTGATGTTTTGTTATATTGATAAGGAAAGATGTGAAAAGTTTTATCGAATAAATGACTTAAACATTATTTTATTAAATTATTGTCTAGTTTTTTTATTACGACAAGTGAAAGACATATACAATTCAAAGATGCGATTGGTCAAAGTTTTATTAACAGTCGAAATAAGCTAATCTTGTCAGATGCTAACCAATCAAACAGACAATATTGATTTGCACTTTTCATGATTCTAAGTATTCCTATCAGGAGTTTGAAATGCAAAGAAAATATTACAGGAATTAAAGAAAAAAATTGTTCTTCTTATATGGATATTTTGACTGGTAGACGTTATAAAATCATTTATTTGAAATATAGGAGTACTTGTAAAAGCAATGAACAGAAAGCAAAAGTTAATTTTCGCGTTACATATAAGGTATACGCAAGGTAATTTGTGTTTACACAAATCTATACTCAACATCTATGATAAAAATATATATATATATATATATCTAATAAGGCCGCAATTTACATAATACAATAAAACTTTGTAACAATGCACATAAAAATTTCAAATATTGCGGTTGCATCTCATATACATATAGTTAGTGCTAATCACGCAATCCTGTGATTAAAATTATAATTGGACGTATTTTTTCTCATAGGTAAGTACTCAGTCAATGCATGACTATAAATGAGTCGTGTTTTTATCATTATATAGTAGCGGGGCTGGTTAAATTTGACTGCAGAGATCAAAATTGGAATGTATAGGTCAAAAACAAGCAATAAAACATACTGTCTTCGAGTACCGTAGTAAATATAGTAAATACACTTGTGTGAAATATCTTTAATACTTTGATAAAACAAGAAACAAGGCAAAGAAGACTTTCGAATGTTTATATATACATATATTTCAAATAATTTTGTCGGTAAATTTCATCACCGTGAAACTAAGTTTATCGTAAAAACTTCTCCGACAAAGTGAAGTTGAAATTTCTTGACTACAATTCGACTCGCTTCACACTTGGACTAATTTCACTACCTTAAATAAAAAGTGATAATTTTTTACTTGGTAAAAAATAGGGAACAGTCTTTGCTGCACCAACGTAAGTACAAGTTTACAAGGTTTTAAGGCACATATTTTATAGTTTCCTTGTGACAATATTGAAAGAAGCAAAGCTTTTTTTCGAAGAAAACTCGTCAATGAGGCTAAGTTTTCTCGCCTAATAAATCTTTATCAAAATGTAGAAACGTCCAGTCTTATTTTGTATAAATTCAGTAGTTGGTCGAGCAGGAGGAATTATTCATAAGCATACTAAAAAGTTCGTCTTTGAAAATCGTAGCAGTGAGTACATCACAGTTTTCTAGACCTTAATAAATAATTTATTTACGTTGGTAATCGTAAGAAAAAGAAACTGCCTTTCAATAGACATGGCACACTATCCACCAGAGCCTCGAAAAATGCTTTCTTTTCTTTTTTAAATTTCGCTGCAGTTTCGAGATTAGGCTTATTTCTCTACAAGATAATATTAATATTTCAGTTGGAAAGCATAATGGTAGCACCAGTAAGGAATCATTGCTTGGCAAAAAAAAGACAAACGAAAACCGCAATTTCGGTATGCCTAACATTCGATGATGAAAAACAAAATCTCAGCAACTCTGTCGTACATAAATAGTAATACTATTTCGCAAATTCCTCCCTTACATTTTATGCTACGGAGTAGGTAAACGAGAATGCGCCTACAACTGAGTCGTAATGACTGTCTTGCGAGTGATTACGGTATGCTTGGCTGGACTCGCAGTTGCCGTCGACGCTTGAGTTGGATCAGCAACCAACCAGGGACTAATATCTGACGCTGCTGGCGGCCCATCGTCCTGCTGAAAGATTTTCAAATTCAGTCAAAAAAACTCGCAAGGAAAGGAAGAAAAAAAACAATAACGAGACAACAACAACAAAAACAACAACAATACAGAGAAAAAAACCGATCTAGCGCAAGCGTCGAGTGAGGCTTACTTTATGCGTGAGGGTGGTGGTAGTCGTCTGAATCTCTTCGGTCTTGACGACCCTCGTGCCATTGAGTGTAGCTACGTCGGTCTTGTTCGCAGGAGCAGCGACGGTGCTGGTGATTGAGGTGACAACAAATGGTGCTGGTGCTGGTGGCGGTACCACAGGTTCCTCCACTACTGTCGGTTTCGCTGCAGTCGCAGTCGCTGTCACCAGAACTGGAGCTGAAGTCATGTCGGAAGCGAAGGGATTGAGCATCCCGTAGAAAGGGTTCGAGTCGACGAATGGGTTGGTGTTGACTTTCTTCTCCTCGGCCGGCACAACAACTGGTGTGGGCTCCTCCGGAGCATCCGGAGCCGCAGCTTCTTCGGCGATGCTGGCGATCGAATCGTCTGGGCTGGTATTGCTCATAAATGGGTTGAAAGGGTTCTTGGATTGATTGGCCACTTTGGGACTGAGAGGCGTGGTCTTCTGCTGAATCTTGCCCCAGCTGTCGAGGGAGAAGTGCGTGACGGTGACCGCGTCGTCGACCGGCGAGGGACTCGTCGAGGCACCGCTCACCGAGAGGGTCAGCTTGTCGCCACCCTGTGTTGAGCACGGACGAGCAAAAAGCAACGAAATGTGTGAGTGAGTAGGTGCACGTTACACCTCGAGTCAACTTCGATGACTGCGACGGTTAAGCCTCACCGTTCATTTGTGAATGCTTGATCGCAGGAATCATACGAAGCTCAAGGTGTATTCCAACCCGCAGAAGCTAGCACGAATAACAAGCGACAACATCGACAACCAAAACGAAAAGAACAACTTGTGAGCGCAAGTAAGACGAAGATCAAAAATGTCAAAAGCGGCAAAACCAACTAACAACAAGAAGCTGTCAGCGAACTCACCACAGATACGATGGTAGCTGCGTCAGCGGCATTAACACTCGAAGCGGCAGCGATGACGGCAGTGCCAGGTCGCAGCGTTTTATCGCTTGGTGTCTCGACAGTCGAGATCGAGACCAAATTGGAGTTCTTACCCTGTTGCTCGAGGGCTTTGGCCTTCAAGATATTGCACTTGAGAACCTCGGGCGGAATGGGCGTGCGAGGAGGCAAGGCCGTGGCGGCGATCATCTGGTTGTTAGGTATGGGCAGCGGCGAGGGCGCCTCGATAGCGAGGCTCGTCTTCGTGATCTCGGTCTTCTCCTGGCTGGTGGCTGCTGCGGCGTTCGCGTCGTTTCTCGCCTCCGTCGGCTGCTGCTCCTTTGCCAGGGACTTGAGCAGCGAATCCACTAGCGGCGAGGACGCGCCTTGTACGCTGCTCACGTCCGACGACGATTTGGTGCTGCTGGCTCGGCTCGTCTGCCTTTCCAGAGGTTCCTCCTCGGCTGCGAAGTCGACAACGAAACTGATTAGCGAGGTCGACCGAACAAAATAGCAAAGTCAAGAGCAGCCCTTACCGGAGGAGACCTGAGGCGTCTGGTCCAGTACCTGACGCTGCCTGTCCCTCAGCACGTGGCTCTGTCGGCGCGCGTAGCGCTGACTGGGCCTGCGCTCGAACTGGACGGTGCGCCTGGCGCGGTTGAGCTGGGTCGTCTGGAACTCGGTCTTGCCGCTGTAGCGAAAGCGCGAGCCCATACGGAACAAGTTCTGTCGACCGCTCGCGCCCTTCACTGGCGCGCGCAGCCTGAAAAACGCGTGGTGCTCCACCGCGCACTTCCATAGGTGCTTACAGGCCTTCTCGTTCAGTAGCCTGAACACGAAGGTGTGCTCCTGCTCGCGGCCCTCGTCGTCCTCTTCCACTACCACCAGCGTCAACTTCTTCTTCTTGAAGTCCAACCGGCCAATCTTCGGCCAGAAAAACAGGCCAATTTTCTGCGAGCCCTCGAAAACTAAGATGCCCGTGGGCGTCAGACCCAATGAGTACTCGCAGGCGTCTTTGCCCATCACTGTGTGCATGTCCACACCGTACATGTCCAGCCATTTAGCCTTGCCCAGATATGTCGATTCTGCTTGGGCGGGACTCATACCCGTGCATCTTTTGTACTCTTCCAGGATTTCCAGCTCCATTTGCTCCGATTGGTTTGGTACGAAACGAAACTCTGACACCGTCGCTGCTGTGTGCACTGTTGTGTCATAATCTCCAAGCTCAGCTGCATGAAAATCAACAGTCATCGTGAACCTCATGAGATTGTTTCGCAGTAAAACTTTATATATTAGTTGTTTACATTGCAATGTTAATGCAGCAAGCTGTACTGTGGTTTGGTAAGGGCAATGTAGCTTCCCCTCTAGGAGATCCTGCTTGAGTTGCAAGAAAAACTGGTATCGAGTCAATTCCTCTCTGAGTGTATTGGGTTCCGATGAATAAAATTTCACTTTTAACCTTAACGTGTAGGGTGGTCCAACTGTATTGTATCATATGAAACAAATTAAGGTATCAGCAAGGGCATCGTCCACATGATCTACGATATATTGGATTGTACTCACTTTTCACTTGCTTCTTTATTGGCTTTGTTGGATCCAACCAGTGCTGCACATTATTACTGTCTGTGTATTGCAGTCCAAAGTAATCTTTCTCTATTAGATCCAAGCTATAAAATACTTGCTCGTAAAGATCACTGGCTAATGCCTTTTTCTAGAACAGAATACATACAAAAGCTATTAAATAGTGATTGATAAAAATCATACACTGTTTGAAGAGAAAACGATAACAGAAGGCTTGACTCACCGACAGCTCGATGGAGAGATCAGCACCGTCGAGAAGAATAACACGACACTGCACGATATTTTTATTGCTGATGAGCCTCTGGTTCTTGATCTGCGGTGAGGTGGCTTGGGCGCTAACGCTGCGCCGGCGCCTCGACAAGAACCTCAACATTTTCGAGAACGAGATCGGCTGCTAATCACAATCGTTATCTCTCGCTGACCATAAACGCAATCATCCTCCACGTCCTTATCACGCTCCACATCTCTCACTCTATTGATGCAGCATCGTCCTCTTGGTGTTTGCTATCCTCGTCTTCGTAGTCGCAGCCAACAGCTCCGCCCAATAACACATGTCACATCTGCGAGTTACACCCCCGCACAGGTGAAAACATTATAACGATGAATTTATCGATGAGCTACTCGGTGGAAAAGGAAGGTAGGCGAACATTTGCAAACATGACAAAAACAAGCTACACAATGGGCACACAGCAGCTATAGGACGATCGAGTGAAACTGGCCATTGGCCACACCAGACCAAACCAGACAAAACGGTATATGCAGTGTACGCGCGATCGCGTAGCAACTCTGCTATAGCTGTAGCCAGCGGTGGTCGTCGAGTGTTCGAGAGACTCGCGATATAGATATAGTTTGCTGCAACTAACCTGTGCGCATGCGCCGATCATTGGCGTCTGACGAACGTCCAAAGTTACCCAATAATAGTCAGTTTTCAGCCGATCGCTCATCGCCATTGGCGATCAAACGAGCAGAAGTCGGAGGCCATTTTCTTTCAGTCACCCGTTACTATTTTGCGTCAAATTTGAAAGTTTGTGTGATTAACGATGAAACGACAAACTTGTAACAAATTTAGTCAAGTGAAAGTGAAATCCATTAAAGAAGACAATTCACGAGAAATAAAATAGACGTTGCAGGTGATAGAAGATAATACTGATTAGTGCATGGTAAGTTATAAAATTTACACTTGCATTTATAGGAATACAGCATTGTATTTATTCGGTATTGTACATTAGCTTCTTTTACAAAGCTTACATAATGATTATTCTTTTTTTTTATTAAAAAGTTTGAACAAGAATGTATATACTTGTATATATATACACACATGACGATTGACCTAACTCGGTTGATTTTTATACTAAAATAGAATATTTCAAATCACTTCTCCTATCATCGAATGGTATACTCAATTGCTTACTTAGACAACTAAAATATTTACAACTTATAAACTAAATACCACTAGCTGTTATGTATGTAGACGTAGATATATCATCTTATTAATTTGTACCTCATACATAAAATTGGGTTTAGTATGGAAAGCTTAATGTCAATAGAAACTTTGGCAGTAAGAAAAAATCATTTTCTTGGTAGTACATATTAAGCATTTAAAAATCTTTGTACCAATCACTGGAGCCTTCGTAGTTTCTGTTTTTCTTTACTTCTTTTTTATTTTATTCTATACAATAAAATTATAAATTATGGTGATTGCCTTAATCTATGTACGAGGAAGTTTCTATATTAACAGAACTTAAGATAAACTGAAGTTTTAACAATGCCAAATATAACTGCAAACAGAACTATATTGCCATTGACTACAATTAAAGGAACAAATACTCATCTTCCAGATATTTAAAATACTGGAAAGCGTTAATGATGTCGAACATGTACAATTAGATACTTAAATTTAATTACAACTAGTCGTCTATATTTTACAAAAACAACGGTAAATTAAATAACCCAATCAAATACCACGAAATAAAGTCATGTAAGTATCAGTGATTTGTTTGCGAATAAATCTCTTTGTGTCTTTTAAGTCTGTGTGCATTAAAATACTGTAGTTATAGATAATGCATTCATTATGGCAAAGACCATGTAAGCTCTTGCTTAATAGAGTTTGATAATTATGTAAACATATGGAATAGCAATCATTATGTGTAAATCCACTAACTTCCGAGAGCTTATTTAAAATTGTATAAATGGTGTACAAAAAGATGTCTAATGAATGATGTAATACTTTTTTCATTTTTAAACATTGACCATATTACTGGATTGAAAAATAAATGCTATACTCGGCCGTGATTCGATAGCGCGTTGAAAAAATATAAATTTCTAGATTCAATAACTGGCCAAAGTATGGCTGCTTTGCGCGTGCAAAAGTACAAAAGACCACTTATCACAATTGCATGAAAAAACTTTTGCCAAGTCATCGATTGCGAGATCGGCGGAAAAAATACTTGCTTCAATGATCGCAACTTGGTCAGTATTGAGTGGCAGTGACTGGCAGCTAGTCATCGCTGTGAGGTTTCAAAGGTTTCGAGCCTTACACTACAAAAACATCGATATCAAAAAACATTGTGCAGGATTACACCTTAATACGGATAAGGCGATTACTCAACCGTGCTGGCCTTCTTTGGCTCGGCCGGCATCGTGTTCAACCTCTCGAGAAAAAGACCAAAGTGCTGGGCGACCTGAGGATTGTTGGCCCACTCGTTCGACGGGAAGGCGGCTAGAAGTCTCTTTTGTAAAGCTTCCGAACTCATGGACTTTTTCGGGTCAGTTTCGTCGATCTGCTCGTCTTTGAGCTTGACATCCTCGTTGTTTGATGACCCTTCGGATTTCACCTCGAGACTCTTTACGGGGGAAGGTTCTCGACTCTTGTCCTTGGTGCTGTCGACTAGATTGCTTTCGGTCACCAGCGAGCTCGAGTCCGGGCTCTCCGGCGACTTGCTGCTGCTCACCTCGGATGCCCTCGGCTGGCTGGCTTTCGCCTCGGCAGGTGGCTTCTCTGCTGCACAAGTCTCGCTCACGTTCGGTGGAGGCGACGAAGACACCGTGGACGTAACTCGAGGACTCGCTGAGCCCTGCGGCGGATTCGATTCCTCTGTAGAAGATTCACAGTTCTCGCTTTGTTCGCAGTCGGCCTTCGCTGGAGCTGCAATTAAAAGTAAAATCGTCAAATTCAATTGCCCCTTAACAAATCACTAAAACCCAAATCGATTTTTTCTCTCACCTTCTTTGGAATCGCTCTTTTGCTGGTTTTGCTTGGCCTCGGTAGAATTAGCGACAGGCGTCTCGCTCTCGTTAGCACTGGAAACGGACGGCACACTTTTATTGGTCATCTTGATGCTCAGACCAGTTGGCGGCTTAGCGGGCATGGCAAATGATCCGACTGCCGATCTCGCTGGCTTGACTGGAGCGCATTGTGCAGCCAGATGGCTCTTGCTCCCTTGAGGATTACTGTTACTGTTGCCGTTGTTACAGCTACTGGTAGTGTTGCTAGTGGTGCTACTAGTGGCTTTAATTGTGGTGTTATTACTTGCTGCCTCTTTAATCATGCGCATTCGCGAGTCCATGCTGAATTGCTCGAGACTGGGCGCCTGGTTTAGCGCGTACAGACTTTTCAAGCTCGGAAATATGTGAGAGTAATTGGATGAGACATTGCCAAAAGATGCGTATACCGGGGTACGAGTCGGCATTGGGATGTCATTGAATCGGTTGACCGATGGGGTCAGAGAACCTGGCGGTGCACGATAGAAACGTTGACCGCTGTTTAACGTAACAACCTGGCCATTGGCAGTGAATTTCTGCGAATCGTCTTTCGGTTTTGGGCTGTTAGCTTGCGACTGTAACACAGAAAGTAAACGAATTCAGATCATCATTCTAAGCAAATTAAAGCGTTATCGACAAAGGCTTGCCTTACCCAAGTGGGCGGTGGAGGTTTGCTTTTGAATTTGGATCCCATGGGCGTTGGTATTTTCAAAGAAGAATTAAAATCCGACTTTTTCTGGCCACTAAGATCCAAAGCATTTCTTGGTTGTTGTGCCGGGCTCTCGTCCTTTTTCCTCTTAGCAGCTTGCCCTTGCTGTTGCTGAGGTAAATCGGTCGTCTGGCGTCCTTTGCTCTTTGCATTGGCTGGTGGCATCCTCATTTGACCGGCCTTCAAAGCTTTCAATGCTCTAGGATCCACGGATTTGTCGTTCAACGTGATGCTCGGATTTAGCTTGTCCAAACCGCGCTGAGAGAGATCTTTCCGTAAATCTATCTGCGAATCCCGGCTAGGAGACTTAGGAGCCGTCAAAGTTATACTAAGACTTGCGGGTATGTTGAGACCACATCCATCCAACAATGAGCGCGTATCGTCGCTGATATTTATCGGGTTAGGCTTGGAAGACGTAGAGCTAACAGTTGCATTGGCCACTGAATTGTTAATGTTAGCGTTTGCTGCGTTGGGCATCGGCGTTTGCAAGCTCTGTAAGGGCTATAAAAAATATTGCTTTTTTAGTTAATAGCTGGAAATTGATAAGCGGATCAAGACGAATCGACTCAGCGATGTGAAACTTACTCTTGCCGGGCTTGCAGGTTTGGGATAAATCACCGGCTTAGACTGATTTCTGTAGCACTTGACGGTCGTTCCTTTCGCAGCGTTAACGCCAATCCGTTTACCAGACGCGCATTGTTGATGCTTTTTACGAATATCAAAAATCGGCAAACCAGGCGGACACTTCCTTTTAACGGCGCCTGGTGGTACTGTCGCGGTACCGGGTGGATCGCTGGGGAAGGCGTAAACGTCGATCGGTTGCTGCTCTTTGTTGTTACTGGGGCGGATAAATTTGGCCGGGTTATGATCGACATTAGCCAGCTTGGCGTCCAAGCGGTCGGCTATGTTGGTATTTTTAACCTCGGCCGGTCGCTTTCTCACTGGCTCGTCTTTGGTCGGCGACAGCTGACTGATCGGTTTGCTCGGCGATAATTGATTGTTCGTCTCACGGTTCAATTTATTCTTGATAATATCCCTCAATTGGGCCTCAACACTGTTGGCATCCTCGGCCTCTTGATCCTGTTGTTTGCTCGCACCCGTGGTAGCAGCGTGTTTGGCGGTAAGACTGACGGCATGTAAGAATTGCTTCTTCTCCGTTTGCTCAGTCATTTTTTTGGGCTGCTTGGAGGGCGAGGCGTTCACGTCAAATGTGACCTTTCGCTTGTGCTTCTCCTGCTTCTGCGAGTCCGGCAGTTGACCGGAGACGTTTGATTTGTCGCTGGGGCTCTTAAGCAGCACGTTGCTTATCACTTTGGGTTTCCTCAAATTTCCATTGGAACTGACGGGGTTGCTGGGCTGGCACTGCTTCAGCGTGATCTTCACTTGTTTTGAATCGTTGCTATCGTTTATGCTGACGACGCTAAATTCCGCGGTGGGGGTGGCTGGCGGCGATTTCTTGTCGGGCTTAGCAGGTGATGAAGGTAAGCTGGGGCCGCGCAGTACTTGATAATTGCCATCTGATTTTTTCATAATCTTTATGGGAGTCTTGACCTGCTTCGCCGACTCTTCGGGCTTGGCAGGCGTTAGTGGGGCCGTCAATTTTTCGGCAGTGACTTTTAACTCTTTGTCGGGAAGATTCCGTTTGGCATCTTGCGCCGCCAAGGGTTCAGCCGGCTTTTTGGCCTTTTCAAGCTTCTCGCCGTTAAATTCAGGCTTCTTCTCGGCAACGATTTCCGCTGCCTCTTCGCTGGTGGCGGGCTGGCTTGCACCGACACCAGGCGTAGAAGGCCTGTCATTTGGAGGTGCCTCTAATTGCTGCTCCTCCTGGGTGATTCGGTAGAAAAATCGAATAGGAGCGTTCTAAAGTAAAAAAGAAGAAAGGCATTCATCAAGCGAAAATCGAAAAATTACATGGTCCAATCGACGAGATAAGATGCTTTTACGATAGTTACCCTCTTCCAAGCGAAAATGTAAGCGACATCCATGAGCGTCCAATGCTCGGGCAGCGGTGCTCGCATGTGACAAATGTCAATGTTGTACCTGGTGACATCGACGCTGTACTTGAGGGCCAAAAACTTTTTGAGGTGTGCAATGGTGACGAGGGCTGGGCACTGCAAATATCGCCTACCGGCCACATTGGTGCCGTTGATTTGCTTGGGCTTTTGTCCTTTGGCGAGCTCTGCCTCGCTATTGTTGGTCGCAAGCAGAATCAAAGGATCGGCTCCGACGGACAGGTACTCAAGACTCAGACTGATAGCATCTTCGGGTGCAAAGATCAGACGTCCGCTTACGTCCTCTCCACGTTGCTCAGGCGTCGCTGAATCAGCTGTTGGAGTGTTATTTTTATGAATTTCAAATCGATAACTATTCGAAAAGGCTGATTTTTTTCTTTGTTTGTTCTGTTTTTTTTTTTTTTTTTTTTTCTATTTCAATGGGAATTGCTGATCATTCGGTTTTCGATGTACTATTATGGAGTGTAGGTGCGAGAGGGGCTATTCACTAGTAAACGTCAAAGCTTCACATTTTTGAGACGATTGTTTCTGATTCTTTTGTTCATTACTTTCAGTCTTATCATTAAATTGTTCCAATCGAATTTTTAGTCTGACGATGTTTGAAACAGTGAACAGCTCTTCGTATATAGGTGTATGAAGAAACAACATCTACAGTGTATGCGATATTGAAAAAAAAATAATAAAAAAACAAAAGAAAACGAAAAGGAAAAAAATATAAAATACGCATAAAAAATCGTGTATCCAAGCACACAACTTGCAAATTGTTCTATTGCCACTATGAATAGATACAAATAAAAAACAGAATATACTGCGTTAGCGAGGAAACGACGAGAGCTGCAAACCACCGATTTCAGTAAAACCAAGTAAAACTGTTTCCAGTACAATGTTGAAGCGAAAACAAAAAGTAAGAACGAAGATAACGTGAAGAGCAAAAGAAACGGCGCACGATGAAAACTGCAGCAGCGCAAAGTCGGTGATTAGTCGGCAAAGTAATAACGAAAGTCAGGAGAGTCAGTAGATGTCGTGTAGAGAGGCATATAGTTTGTAAAAACTGAAATAAGGTGTTGTATGGTCGTTTGATATAAGAGCTTACCACCGGCAAGACGGTCGAGGCTTGCAGCGAATCCTGCAATCGATTAGAATATTCTGTTTCATTCATGAGGTATTGGGGGGGAAATAGGCGTGAGTGGCGACTAGGGGGCTAGGCGGGCGGGGGGGGGGGGGCGGAGAGTACGGGCGGTAAATTATTCCTACGATCGGGTCACGATACGCTTTTTGCATTATGCAATTATTCGCGAGAGTCGCGCACTGGGACTGTTGCGTCAGCGTCACGGTATTCGAATCTGATCGAGAATCGACAGAAGAGAAAAAGGTTCGGTGTCGACGTGTGCCTTTGGCTGTGAACGCACCGTGCTCGGGATGCTTGCCGTAGAATTCCCGCCGCTTGCGCATCTCCTTGTGATAGAGGCCCGGCACCAGCTTGTAGACGATGTCCTGCAGCGCTTTGTCGGCCCTGTGAATCAGGCGTAAGCAGTGGTTAGATCGGGAAGAGGAGCAAATTAAAGCGAGGACGCGGTGGAACATGCGCGAGACTGACTTGATATTGGGCTTGGCGGTGTTGAGCAACAGCTTGCAGGACGGGCACTTGGCATCCGTCCTCAGGTGCTTTAGGATGCAGCTCCGGCAGACTGTAAACACACGCGGCATTGTCAGATATTGCTCGGGACGAATGCTGCGGGCTCGGTTGATCAATCTCTTTCTCAGCGTCGCGGTTATTATACTCACACGAGTGCAAACACTCGACGATGGTGGTCGCGTCGATCAGGTATCCGCGGCACAAAGGGCAGATGAGGTGAGGGTTCACCTCCCTTAGGTACGTCCTCTTACTGCTCGCCATCTTTTTCCCTGAAACGAGAGCCGACAGGCGGGTTATACCCCTCTACCGGAGATGCTGTCCTTCTGCCTTGTGCGTGTGCCTGTGTGCGAGAGCCATCTCTCTCTCTCTCTCTCTCTCTCTCTCTCTCTCTCTCTCTCTCTCTCTCTCTCTCTCTCTCTCTCTCTCCTGCACGTGTCGCTCGCTTGGAAAATCTTAACGCGAAATCCGCTCGCTCCGTCGAAAATAAACTTCCGTCGAGTGTTGCCGCGAGAGCCCTGCGCAGCGCATACACTTTGGGAAATGTATATCGAGTGTATCTTGGGCTTAGCCTCGTTAGAGAGAACCCCCCTCGGCAATTAGACGCCGCGCTCTCTCGGTCTGTGGCTCTGTGCACGCATGCATGCATGTGCGCGCCGCGTATATGCACGTTGTTTATTTTCCGACAGCCCTTCTCCTCGCCTCTCCTCGCGGCCTGCTACGGCGCTGCCTCGGCACGGCGGCTGTAATCTGGCCGCTGCGGCATTTTATCGCCGGCTCCGCGCGCGTGGACCCAGCGCTTTCTCATTATACGCCCGGCTTAATTAATTTCGATTGTCACCGGCGCTCGCCAATTACGATCTCCTGCCGATCTTCCGCGTTAATTAGCTCGACCCGCGCGACACTCGCTGGCCGTACGTAGCCCCGGATAAGACCGTTTCTCCGAACGTGCAAGCGCCTAGCCGATGAAAAAGAAACGGACTACGTTGCTGTTCGTTAACGAACCCGTACCTGCCGTTCTGCCACTCCGGACCACCCACTTGGAATTTTATCACTACGGCGCGCGCGCGGGCGCGTGTTATCGCTCAATTTCGTCGTCGCGACACTTTACGAGCCGATTCTTGCGCGTCGCGCCCCTTCCTTCCAAAGAAACAAATAAAAAGTAAAATGAAATAAAGAAAGAAGACGAAGAAAAGAAAAGAAAAGAAAAGAAAGAACAGAACCTCACCTCGCCAACGTTCCAAGTGCCCCCTCCCTTGTCGGGTTGTCCCCTTAAGTGCACGTGCCAGCGCATGAAAAAAAAAACTGACTCCTCGCTCGAAGGGGAGGTAAAGAGCGAGGTTGGGAGGGAGGACGGGAAAAGCCGGTCCTCCGTGGAAACAATCCATAAGTTGCGTGCCCTCTCTCTCGCAAGCCGAGAAGGATAAGCCGGCGGCATCGCGGGGACACACACTGAGAATCGTCGTCGTCGCCGTTGTCGCGTGCATGCAATCTCGGCGCAAGACCCACGGACACACGGAATAGAGGCGCGCACACTGCCAAAGTACACTATATACGTACCTATATAAGTTTAACTGCAGGCGGCACAGGCCGATGTTATTCCTTCAGGCAGTAGAGCATTCGCGTGTGGCTGTGGCTGCTGCTGCTGGCGTCTACTCTACAGTGCGGAATCAGCAGGAGTAGGCCCCCTTTGTCTGCGCCATCTCGTTCTCACTCACTTTTTCTCTCTTTCTCGCGCACGCATACACACACACACGCGCGCACACACACACACACGAGCGCGCGCTGCATACGCCCTATACATGCCACATTACGGCCATGCTGTAGCAGCTTAGGCTATCTTTTTCTCTCTCTCTCTCTCTCTCTCTCTTTCAGACTGTCTGTCGTGGTGTAAAGTAAAATCGATTACACGATGCCGACGAGAGGCCGATTCCAATGTACGAGCGAACGAAGAGAGTGACGGATAGACAGGAAACCGTAACCCGTCGTCCGCGGACTCTCGTGCCGAACTAAACTCGTACTCGTCGAAAGACGGCGAGCGGCGAGCGGCAAAACGACTTCGCTCTCCCTCTCTCTCTCTCTCTCTCTCTCTCTCTCGTTTGCTCGCTCGCTCTCGTTGTGTAGACACAACAGACACGATCCCCACTCTATCTTTCTCTGACTATGCCGGCTTTACAACAACCCCCCGCTCTCTTTGCCCTCCCTTCTCGCCGACGAGAGCGCGCGCACTCGCTCTCTCTCTCTCTCTCTCTCTCTCTTTCTCTCTCGCTCTCGCTCTCGCTCGCTCGCTCGCTCGTGTACACTCCCATTGCCGTGGCGCGCACAGCTGTGGGTATACCTACGTTATAACCGCGCAGTGCTCCTCTCTCTTGTGCAATCGATTTTTCCACGATCCATCCCTCTCTCTCTCTCTCTCTCTCTCTCTCTCTCTCTCTCTCTCTCTCTCTCTCTCTCTCTCTCTCTCTCTCTCTCTCTCTCGCTCGCTCTCTCTCGCTCTCTCCCGTCGCTGTTTCGTTGACGTCGAGTGGGGCGTGTGCAAAAAGCGAGAGAGGCCGCTTTTTCGGGCTTCCGGGGAATCATTATAGGTAGCGTGCTCGCTGGCTGCGCGCCGAAAAGGGATTCGGACAAAAAGCGGGAGAGCCAGTGAGCGAGAGGAAAGAGTCATGATTGATTGAGCTGTTGTGCGTGGAGCGAGGTCGGGGGGCTCGCTAGTTAGCATGCCCCGGAGGCTGGAATAATAAATTGTTGACGACTACGAGGCGGTCGGCGATAAAGTTCGTTGCCAAAATCATTTGTACTGTTGCGGTCGCTGGATCCCAAATGAAAAATGAGGACGACGACGAGCTACACGTGTACGCGCACGCGTCTCGTCGAATAAAAACCTGTCACGGAGGCGTCGTCCGCGGGCCGTTCGGTCAGGCGCCTATGCCCGCAGCGGCGCGCACCGCCAGGATTCGATTTCGTCGGGCGATCTCCCCCCGGGCTGTCTGGCTACGCGCGCGAACCCGCTGTCTATCGCCTACCTGCGCGAGGGCAGCCGAATCCGCGAAGAAAAAGAGGATCGCGTCGACACTATAAATCGCTCCCCTTGGCGGACTCCGCGTATAAACGCGCCTCCACGCGGACGAATACAAAAGAGCGGAAATAGGACGCGCGAGAAGGAGGGTTGGGGACGAGCGCCTCGCCGACGACCAATCAGACCGCGCTCTCCGCCGAGACTCCCCTCGAGCAGCGCGAAAGCTTAGCCCTGCGCGCTCGCCCGGCTGATTTTTGCCAAATTGCCCGCGGGACGGAGTCCCCCCTCGTCTTCCCGTGGACGAGGTTGCCACGCAGTCCCGAGCCCCGACGGCGCGCGCGACCCGCGGATAAGTTATTCCAGATCGAAGACGCTGATTGCCCAAGAATGTCCGAGCTCATCGAGCGGGGAGAGGAGGCATCGCCGAGAAAAAATGACCATCGCGCGCGCCGAGCGCCTAAAAGAGACATCACCGACTCGGCTGCCAACCGCGCTCTCTTTTACTCCTTTCGGCTGCGGCTACGGCGCTTCTTTCCTTTTTATCTCTTGCTTCTTCGAACTAGTATTCTCTGATTCATCGTGGCACCTTATTGAAAGCTTCTATCCGCGTGTTCTCGATGCGAAACTTAATATTCTCGACGTTACTGACTTTTCTTTTCCAATTTGCAAAACCGGCTCTCTTCTGATTGAAATCAGATTTTACCTTCGGATCGATTTTTCAATGCTAATTCAGCGGCTATTCATTAAAAAGTCCTGCGATTGTTTCCAACGGCGTATGTAATTTTTTAAGCGCCACAGCTAAATTAAAAAACAAGAGAACGAATTTTGCAAAGCTGCATCATTGTCGCAAAAATCGTGTGTAATACTTGAGCCGACCGTGGCAGGCGTTTGCAAATCCATTGAACAAAATCGTTGTCAAGACATCTGGAATCCTTTGTAAAAATGGCGACGAACGATCTATGAGCTCCGTCAAAAAGAGTAACTCTCGAAATGATCCAAATGTGTCGCTCATTTCTACAGCGAATTTCAAGAAGCAAAGTCAATTCACCTATTCGTCCCAGGTTCCATCCACTAAAGAGTTGTCAATGTCAAGACACGAGTAACATGTTTATCATTCGAATCGAAAACTAATGCTGATAGTAAGTGATGCGCGTTAACTCGGTTGAGAGCACACAACGCAGAGAAAGCGATCCCCATCTGGGAATAAGTTGCCGCTAGCATATTTTACGACTGCCCTCGAATTGGAAAATTTGATAGGCCATTTCGATGCTCCGCCACCCCGAGAAAACAGATACGTTCGCCTTGCGCAGCTGGGGCGTCGACGAGCTACTGATTGACTTGTGCAACAAATAAAAGGGACAAAACCGGCGATACTTGCGACGTTTAGCCGATCGTTAATCGCAAGGCGTCAGCGCTAGAGAAACGCTGGTTAGGCGTTCGGAAAGGTCGCGCGGGCATGCACGAGAAGTGGTAACCGAGCGAGCTTTACGAGCCCTACGATAAATTTATATAGCTGGCGCTGATGCAAGCTCGCTGAGGCTACGCGACTTAATTGAACGAGGAAAAATCGGTGCGCCCGTCCCGACACCGCCCCCGGATCGGTTGACGACGGCGTTCGACCTCGTTCCCAACTTTAAAACCTGTCGTGGCTACTTCTATACGCTCGAGACGCGGGCTATCGTGCCGTTCGATTTTGGGCCGCGTTATACCTGCGAGTACTGGCCGCGAGCCGCTGTTCGCCGAGCGCGCAGAAGAGATATCGCCCTGGCTTCGCCGCTAGCAGCGCGCGCACTTCATCCTTCGTGTGCGGCGTAACGCGCGAGCTAGGTTGCGTATCCAACAGAATTACATTTCATCGTCGAATTTCGTCGGATGTGCAAAGAGCTTGCTGCACGCCGGGCGCTCGCCAAGCGGTCCTTTCAAACCACGAACGTTTCGTTGAATTCATGAGCGTTCCGATAAGTCACAGTCAACTTCAAAGCTAGATTTTTATACACCGATTTTGACCGATTCAACTCTCTCTAATAATCACGGTCAATCTTCAGCTGCAAACTTGCGCGTAATATTTTTTTACAATAGAAGCATTTATCGGGGACGTTCAAGCTTTCATTTTTAAACCTGCAATTTCAAAATTACTTAAAATCGTATTAATGAAGCAGTTCACTGATATCAATTTTGAAAATCTTACCAGATCGAAGATTTAATGTGCTCCATGATTTTCTTCGATAGCAGTGAACATCCAATGTTATACTTTCAAACATTTCAGAAATTATAATACTTTCAGATTAATTATTTTAAATAATTGTCAAGAAATTTTACACGAAGACTCGATTAATTATTTACAGACTGAGTGCGAAATTTCACATGAATATATTTTGTAGCATATATCGGGTAAAAATCGTTACTTTGAAGTATGCAGAATTTGTGGAAAACTCGGATAACCTGTGAAAATAACGGAGAAAAAATTTCTGAAAGTATTTACGACTAGCCTCCGACTGGAAGCCAACTCTTCATAAAAAGGGCCGACAGCTCTCGTGAAAAGGTTATCTTGATGTTGCCCTTCCAATGCCAATTTTCGCCGCCTCGTGTCTCGTCATTTCGAACGTTTCAGATTTGCTGCGCGGTATCCGCTGAAATGGACTCGCACAACACACAAAATGAAAGCCAAGGAGCGAGCTGTGCATTCGAATGTTGCATATATCTTTTTATTAAATTTCGAAATGACAAGATTTCGTAGAAGTCAATTGGGCATGAGCGTCGTCACTGACGAATGTTTCGGCGCGAGCGGGCGTTAACGTACACACACTCCGGAGAAGCAGTTTCCCGTTTTCCAGGAACATCGCACAAACGTTACTTGAAAATGCTTGCAAGTCTAGATAACCTGTCCAGTTTTTCACATTATTCATGTGAGGGCTTTCGCGATATGGAGAAGCCCTTGGCCGAGTAGTTGAAAGCGCTGCCTTCTACGGTAAGCGTAGGCATGCGATTCGATGCCCGTAAATGAAACGCAGCAGAAACTAGCAAGTCAATTTACTTGGCTTTTCGCGAAAGAGCTTAAAAGTGCGCGGCGTCAGATTACCACGGCAACTTTGTAATGCCAATGCACTTTAGCTCCGCATGCCGGCGTGCAAAATCCATCGAGCCAATCGTAGATAGATAGTGCAACGTCAACTTGAAGATTTGGACGATGCAAGATGGCTGCTAGGCCCAGTCGTCGGTAGAAATCGGGCTTGAAAGCCGCGAAAAGGCATTGTCGGTGGACATATTAGCGCGCGAGGTAGGTGTACGTACTCGCGAACGGCAAATCGGCTTATTGCACCGCGAGGTATAATACGTCGAGTCGCCGCGGCAATACCAACGAGCCTCCCGTGGAGATCGGTTCGCTCTCTTTCCTAGCTCGGTGCAGTCATCCGTGCATAATGCGCAACTCAACCAGAGACAAGCCCGATTCCGAGAAAAGAGAGAGAGAGCAAGCGCCAAGAAGGTACAGCTCGGTAGCGAGCGGCGTGCTGGGCAGGGGCGAGGGGGTCTATACTCGGCGTTGAGGTAAGGCGAGACAGGGGAGGAGGCGCTCGACGCTTCGGTCGGCTGGCGTCGGCTGCGTTCGGCCGCGCTCGGCACTCCCGTGGGCGGAGCTTAGGCGGGGTCGATATCTGTCCGTGCGCGCGCCTGCTTGCCTGCCTCGCCGCACACATACCCGCACACACGCGCACACGCACAGAGTCAGAGCCACGACGACAACAGATAGCCAGCCAGCCAGCCAGCCAGCCAGCCAGCCACCGAGCGAGCGAGCGAGCGAGTGCGCGCCAGCGTCGTCGTCGAGACGCGGCCAGCAAAGTCCTTCGCCTCGGTCGACGCCTGCTTCGACGGCGCCTCTGTCGTGCGCACCTGCCGCGAGGTCTCACCGCCACGAAGCTCTCGGTAAGTATACGCACTCTGGCATAGCTAAAAGAACGCGAAGAAAGCGCGCGCGCGCGCTTGCGAGAGTGTGACAGCAGCAGCAGCAGCAGCAGCCGAGGGAGAGAGAAGGTGCGTCCGTGAGAGGCTATCGTAACTCGCGCTGGCAAGTGTGTGTATCTATAGAGTCGAGGTTGCCAGATATCTCCGGTGGCGCTCACGCGCGGCGTTGCCACGTCGCCGCCTCTCGCAGCGAGCAGGCAAGCCGCAGTCGCGCTACGGCGCGAGGGCACGACGCCACTTAGCAAGCGGCCTGCGCTCACCGACAGGCTCGCACACGCGCGCGTTCGCGATCGTGTCGTTGCCACGTCCGCCTTGCCTCTGTGTTGTTGCTTGTGCGCTCTGTCTCTCTCTCTCTAGCAAGCCCCCTTTACCGACTCGCTCACCGGTTAGCTCACGCGTACGCGTCTGTGTAGGCGAAGTGCACGCACACAGCAAGGCCAAAGCTATGCACGCGTGTATGATAATGTACGTAGGCACAGACGGACTGACAGACGCATACCGATGCCAATTTACCGCGAGAGCACGCGCGTGCACAACTGCCGAGATTATTGCTGTATTGCTGCGGCCTACGGTCGTCTCGCTCTGGCGCACGTGACTTTTAAATGCCCGGCCTACGAGCAGGCTCCGTAATTACGCTCGTCTTTTTTTTCTATTTTTTTATGGTTTTCTTCTTCGCGGTCACGATTCACGTCTAATTTTGGCGCTATGCGGCAATGCGGTAGACAGTGCTGGCGAGCACAGTGAATTTGCATTTTTATTGGAACGGGAACAATAAATTGCGATTGTTGCACTGCAGTTCGATTGTCGTGAGGTCAAATCCTTTTCGTCAAATGCAGTTGTGTCAAAGTGAGTAACGTAAAAATGGTGTTTGCCCCAGTGAAAAGAGGCGCGGAAGAGGTTAGCCCAGTGTCGGCTTTCCGTCTGTTCCCGACACTGAATATGCATTCGCAAAAATACACTTATTGAATAACGCGAAGAATCGGAACAAAGCCCCTCGGAGATTAGGCTCGGCAACGATGCGAGTGCACGGGAGCAAATAAAAGAAGAAAAAGATCCGAAAAAGTGTTGCCTCCCGGTGGTAAAGTGCATCGCGGGAACAGATGGTTAGGAGCCAGTGGCGTCCGATGCAGCATCAGCTCCAATGTATCCAGAGCAGCTGGTTGAGACGTGGGTGTACGCGCGCAGCGTCGCTCGATAATCTCCAACGCTCTCTCGCTCTTTTGGGGGCCTCGAGAGAGGCACGGTCTTTTCATCGCGCGAATGTTGACCAATTCGCTGCCAGGCGCCAAATCATGCGAGCGCTGTATTTTATATATAGACAATGCTTCGTTCTCTCTCTCTCTCTCTCTCTCTCTCTCTCTCTCTCTCTCTCTGTCTCTTTCTCTCTTGCTCAGTGTCGCAATGCCACTTGTTTTTTCACATTTTGCCGCCCAGCCGGCCGAGCGAGCGTGACGGAGATACACCTACGTGCACGCGACTGCCGGCGTTTTCGACTTATACAAATGCGAATCTTGGAACCTTGGGAGCGCGCAAGTTTCTCTCTTTACGCTTGACTGATTGGATGCTATTTCCGCCGTGAACTGGTGTAATAATATTTCCAGCGCAATAAATTTATCAGGCTTACTTTGAGGCCCGTGCGCCACGGGTGGGTACTCGGTAGGCCAAGCGCCGAGCGGATTTTATTTTGAAACGGCAGAACTAGACTAGACTACGCTCGAGCGCGAGCAACGAGATCCGCGTCGCCGGCCAGAATCAAGCTGTAAAGACTCGAAGAAAAAACTGGCTTTCCAGGGTGCAGCGCGCGGTGGTCTCTCGGAGCGAGCGGCACGGCCGGTGCACGATGATGGAGAAGCTGCAGCGGGAGAGGAGAGCGATCGTCCCGAAGGAGTGCGCGAAGCCCCTTGTCAAGGACCTCAACCAGCACATCATCTGCCCGCTGTGCCGGGGCTACCTCATTGATGCGATCACGCTCGTCGAGTGCCTGCACTCCTGTCAGTACCTCAAAGCGCTAATAACCTGCAACACCTCCTCTTACCGCACACGCGCGAATGTGCATTCGCGTGCACGGCTTGATTTGCGCTTTTGCTCGGCGAACGTCCATCTCCATTCGTGTGACGCGTACACGAGTCGCGTTGGTTTATTATCCAAGGATATGCCTCGCGTAAACGCACGTGGATAGCGCGACCGAGGGAGGGCCGTAAAGTCATTCGAGTTTGTCATTAATTCGCAAGGTGAGCAAAGAACGATCCGTACGTCGGCTGTTTTGTTCGCAGTCTGCCGAGGATGCATAGTCCAGCGATTCCGTGAGAGCCCGAAAACCTGTCCCCAATGCAGCACAATTGCCGTGGCTCCCCTCGTCCCGGACATCGCTCTGCAGCGTCTAGTTTACCTCGTGGTGCCAGGCCTGTTTAGGAAAGAGCAGGAAAGACGCCACAACTTTCGCAAGATCAATCCGCATTGCTCGAATGTTAATCAGCAGCCGCTCGGCGCCCCTGATCTCAGCTTCGACGACCTCGTCAGTTTGAGTCTCAGCGAGATTGGCTCCACGAGCGGTGGCTCCACCAGATACCTCAAATGCCCAGCCGGGGTCACGGTCAGGCATTTGCTCAGGCTACTCATGCTCAAACGCGGCTGGGACAACAACCACGGCAATAATCAATGCGGGAACAACAAAATCGAAATAATATACGACGACAGTGCAAATGACACGAAGAACGAAGCCGGATTACTCGATCTGTCGTGGACACTTATGGATTTGGCTTGTATCTTTGAGTGGAAAAGGGTATGATACATTTTTTCATATATATTTACTATATACGTACCCACTTTGCATTTCCGACCGATTGATTTGTCTTGAAACAAACATCCGTTGTTTTCGTTATCAATATTTTATTGTGTACGGTCGTCCAATCGTTTTTCCAAAAATTACAACGATTTAAGCGAGCCACTCGTGCCATTTCGTTTCAGGAAGCCCCGATGAAGCTTTTATACCGAGTCGTACGAGTAGGTGATGTCGCAACCAATAAATCGATTACCAATTTTTGCACTAGCAATACCTCCGACGCGACTAATCAAGCGATAGAAAATATTCTAAGACCGCCGACACCTCCACCGAGTCCAAAGCCAGCAATTTATCGCGGGGACTCATTGAGCAAAAATCCGCGTTCGACGATCGTCGTTGATCAGTACGAGTCTAAGAAGCCGCGTTGCGAGGTGTCGCCATTGATGCGAGCGCCAGATCCACCGCCGATCCACGACCGCTCGAGATCGAGCAAACTCGCCAAGCTGGAGCACAAACGTAAAAAGCGCAAGAACAAGCGCGTTATCGCCGAAATTACGACGACGCCACGGGAAGATCTGTTGAAACTGAAAGTTCGCTTAACTCCTGTTCCCACTCGAGTTCCTTCGAGCGCCGGTGATGGCAGTCATTCGAAAGACAAGCTACTGCAAATGAGGGCCGTGCGGAAAGATAAGACGAAAAGTATTGAGCTTCAAAAGCATAATATTTCGAAGGATCATAAAGTCAGTTTGGAAATTGAAGAGGAAAACGTTGTATCGGAAAGAGAAAGCGGCTCCACTGACGCACAAAAGCCCGTTAGCTCCCCAGAAAAGCTTGCCAACTCCGCGGATAGCGAGAAGCAAACTGAACCGAAAGTGGAAAATGAAAATCATAGACCTTCCGAAGATTTGGAAAAGGATGAAACACCGAAAAATGAAGAAGTACTTCGTAGATTAGGCCTAGTTGCTATTAGCGAAGCTAATAAAACTAGGCAGGAGCAATCGAGGAATTCCATGCAGTGTGGCTCGGAGAAAGCTGATCCAGCGGCAGAGAGAGAAAAATTAGAGAAGCAATTGCGAGAAAGCAAAGCCAATCGCGTGCGCAGTTTGTTGGCCGAGAAACAAATGCGAGACACTTTGAAAAGTATAATGTCAAGTGCGAAAGAAACCAATTCATCGACCACGACAGCATCGTCCTCGGCCTCTCCTGCTCCCAGATGTGAAACGCCTACACCGAGTAGCCTTAAGAGAAAAGACCCGCCTCCATTAACGCCTTTGCGAAGTGCAAAACGACCAAATGTTACGTTTGCTCCAGGTTCATTCACGTCTGGCAAGTTAGAGTCACCTTTGGATCTCAGATGTCCACCTAGCAATGCTCTGGACCTGTCTTCTAACGTGTCGGATGGGACCACAACTGCGGCTAACGTAGAGCACAAACCAGTAAGTATTCTTAGGAATAGTGGCAACAGGACAGCGGACAAGCCAAAGGATGAAACCAAATTGCCTCAAGAATCAAACTTGAAGACTACGCCGGACGCGGCAGTATCGTTAATAGGAAATAAGCTTGGCCCTCAAGTAGACAAATCGGTCAAACTAACGCAAAACTTTATCGCTAGCTCGTCGATCGGGGGACCGATGATAGGTGGAAAGGTAGCCTTGAGAATACCTCAGCCTCACCAGAGGCTTACAGGTTTTGGCATGAAGATCAAACCTAGTATTGGAGTAAGACATATACCCAACCCTCAAGCAGTTGTGGCCTCGCAGTACCGGAACCAGAGAACTGGATATTTCAGTCTTGCGCATCAGCCTCCCTAAGTAACGTTTATGTAAGGTTCTTTACTTTATCCTACTTTCTTCCTTAGACAATTAGTATGATTGCATTGGTACGTTGCAATTAGGTAAACAAATACTTCTGTTTCGGAACGATATTATTATTTTTCTTTTGTTTATGAATTCGTCTTATGTGCAATATGTCCTATATCGTTCGTTAGCTAGAAGAGTGATATGAGAGTGTGATTATTCGATTCGTCGATTTTGAATCGATGTCTTGCTGAGTGAATATTTGATAAAAGTAAGCGGTATTTTATACACGTCAATTGGAAAATATTCAAACAAAAGGTAGATTTTACTTTACTCTGAGTGGGAAGGTATGATTAGCGTTAGCTTTAGTGATGAAAACAAACGTTTCTTAACCTACAGTTGGAAAAGAATCACTTGCTTCAAATTAACGATATGTCATGATGTTATAAATATTGTATGATATGGCGTAGGAATTACGTACCTTTTTGGATAATTTTATCCAGGAAATTGCACAAAATATTGAAAAACCTTCGAAAAAGTACCACTTGACAAAATTACAATTATTGTGATAAAGTCGCTACTGAATTATATGGACTTATCGAATATTGTCTTGAGTCTATATGAAATTTATTATCAAAATGCAAGCAACTTTTGTCCGAACAATCATCAAACATCCGAATAAGTGTTCACGGATAAAGCTAAGCATTTGGATATGATTTGGAGGGTGTTTTTTAATAGTAATAGCATATTTTATTAATAAGATGCATTAATAACAGCGTGACGTGAAATCGCGAATCAATATCAAGAAGCATGTCAGTTATTTAAGCGCATAAGAAAGAATGATATTTTTTTTATATCTCGTTCCTACAAGTGGAAAAGTTCCTGGAACAAATAATCGAATGATGATGTAACTTTTACACAGTTTTATGCGAAATAGCTTTTTTAATAAGATATTGAAAATCTATTTTGTCAAGTACAAACTGTCCCTCCAAGCGTATCTAAATTGATAACTTTATTAATCTGAACGCAAAACATTCGTAACGACCAAGACGTAGTTCATCGATGTTATTAAGTATCCCGTCACTTATCGTATTGCCTATGAATACGTCAAACACAGGTAATGATTAGTGTGTAAACGGTAAGTAGATGTTAGTAATCAAGCAGAACTTCATATAGATTCAATCTACACACACACCTATCCACACACACGCCCGCCCGCCCGCCCGCACACACACACACACACGCACACACACACACACGCGCGCGCGTAGAACGGTGCATAGATGGGGCCGGAAAAATACATGAGCATAAATACAATATTTTATTATCCTTTTATACGTTAAGATTGAAAAAAATAGACATTATGATTGTGTTCAACGTAGTATAGTAACACCAAGATTTAATTCTTCTTTTTCTCAAAGAATGATGATCTGTTTAGCTGAAATAATTTAAATAACTACAATTACAGACAACTACTCCTTAAAGATGCCAAAGAGTGTAATTTAACGAATACTTGCAATACTTAGTGCAATGTTACTGTAGTTACTGGGCATCACGCTTTGTAGAATTTCCGCAAAGTAAATTTGTCGCCAGTAATTTTACTACTATATTTTAAAGCATCTGACATAACAAAATTGTTATTGTTGATATAATTTTAATTCATATTGTTTATTTTGTTCTTTTTCACCAACCAAATTGGCGTAATATCTTGTAAAATGCGTTCGTTTGGATTCATAGTTATATGTAAATATTGATTATTTTGAACGTAAGGGAATATTCAATATTGGCTAGAACCAAAAATGCAAAATCTGAAAGACATACGCATTCAGGTAACCGTAGAAAACAATTTTACACATTAACATTATTTTGTAGAATCTGTTTGTACTTGAAGAGCACGGTGCTCTTCGAGTATTTTCACGAAGTGGGTGATATAATTTTTCACTTATCCATAATAACAAGATGTAACGGTCGAAATGTGTGCATTTTATCGAAAACAATGACGAAAACTGCCCATCAAAACTAAAACAGGAAAAAACAAGGTACGCTCATTCCGATGATGTTCATAGCAGATAAAATTGTACAGACTGAAAAAAGAAAAGTTGCATGAAACGTTTTCGAAGATACAATAGATTTGCTAGCTGTGCGTGTTCTTGTAATCCATTGATCATTGCAAAAATCAAAAACCAAATGTACAATTATATAAGCAGCACCATCGTCAAGGAAGGAATCTTTTCCGCACTTAATACGATTCGTCGATTCGTCATTTATAAATCATAGTTGCGTGCAAAGTAATAGTGAAACCGTAATGTGTATTGCAGACGCTATATTTGTGTGATCTGTCGGGTTAAGGATAGGACAGGTCTGCCACAAAGTGTTTTAGACTTTTTGTAAAACTTGATAAAATATATGAAAAATATCGACACGCATGTGTTTTGGAAGTCAGAAATGCGCTAGAGTGTAATGTATCCCTGAGCTTCCGTCGTCCGGTGTATAAAAAGAACGCATCTGTGCATATATACAAAACATGTTTCGTTGAGCTATCAGTTCAAAATGTTACTTATATTGTTTAGATTTTTAATTTACGACAGCGTACTGCGTACTTGTCTTATTTTAAATAATATAATATCGCTCCTCAGTGCAATTCCTCGTTTTAAAAGTTAGTTTGTAAAATCGATTATTTATTTATGCCATAGTATTTTTTTATTTTATCGATCATTATCGTGTTTGCTGTGTAAACAGGAAAAACAAATAGCACATTGCTGTGAGTAAACTCAACCTTAAACGTTGTGTTGTCTGTTTAGACGTGATGCGCGCCAGATGTATGATAAGTATATAACATATGTAAAAATACACAAGTCAGTTTCATTTGTTGTCGGATCTTCAGTTACTAGAATGTTTTCCCTAATTCTTCGTCTTGTTACGTTTCACCTATTGTGTACCTTCATGATCTCTGTACTACACGCCGATTAATCATTAATAAATATTCTCTTCACATGTATATCTACCTCAGCATTATTCATATGTCGTCTTCCGTCCCAAAATTAAGCCGGCCGAGCGCCCATCGAACGGTCGATCTTTCATCTGCTTTTCGTTCTATGCGAAAACTGACGTATCAGTCGCGGGAAGCTCCGAGACGCCAAGTACGGCCGATCGGCAATCATGCCAGCGTGCGCATATCACGAGCAGCACAGCTTATCAGCGCAAGAATGTGGGAGTGAGAGAGGCACTGGTCGCTGGCAGCGGAGCGACGAACCTCGGCAGAGCGACAAAGAGAGAGAGAGAGAGAGAGACAGAGACTGAGACAGAGCTAGGAATTGGGCGCTGTAGGGCGCCGCAGACTGATTTATCCTGTACTGCGATTATCGATCTGACTGCCTGGACTCGCGCGCGGGTACACGCTTGCGCAAAGTGCACACGTGCGCGCATGCGCCTCGCTGCTGCCGCACGCTTATCGCGTTCGCTCGGCGCACGTAGCGCCCGCGGTCATGCGAGCCCGCGAGGCGCGAGCTCGCCCGATGACGACGACGAAACGCGCTCGCCGACTCCGCGGAGTGGGCGCTCCAGTGCCAAGGCTGTGCACGTCCGACAAGCGAATTCTCAGCCGCGCGTCGCCGAGTTGGCGGAAGCTCGGAGGCTTCTCGGGCTCGATTGCCTGCGAGCCGAGCGGCGATGGTCGCGTCCGGGAAGGCCGGGCGAGCTCCTCCGACTCGTCGTGCAACCGCGGACGCGGGCAGCGGAATCCGGTCGAGCGAGCCTTGCGCGGGGCTCCGTCCGCGCGTCGCTGGTCGACGTTGGCACGCTGGCGCCGAGCCGATCGGCCAGCTCCACCGTGCCCGCACGCGAACCAAACCGTGGGACGGCGGCGGCGGCGGCGGTGACACTGCGGCCTGCCGAGAGGCGAAGACGACGAGGACGCGAGATGGCGACAGCGCGCCCGGCGCCGGCCTTGGACGGGGCCCGCTGTTCCTGGGATCGGCGAGTCCGTCGCCGTTTCATCCGCGTCCCGTGCCCGATTCCGAGCGGGGTCCGCAAGCGTGCCGAAGGGCCGGCTCGCGGGCCCTGCCGTCGCCACCGTCCGACGCGTCGTCGCTGTCGGAGCTCGAGGAGCTCCTCGGTCGCAGCCAAGTCCCACCGGCGAGCCGCAGAGACTGCGGAACGGAGATGCCGACGCAAGTGGGCGTGTACGCGCGGACGCGGCCAGCAAAATGGTCGCGGGTAGCGCCCTCCGTGCGCCGACCAATCGGAGCGAGCCGCGGAGGCTCCGCCCAGAGTGGCGTGGCGCCGCCGGCCTTCGGCTGCTCGTTCGACGCCGCGCAGCGATCGGGCCCAAGCCAAGCTCACCGCGTTCCGCGACCGATCGAGGACGCGACGCCGCTGCCTTCGGATCGGCCCCCCGCGGTCGGCGAACGACGCGACGGCGCTCGCACGACCGTCGGCCTCGCTCCCAGCTAAGCGGCAGCTCGTGCGCTTCCGTACACCGACTGATCCGATCCCCGGCTGCGCCCGTCAGCGTTATTCTCGACTCGCGAGTCGGGGGACTGGGACCGTAGCGGTTCTCGAACGAGGCGCTTCATCGCGGAGATCTGCGTCGGCGAGTGGACTGCCCGGTGCGCGTCGCCGAGCTTGCGATCGCGCGAACCAAAGGTGCCCTCTGCCCTCGCAGAACTCGCGCGTGACGCGCGTCCCGCAGGCGGCAGGGGCTCGACTCGCGATAGCCCCGGATCGTCGAGCCACGCAGCTCTCCGCGATCGCGATTGCGCGTTCGTCCGCCGATCGTTCGGCGCGGCTTGCCCCGCGCACAGTTCGTCTTCGGCCGCGGAGACAAGGGGGCGGCTGTCGAGCTGCACTTTGAAGCACAGCGGGGCAGCGCAGTTCTCGGGCCAAATGGGCGAGCCACGCATGCGCCAACTTCACTCGGCGACACGGAGGTCGATATAATAGCCGCCGCGGAGACGCTGACGCCACGAGCGCGTGGCTGACTTTTGGACGCAGGAAGCCCGTACACCCTGCCGCGCGACTACGCGTCGGCTTCTCGTTCGTGCCGCGTCGACTCGCACCACGATTGGCGATGCCCAGGATCGGGTCGAGCCTTGCGGTGACCGCTGCTGCAGCGTCGTGTCGCTCCCGAATCGACCGAGCGGTCGCGCGGCGAAACGACGAGCGACGTCGAAAGCCCCGTGGTCGATTCGCGACTGCTCGTACGTTGGTAAGCGCGCGAATGCAGACCGGTTTTATTTCTGTCTCGACTCCGCGACGACAGGCTTGCTGCTCTGCTTCGCTTTGGCGACGATCGAGAGATCATTGAATGAGCTCGCGCGAACGCCGACGACGGTGTTTGACGAGAACTCGACAAGATTGTCTTTCTCGACAAGCTTTCTCGAACGAATCGGGATAATTATTCGATTGTTCGGCGATGACTCGACCGTGCGGGATGAGCAACAAGCTAAACGGTCGAAACTTGGATACCTTCAACAATGTCTGACAATCGTTTTGGTCTCCGAGTCGGAGTCATGTGAACTCGACAACGGATTATTCGATCATTAGTCGGCAATGCCATTGCCGTTCAATGAAAGCAAACGGAAGTAGAAATGCGGAACGTGAACGACAATTTTTTTTTTTACAATCGCTATGATTCAGGGAAAAGTTCGCAAGTTTCACGAAAAATTTTATTTGCGACAGCTTACATTTGACAAGTCAGAGCTACAAGTTTCGCAAGCACCTACTAGCCAGGCTCGTGGCGACATCTCTCGTGAGAGCCGTGCCTTCAACACACGTCGCGAAACGCAGCGGGTATCTGGCAAAAATCGACGCTTTTGCAGCGGAACGATCATTTCTCCAATATCTCGTGTGAGCTACAAAGCGACAAACTTCGTTCAACGATTGAGCAAATGTAAAAATTAATTTTACACTGGAAACTGCATCTTTTATTAGGACAAATTATCATCGTTCAAACGTTTCTTTCGCTGTCGTAACAATATCTACATTGTCACGTCTAATAATCATCAATAACATTTTGATTTTGATGCTATTAAACTGTTTAGTCTACATTTTTATATAACAGTATGTGGATATGTGTATACAATTTTACCGCTATTTTATTGCACAAGAATATCCAGAGTTTAGCGTTTTTCATTTAATAATATTTCAACAATGTGATGTGAATTTTAAAATGTGCAGAGGCTCCATCTAGCCAATTAAAAAGTAACTACAAGAGGTGCGTCCACCATAGCGTCCACATATACATGATACATCACGCCGGTATGAAAAGAAACGTGTTTGCGTTGCAGTATTTGTTTTTATTGTATTGACGTTTAGTGTACTCTATCAAGATTAGCATTGTAAGCTAATTAAACAGGTTGGTTAAACAATTATATACCAAACTAATTTTTAAAGTTTTATCTTTTCCTTCCTATGTGTCATAGCTTTTTAATTTTTATCTTACTCTTGAGGTTATGTGCAGGACAATAACAATCATAGTTTCACAAAAAATTTCTTTTTCAGATAATATTATAACTCATTGGCAAAATGGATCCTGACTACTATGATGAGTTTGGAAATTATATCGGTCCTGAATTAGCATCTGATAGTGAGGAAGAAAATGAATATGGAAACATTGGTGATGATGCAGATGACAGAGAACCTTCTGATGAGGAAATTGAAGAGGATAAGGATGAAAATAAGGATGCTGGAGAGTCAAATTCCATGGCAGTTGTACTTCATGAAGATAAAAGGTACTATCCTAGTGCTTTGGAAGTCTATGGACCAGAGGTAAACACTTTTTCATTAATATTTTTTATGACTATTTGTCATTACCAGATTTTGGTGTAATTTTCATTTTTATCTAATAGGTTGAAACGTTAGTACAAGAAGAAGATGCTCAACCTCTTGACAAGCCATTAGTTGAACCAGTGAAAAAGACTAAATTTCAAATTAAAACTCAACAGCTTCCTGATACTATTTATAATATAGATTATCTAGCAGATTTAATGGATTGTCCAGATTTAATTCGTAATGTTGTACTTTTGGGACATTTGCACCATGGAAAAACTACATTAGTGGATTGTTTACTCAGGCAAACACATCCATATATTCATTCAGTTACAGATGAGAAGCCTTTAAGGTAAGATTTTTTTTATAAGCTTTTATTAAGCTCATACTTGATAGGGTACTGAATTGTTCTAATAATTATTACAGATGGACCGATACGTTATTTACTGAACAACAGAGAGGCGTTTCCACAAAAGCAGTGCCAGTCACTTTAGTTTTGCCAGATGTCAAATCTAAATCTTATCTCCTTAACATATTTGACACTCCAGGACATGTTAATTTTTCTGACGAAGCAACAGCTGCTATTCGTCTGTCCGATGGAGCAGTATTATTGGTAGATGCAGCTGAAGGTGTCATGTTGAACACAGAAAGGCTTTTGAAGCATGCACTGCAAGAAAAGCTAGCCTTTACTGTTTGCATCAACAAAATTGATAGACTTATACTCGAACTAAAGCTTCCACCTCTTGATGCTTATTACAAATTACGTCACATTATAGAGGAAATTAATAGTCTAATAGCCCTACACTCGGATACAGAGAATCCACAGTTTGTTTCTCCAGCTATTGGAAATGTTTGTTTTGCTAGTTCAGAATACAATGTTTGCTTCACATTGAAATCATTTGCAGCGCTTTATGCAAGAGATTACCCTTTGTTGAATATCAATGAATTTGCGAAACGCCTATGGGGAGATATTTATTTCAACTCAAAGTCACGAAAGTTTACCAAGAAACCAGCTCACAACACTGCTCAGAGAAGTTTTATTGAGTTTATTTTGGAGCCATTGTACAAAATTTTTGCGCAAGTCGTTGGTGACGTGGACACAACTCTACCCGATGGTTATTTAATTTAAAAAATGTTCAAATAATGACGTTATATGTACTTAAATGTATATTCAAGTTGATTGTTTGTTCAACAGTTCTTGACGAGCTAGGAATTCGCCTGACATCCGAGGAAATGAAAATGAATATCCGACCACTACTGAGGCTGGTCTGCACGCGTTTCCTTGGTGATATGAGTGGTTTCGTGGACATGTGTGTCTCCCACATACCCAACCCGAAGAGTAATGCTTTGTCAAAAGTGTCGCACATATACACAGGACCGATTGAGTCGCTCTTAGCAAAGGACATGGCCGATTGCAATCCCGACGGGCGTCTCATGATACACAGCACTAAGATGTATCCGACCGACGATTGCACGTTGTTTGTAGTTCTGGGTCGCGTGATGTCCGGCACCCTGAACGCCGGCGACAAAGTGCGAGTGCTCGGCGAAGCTTACACGCGCCAGGACGAGGAGGACTCGCGCGTAATGACCGTGGGTAGATTGTGGGTCAGTGAGGCGAGGTACAACATCGAGCTTAGCATGGTGCCGGCAGGTAACTGGGTTCTGATCGAGGGCATAGACCGCGCTATCGTCAAAACCAGCACGATCACTGACCTCGTCGACAGCGACGACTTGTGCATCTTCAGGCCGCTCAAGTTTAACACGCAGAGCGTCATCAAGATCGCCGTCGAGCCGGTAAATCCGTCGGAGTTGCCGAAAATGCTTGACGGTTTGAGGAAAGTGAACAAGAGTTATCCGCTGCTGACGACGAAGGTCGAGGAGAGCGGTGAGCACGTGATCATGGGCACCGGCGAATTGTACCTTGACTGTGCCATGCACGATCTGCGAAAGATGTACTCGGAGATCGATATCAAGGTGGCCGATCCAGTAGTCGCCTTTGCGGAAACGGTCGTCGAGACGTCTTCGCTGAAGTGCTTCGCAGAAACGCCCAACAAGAAGAACAAGCTAACGATGATCGCGGAGCCCCTTGAACGTGGCCTTGCGGAGGACATCGAGTCGGAGCAGGTGAAGATCACGTGGAACAAGTGAGTGATGTCGACTTCTTTATTTTTGTTTGTCTCTCTGCGGTGCTGCTGTCGTAAAGCAATCGTTTCTCGCTCGGTTCTCGTTTTATTCCAGAAAGCGCCTCGGCGAGTTCTTCCAGCAGAAATACGATTGGGATCTGTTGGCCGCTCGTAGTATCTGGGCTTTCGGACCGGACGCTACAGGGCCAAATATTTTGGTCGACGACACGCTACCTTCCGAGGTGGATAAATCATTACTGAACAGCGCACGCGAGGCAATCGTGCAAGGCTTCCAGTGGGGTACCCGAGAGGGTCCTCTCTGCGAGGAGCCCATCAGAAATGTCAAATTCAAGATTCTCGACGCCGTCATTGCGCAAGAGCCTCTTCATCGTGGAGGTAAACGATGCATCTTCTTGTTCTTTTATTTATAGTACTGAAGAATTGGAGCGACGCAATTGTTTACACAATTGACGTAATCTTATCTAATCCTATAAAGCACTTTACCACTTCGATTTCATAGACATGCAAAATATCAATGTTTATCTTATTGAACAGAGTAAAAATTTTGCTTGATAGATGAACGTTTTATTGACGTGTCATTCTAAATTTATTTCGAGTAATCGGTTGTTATTAATAGAGAAAGAGGGACGCGGAGCTTTCTCAAAATAAAACTATGCAGCTTTGCGTCTCGAACGTATCTATCTTTTTTTACTTCCACGCGATGAGACGAAACGCTGCCAATTTAACAATTCACATTCGTGGAAAACCCACTTATATAGTAAGTATTTAACACTGACTCTGTTCTAAGAGTTTGATGAACGATTGTGATATGTTGACGACTTGAATGTATTTTAATGTTTGCGTATAATATCCAATCAACACATATTTACACGTTTATTCATCTATTCGCAGAATACCACGATAATAAGTTTGCACTAAAGTGTTAAAAGGTCGAAATTGCTTTCAGGTGGTCAAATCATTCCAACAGCGAGGCGGGTCGCCTATTCGGCGTTTCTCATGGCGACACCACGTCTCATGGAACCTTACCTGTTCGTGGAAGTGCAGGCGCCCGCTGACTGCGTGTCGGCTGTGTACACAGTGCTGGCCAAAAGGCGAGGCCACGTAACGCAGGACGCGCCGGTGCCTGGCAGTCCGCTCTACACCATCAAAGCTTTTATCCCAGCGATTGACAGTTTCGGTTTCGAGACCGATCTTCGCACCCACACCCAGGGCCAGGCATTCTGCTTGTCGGTGTTCCACCACTGGCAGATTGTGCCGGGTGATCCGCTAGACAAGAGTATTACGATCAGGCCCTTGGAGCCCCAGCCAGCCACGCATCTGGCTCGCGAATTCATGCTGAAGACGAGACGCCGGAAGGGACTATCCGAAGACGTGTCGATTAATAAGTTCTTCGACGATCCCATGTTGCTGGAGCTCGCTCGGCAGGACGTGCTGCTCAATTATCCGCTTTAAGAGCGACGAAGATGTGCACGCATGTTTTGTGTGTGTGTGTGTGTGTGTGTGTATGTGTATGTGTGTGTGACTGGTTTGATTAAGGTTTGTGTGATTATTTTAGCTTTTTTTCACTTTCTTTCTACTAAGCGTTTGAAGACTGACTTATGAGTCTTTTCCACGTGCCTCTTGTTGTCCAGCTAAACCGATACTTATCTCTCGGGGTCCCAGCACCACGGGTTTGAATATCTGATCAGCTCTCCGAGGAAAGTGTATAAATCTTGAGGCGAAAACATGTAATCAAATTTCACTGAGGAAGCATAAAAAAATAAATGAAATAAAACGACACGCAAGGCGCGTAACGAAACAGCAGGCTTTTATTTTTCTCATAGGCTGTGTCCCTCGCACCCCGGGAGCCAATTTCCTTAGTCCGCGAAACGAGAAAAGTCACAAAGTTCGATTTGCTCTCCGGGCGAGCCATGATGCGCAACATGTGCTACCGGAGAGCAAGGATGCGGCAAAAAAGCTAACAGCAAGGAAGGAGCTTGTGCTCGGGCAAAGGCTTTTTCATCGATCGCAGCAACGGCGCGAGTCGTGCGTGCGGCACGGACCGCAGGTAAGCACGCGAGTCTTTTTGCCGAATCGATGCCGGCAATATTCCGCGCCTGGCTCGCCAGCGCTCGGAAGCTTCGGCTCTGGCTCGAATATTGACTCGAGGCCGCGGACAGAGCGTGCGCGAGCCGAGTATACGCATACCAGCGCGCGGGAGTGGCAGCGCGCAAGCGACACACACGGTTGCGCGCGCGTCGGTGTGCGTGCGTGCAATTGCTGCTGGCGGCGGCGCGAGAGTCGGCCGTTCGTGGCGCTCGGTGTCGCGCGAGTGCGCCGCGCTGCGCCGACTCTCCAGCAGGCAGTCGCACGACGAGAGCCGCAGAGCGCACTTGTGCATCGTCTCCTTCTCTCACCCACACTCTGACACACGAACACACACGAGCGCACGTCGATATACGCACACCGAGATAGCGAGTCGCGTAACCGTACGGAGGAGTACAAGTGCGGAGGAGAGTGCGCGCGAGTGGAGCAGCTCTTTGGCAGAAGGGCGATGCGCGGCTGCTAGATACGGAGCCAGCAGCATCGCCGAGAGCGCAGACTGCGAGTCGTTGGTGTCGGCGGCGGAGGAATTGTCTTATCGCGCGCGAGTGTAAGGGCATAATGTCGCTGCTCGCGTTGCTGAGCGTCGGCCTGCTGCTGCTCACAGCGGTGAGGGCCGACAGCGAGCATACAGGTGAGTCTACCAGCCTCGACCCGAGCCTCTCCGCTCTCTATCTCTCTGTCTGCCTATACGTGTGTGCGATCGATTTTCCAGCCGCTCGCGCGCGTTCATCAGCTTTATTTCCGCTGCCTTCGATTTTTCGGAGCTGGCTGGCTGGTTGGCGAGCGAGCGAGCGAGCGAGCGAGCTAGCTAGAAGGCTTGGTAGAGAGAGAGAGAGAGAGAGAGAGACACACACACACACACACACACAGAGGTGGCACGGCACACTCCACCAGACCAACGCGCGTCCACCTACGTGTGCGGCTGTTGCGATCCTTTCGGAGAGTTGCGAGCTTCTGGAGGGAGAGAGACATACATACTTTCGACGACACTCTCCGTCGGTCTATTTATAAGGCAGATCTCAGCTTCCTCCTCGAGTCTCGGATTCTCGTTTTCGTTGCGCTTTTTTTGCCTTCCTCTTTCGAGCAATCAGTTTTTCCTTTCGGCTGCTAATTGTCCGAGCAAATGAAGGTGCGATCGATCGACCGCAAACTAGCAGCACCTTACGCGCGTAGAGAAAGAGAGAGCTTTCTCGAACCCACGCGCCAGAGCGTAGTAGGTGAGAGCGAAGGTCGAGCCCTTTGTCCGATGGCGGCAGGTGCCGGAGGAGAGAGATTTTTAGCGCAGCTGTGCTGCTCCTTTTTTTTCCTTTCTGAAATCGCAGCCGCCGCTGTCGCACGCTGCGGTAGACCTGCGGTGCTGCGACGTGTATACCTGTATTGTGCACACGATACCTGGCCGCCTTTCTCTCTCTCTCTCTTTCTCTTTCTTTTCTTTCTCCTTTCGTCTCTGTCCGCTTGTTTTTTCCCCTCTTTCACCGCGCTCGCGACACACGCACACACCTGTTTTCTCCGACATACAGCCAGGAATGTTTATCAAATGCTGCGCGGCCAACGCCTGACAATCGCGACCGATCCGACGACAAACGAGTTCGATGGGATCACGGATGACTGACCGATGCGTTCTCTCGCCTTTTCCAGCGTTACGCCATCCAGCCGACGAATCACGGCAACGTTCTCCCACGCAAACGAGCGCGGAACCCAGAGAGAGAGTGAGAGAATTAGCGAGAGAGAAATGACGGATACTCCGGAGTCCATTATCCGTAAACAAGTAGCTCTCGAATCGACGGAAAAATCGATGGGCTCGCGCGCGCATTTCGCTGGTTTTTTCACTCGCTTGGCTTGCTTCCACCAAATCAGCGTTCCCGTCCAATTTCTCTCTCTCTCTCTCTCTCTCTCTCTCTCTCTCTCTTTCTCTCTCTCTCTCTCTCTCGCTGATCGATGTGTTTGAGTTTCAATTCGCGAGTGCTTCGTTCGTAAACGCGTCCCTCATGAATAATCAAGCCCGCGCGAAAAGGAAAGCAGAGGAGGATAAAATAAAAAAAAAAGAAGAAGCGGAAGGGAACTTGGAAAGTCGGCGGTGGATGATGCTGCCGAAGAGAGAAGCGAGAGCTGGGGGAAAATTCGTGCGTGGAGCCTGCGAAGGCCCCGACGCGTGTCGCGGGAATCGGGACAAACCCGATTTACTTTCACCCCTCGTCATCGGGAACGTATACGGGTAGTGCATCGGCTCGTCGACCGCGCGCGCGGCGGAGGCTGCGATATTGGGAATTGCGGCCTAATTGTCGAGACGCATCGCGTAGCTCGGCGAGCGGGGGGGCGGGGGGCTTCGCGCCGACTGCGGTCCCGTCGCAGTCGGAGCCTCGATTGGCGCTTTTCCGCCGGCAATTTCTCGGCTGTGAGGCTCGCGCGCGCCGGACAAAAGAGGCGCCGCCACCGCGGCCGCGGATTCACGCTCGCCAAGCGCACGGCTAAGCTCAACCGTGAAACATTGACTACGCTCGCGAAAAACCGGAGCCGGGTATTCGCCGTTCCATTAATCCGCGCGGGGCGGCTCGTAAATCGGAGCCTGGATTTGGCCGCGCGGAATTTAATCTCGCGCGCATTGTGCGAGCAGAGCCTCGGGGTCGCCGCGCGACGGTGCCCCGAGTGTCCTTCCCGAGAGCTCGGCCCCGCGAATGTGGGTTAAGAGTCGACGCTCGTCGTCGTCGGACCCCATTGTCTGGCCGCCCCTGCCCCTCCGACGGCCGTTGCGCGATGAACGCGCCCAATTTGTTCGGGCGAACATCGCCGAGCGCCGGCCGAGCGAAAGAATGGCGCGCGGCGAGAAACGAGTTTCGGACAGCCAGAAAGAGAGAGAGAGAGAGGGGGGGGGGGGAGAAATCTGCGAACGGATATGCGCCCGCGCCCGCGTATGCAAGGCCGCTCCGCGAGAGGCGATCTTTGACGCCAGACCTTGGAGCTGCAGCGCGGTGGAGTGGTGGCAGCCGAATGCAGCCCCGAACGAGGTCCGACGTCGGGAGTGTCGCTCGCGAAGGGGCAAGCTTTGCGAACCGACGAACTGACGCGTTGTCGCGTTGTGCGTTGCAGTGCCGCGGCTGGACCTGGAGAGCCTGGAGAGCGGCTACCACGGCCTGGTGAAGGAGAACGAGTCGCTGGTGGAGGTGACGCCGCAGATCCGCGTGCTGGGCGGCGTAAAGGTCTGCATGTTCCGCATCTCCAACAAGCACCACGGCGAGGCGCCCTTCCAGATCGTCCTCAAGGAGGGCAGCAACCTGGCCGAGCTGCGCGCCACCCACGTGCTCAACTGCGAGAAGCGGCGCAATTACAAGTTCGACGTGTCGGCCGTCGCCTGCAACGGCGCCCAATCTGACAAGTGAGTATATAAGCTCTCCCGCGGACACATCGGGGAGGAGAACGAGCCGATCGATAGGCGCGCGGGAGCCGGGCCGGCGCTCTCGCGTGCGCCCCGCGCTCCTTTCCTCTTCGTTCCTTTTCTCCCTTCTGATTTTTTTGCCTCTCGCTCGTTTCCTCTCCGTTGCTCGGATCCGAGGCCGGAAATCGAACGCGCGCGGCGCCGTCTCTGCGCTCCGCGGACAGCCTAGATTCGCGCGAGCGACCCGGCGCGCAGACAAGCGCGAGACATACGAGGCCTCGCTGTCGCGGATAGGCGCGAGCGCCTGTTATCGGCTGGAATTTCAATAGAGTTGGCGTATGTAGGATGGCGGCCTCGGGGCTCGTCCCTCCTGCGCCCCCTTCGACAGCTAGACGCGAGCTGCGGCGGCTGGAATACGAAGAGCCGCCGGTGGCTCTCGGCCCAACAAAATTCGAGAGGCTCGGTCTCCGTCGCTCGTCGAGCCCCGCGCTGGAGAAAACGCACGGGCTAATTAGGCCGAGGGGCGCTGCGGGCCCGCGCAACAGGTATTGCGTCGAGCCGGCGCGCCAAGTGTCTCTCGATTAGCGCGACAACAACCGATTTGCAAATTGGTCGCGCGGAGCCTCGCCGACGCGCCGATCGATCGATCGCGGCCGGCTTTCACGAGCCGACTCCTCGCGTTAGCCTCGGTGGGCGCCCGCGTTCGCTTATCCGCCACGGCGCTCGAGACGGGACGCGGAGGAAGGCGAAGAAAGGACGAGGCGTCGATCCAAGTTTGCTCGATACACGAGGCTTACACGGCTCGTATCGCGACTCGCGTTAACAGATAATAAGCTCGTAGGGTCGGTTGAAAGTGTGTCAACGTATGCTAATGCGCGGCGCCACCCGGAAAGAAAAGGCACGAGAGAGGGTGGGGCGGGAGGAAGAGCCGGCAGAGAAAAGGTGTAAGAGAAGCCCCGCGAGCTACGGCAGCGAGTTAAATTCAATTTCAGCGAGCCTCCTCCCGTAAAACGAATTTTTCATGGCTTTTACGAGCAGCTTATTAATTTCCTGGAGTATGCAGCCAAAGAAGAGAGAGAGAGAGAGAGAGAGAGAGAGAGAGAGAGAGCGCGCGCGAAGGAACCTAATTTTCTAATGAATTTTCCAAGTTTTACAATCAGCCTATAATCTTTGTCCCTTTCATCGATTAAATCATCTCCCCACCCCGAACACTGTCGATTCTTGTCTCTCTCTCTCTCTCTCTCTCTCTTTGATCTCGAGCGAGCCTCTAATCCCTCCTGCTCTCGATGACATCGCGCTGAGGCATTAAAATCGACGCCGAGCCGCGCCACCATATAAGGCCGCATTCTTTTTTCGTCGGTTCAGCATCCGGCGGCGTTTACGACGATTCAAGCGTGCCTCGAAAGCCGATCGTTCGCCTCAATTACGCGCGCCCGCAACGCCCAGTCATTATGCAACAACGGATTCTGTGCTTTCGCTCGGGAGGGTGGGGGGGGGGGGAGGCCTTTTTTTCCTCTTAATTGATAACCGGCGCCTCGTGCCCTTGTTACGTCTCGAGCGGCGACGGGCGAGCTTGCGGTCCGCGCGCTTCTCGAGAACACTCGCGGCGACGACAATGCCGCGCGTCAGCCGAGCCTCGAGAACTGTACGCGTGGCCGCGTTTGTTTGCAGCGCGACGGTGCACATCACCGTGGTGGACGTGAACGAGTACGCGCCGCAGTTCCTGCAGCCGGCGTACGTGTCGACGGTGGACGAGGGCAGGCTGTACGAGGAGATCGTGCGAGTGGAGGCGTCGGACCGCGACTGCACGCCCAAGTACGGCGACGTGTGCAAGTACGAGATACTGACGGCCGACCAGCCGTTCGTCATCGACAACGAGGGCGCCATCCGCAACACCGAGCCCCTCGACTACGAGCGCTCGCACAACTACATCCTCAGCGTGGTCGCCTACGACTGTGGCATGAAGCAGTCTGCGCCTGCCATGGTCACCATCAAGGTACGCCGACGCCCGCGACCAGCGTCGCCTCTCTCTCTCTCTCTCTCTCTCTCTCTCGCTCTCTCCGACTCGCGAGCGCGAGTGGCCCTTTACTCGCGCGAGTCGGAACCCATTGCGCGGTAAGTTGGTTCGAGGGGGGATCGGGACCGCTCGTGAATTACGCTCGCGACGCACTGACGCGCGGGGCTGCTCGCGGCCGATCGATCGTTTGCATCGGCTTCAGGCGCGACTCGAAAGTCCGCGCCTCGTCGGCCTCGCGATCGACCTCGCGAAAACCAGTCGAGCGCTGCCGTTGGCGCGCATTAATCAGCCCGAAAAACGCGCCGCGCCGCCGTTCGTCATCGCGCGGCCTGTCCAAAAGTTACGTTTATGATAATCACCGCCGGCCGCTGTCCAATTAACTGCGGATTTATGTGCTCGGACGAGCTGGCAACGAGTCGGCCAGTGGCCACCGCGACGATCCGGAAATCGAGCCGTCCGGACCAGAGTCCAGTCCGCGGACCGACTCGCTATTTACGCGACGCGGCGGACAAAACGAAGGAGAAAAGAGCAGAGTCGATCGACGAAAGCGAGCGACGGCGAGAGAGAAAGAGAGGGAGATCGGGGGGTGGCCAGATTGGACAGCTGCGCATTTCCATCGGAAGGCAGCGGCATGGGGGGGGGGGGGGCACAACGGTGAGATTGCTAACGCCGTCGTTGTGTGCGCCTCGTTAAAAAGGTCAACAGGGTGTGCTCTCCGGGCTGGCGCGGAGTGCCCGAGCGAGTGGACTACGCCGTGGGCGTGGAGGCGCAGCCGCTGCTGCCGTCGGCGCGTCTGGAGCTGTGCGACGCGCCCTGCCAGCTGCACAGCCTGCGCACCAGCCTCAGCCTCGTGACCGACCACATCGGCAAGGGCTGCGACCGCGACACCTACACGGTGCGCAGCCAGCGCAAGCTGTGCGGCGCCTCCAAGGACAGCGTGGACCTGCTGCCCACTCCGGGCCCCGCGGCGCCCTGGACGGCCGCGCTGTCGCGCGACGAGGGCCGCGAGGCCGACGAGATCTTCGAGTTCGACGGCGCCAGCTCGGCCGCCATCGTGCCCGCCGAGGTGCTCGAGCACTCGCTCGCCCAGAAGTTCAGCGTGGGCGTCTGGGTGAAGCACCGGCCCAGGCCTCGCCAGGACCCCCACGTCAAGGAGCACATCCTCTGCGCCGCCGACGACCACAGTCAGTATATGCACCAATCGCTCGTCGATCTGGCAATCTGGCGTGCGGCTCGCGTCTCGCGGCGGCTTCCGCGCGCGAGTACGCGTCGACCGCCCGAGGCCAAGAGTCCGGACAACGCGGCGGGCTTCGGCCCCCTACGCCCGCCCGTACGCGCCCCGCAGGATTTGCATTATTCGGGCATTGTAGTCCATCGGAAATCCGCGCGAGACCGCGTCAAGTTTCTAAATCCGCAGAAGCCATTTCTACATTAGGGCGACAATGGGATGATTGGGACGCGCGCGAGAAAGCCGTAAAAGCCGCCCACCGGTATAATCCCGACGCGTCGCAGTCACCGTTTTTTTTTCGGTCTAAATGAAATATCCATGCTATCGTCCCGCAGCGCTGCAGCTGCCACTTGAATTTTGACGGAAAAATAACGAGAACTCGCGAGTTGTTTTTTTTTTTCTTCTTTCTTTTTTTACTTTTTTAATGACGACTTTTCCGCCTCAATGAGATATCTGACGCTGGGGAGGGGGGCGTCGAGGGAGAGCGTTGAGACAAAAGAAATCAAGGCCTCTCCTACTTTCCTCGTCTCTCGTGTGCGATGGATGGATTTTCGCAAAAAATATTTCCGTAATTATTCGCCGAGCTCTTCGCGGGGAAACGCGCGGCGGCCTCTAATTACTCGAAATCCCTGCTTTTGAAGCGCTGCTCGCGCTCGGCCGCGCCGACGCACAGCGACGGCAATACTCTCCGGCCGAAAATATATTAATTCGAATGGCAAGGGGCGCGTCGAGGGTGTGATACGCGCGCAAATTAAAGCCGATATTTCGCTATGCTCTCGGGCACGCGGACCCCAAAAGCCGACACAATGGCCGCGCCTGCGTCGCGCCTCGCGATAAATGCGATGCGCGCACTCGCTGTGCGCCGTGTGATTAAACTCGACAGCAACGATCGTTGACGGAACGGCAAGTTTCGGTGCAGAAATACCTGCGACGATGACGAGATCGATACGGTGCGCGGACAGTTTTCGCGGAACGCCAATTACTGCTCTGCCGGGGATGAGAATCGAAGGAGAAGATCTGGATGCGTAAAAAACGGCTTTTTAACGAACTCGAAACGAGCGGAACTGTGCCTAAAACGAGCAACGAGAATGTAGTTGTGCGATAATCTCGAGCCAAATAACCAGAATTTTCGTCTATCCGCAGAGATGAACCGCCACCACTATGCGCTATTCATCCGCAACTGCCGACTGATCTTGCTGCTGCGGCGTGATTTCACCGAGGGTGACCCCGACATGTTTCGGCCGGCCGAGTGGCGCTGGAAGTTGACGCAGGTGTGCGACGACCGCTGGCACCACTACGCCATCCAGGTCAACTTCCCGCGCGTCTCGCTGTTCGTCGACGGCGAGGAGTGGCACGCCGACAAGATGAACCCCGAGATCATCGACGACTGGCCGCTGCACCCGGCCAAGGGCATCAACACCACGCTGGTGGTGGGCGCCTGCTGGCAGGGCTCGGACAACAAGACCAAGCACCACTTCCGGGGCTACCTGGCCGGCCTCTCGGTACTCGTTGGTAGAAACGAGAAGCCCGATGTGCTCAGCTGTCTGCGCCACTGTCAGGAGGGCATCCACGTGCCGTCGATGGAGCTGCTGCAGCCGGGCACCCAGCTGCTGACCAACTCCGATCTGACCGAGCTGCGCATCGACGGCGACAACAAGACCAACGTGGAGACGCTGCTGCGCCGCATCGGCTACACCAACTCGCGTCGCTTCCCCACCCCGGGCCGCCGCAACTTCCGCCTCGACACCACCGTCATCTGCGAGGGCCGAGAGGATCGGCCGCTCAGCGTGCCCTCGGTGCAGTCCTACGTGTTCGTGCTGCCGCCGCCCCGCCCCGGCATCAGCGTCAACGGTGCGTCACCGTGACTGCCCCGCCAGCGGCCAGTCGATGGGCGCTGCATTACCCGCTCGCTTGTCGTTGCAGGCACGGGCTACGTGGCGCGCGAGTACGGCGACTTCCGCGCGGGCGTGCGCGTCTTCCCGGACGCGCGCGTGACGGCCGGCAGCGCTACGCGCCTCGACGCCTGCGCCGTCAGCGTCTACCCCAGCCTGAACCCCGACCACGAGAGCCTCAGTCTGCCCGGCGACACACTGCGCCGCTTCCACCTGATCAGCGCGCGGGTCGACCGCGACGGCGTGGTCCTCAGCGGCGCCGACACGCCCCACAACTACCAGCAGATCATCCACTTCATCACCTACACCAATCGCAAGCCAGCCTACTATCTCGACCGCGTCTTCAAGCTCACCTGCTCCGAGCTCAGGTTGGTCGCGTCGCGCGCGACACCGTCGACGAGCCCGGCGAGCCACGCTGACCACCCTGTTCCCTTGCCTGTCTGCAGCGGTAGATTCGCGAGCAACGAATACGTGCAGACGCTGGCGGTGATCCACCCGAAGGAGAAGAGCACGACGGAGCTGCCTCGCTCGACCAGCGCCCACATGGCCAACGACATCCCGATGGCGAGGATCGTAGAGCCGCAGCCAGGGCACTCGCAACTGTCGCCCCACCACGCCGAGCTCACCGAGGAGTACGCGACGACTCAGCTGCGCGACGGCCGCGCCGCCGCCGCCGCCGGCAGTCACGCCGTCACCATCGTGGCCGCCTGCTGCATCGGCTTCCTCCTGCTCATGGTCGTCGTAGGAGCGGCTCGCGTCCGAGGTACGACAGACCTGTCGATACGCTTACAGAGCGTTTGAAAGTGGGTCGAGCGTATGCGCGTGTGGCTCATCATTGTTGCCAGCGGCGGGTATCGCGGCGGGTATCGCGGCGGGAGCGTTGCTCAATGTTTTAAAGTATCGATCCACGTCATTGTTCATTGATAGAGCCGGTCGCGGGCTGGGCTTTTTATAGCGCTCTCGCCCCTCGCCGGTACTCGAAATCGTGCCTTTGCGGCCGTCTCGCGCTGGCATTTCCACGCAAGGCCGCTCGAGCAGCCCTGCGAGCCGCCGAGGCAGCGGAGCTGACCTATCGATGTGTTGCAGGCGCCAATAAGCGGCGACGCTCGGCCGGCGAGGAGCTGGCGGCTGAGACCGAGATGGCGTGGGACGACTCGGCCTTGGCCATCACGGTCAACCCGATGGACAGGCTAAACGAGCAGGAGACGGTGGCGGGCCGGCGCGACGACGAGCTCGACGACTCGGCGAGCAGCGACTCGGAGGACGGCAGCTTCAGGGACGACGACATCGACACCAGTGACTGCGAGAACGAGTGCGACGTCAGCAGCGGGCGCAGACTCGGGCGTAGCCATAGCCCCGACTACGAGTGGGATCATCCCAACGTTTAAGCGCCCACCCCGCCGCCTCCGCTCCCCAGCCGCCACACCAAGCACCGAACAAGGAACAAGGTGCGTCTCGCTCCTTCCCACGCGCTCTCAAGCTCCATCGATTCGCGCCGCGCTCTCGCGCGATTCCTCCGACATCGCATTAATAAATCACGTATTAATCGATCCCGCGCAAACTTCCGCATTGCTTATTTGTCGGTTTTAATGACACGTGCTTAACTATCGGCGTACGGAGGCCCCCAATTCGTTCGAATTGACGAGGGATCGAGGGCAAAGATCACTTTATGGGCGATCAAGACAAGCTACATCAGCGATCGGGATAAGGAGCTTAGCGGAAAATACACCAGAAGTCATTAACGAGGCGCTTTGAGCGATCGCCCGACGCTCCGCTTACTCCGCGCTTGAGAAATCTGTGCAAATATTACCCCTGAAAAATGGCTTCGGCGCGCGAGAAATGGATGAAGTTGACCGAGCGAGCTGCTTCCGAGTTCAAGTTTTTCTTTCTATTTTTGCTTCTCTCCGAGCTCCAAATGAAAATCCGGGCCGGGAGCTCGCGCGCAATTCCGACGAAATGTAATTTTCTAAGCGCCCGCGTGCGCTCCAGAGCTCAATGGCTCAAAAGCTCGCGCGATCGCGTTGAGAAAAAGTGTCGGTCGTTTCAAAATTTGATTGGCTGACGTTGAACGCGCACAGAGCTTTGACGCAGTGTTTGCATTTTTTAATATAGGCATCATGAAGCTTCTCCACGCAAATTCATCCACTTTAAGATCAGCAAAGGCAGCTAGACGGAGTTGAAGCGTCAGCAGCAGCAGCAGCAGCAGCAGCAGCAGCAGCAACTGTAGCGGCCTTGTCTCGAATATTTCAAGGGCTCGTAAAAGTAAAGTTGGCAGAAATCGGCAAACTTTTGAATTTGGCTCCAGAGACTTCATATCCTTCCTATATAGGACACCTCCAAAAAGCGCTCGGTCTTTTAGAGTCAAGCACGTAGTAGGTGAAATGTGTGTTCTTGCAGGTAGGTTGAAGTGTCACATTATATCCGTCCCCTTTAGATTGAGTTTCTAGTACCAGGGCATCAGCGAATCGGCGGTGTGCTGCTTAAAAGTAAAAAAAAAAGAGACAGAGCGAAAGAAAGAATGAGAGAATGAAGAAAAGTAAGACAGAGAAAATTAAGAACGACTTAAGTCTGTAAGAGTGCGGGACGCTTTATCTAATAATTGAGAAAAAAAAAACTCTTTCTACATACGGTAACGTTCTTAACAACAGTGGTTGTCGAGGTATGCGGATGTACTATTCTTCGATTCTATTTTCACACACATATACACAAAAGCACACGCATTCAGTAATAAATAAAAAGAAGGGAAAACCTATTTAGACGCAGTCGGGACAATTTGTACGAACGATTCCGATGGTCCCGACGGCGATGACAAAATTTTTCGATGTTGGAATATGCTTGCAAAGCTCAATATAAAAATGGAATGCAGTCGAGTAGATTGAGACTAGATATTTAATAATAAACGCATGAAAAAAAGTAAAAAAAAACAAAGTCATAAAATATATATATCAGTCGTTTGGTTCATCACACATTTGTATGACAAAAGAATACATTTTTTGAGTATTGTTGGTAAGATACTTAAGACTTTTAAATGCACAACATGACTTTTACTAAAATGAATACCAAAAACAATCGCGACTCTCACCTACTGTCAGCCTTGTGTTGAAACAATGCTTTAATTAACCTCAAGAATATTATTATATAGTAGAATAGCAGAGATTGATTTTAAGACGCTTTCATTATCTTTCAAAATGCTCACATATTATATATATATGTATATATATGTATGTATTTGAAATTTCTCAAATATCATGGAGTATCCTTCTTCGTAAACCCATCATAGAGATAAATCGATGCCACGTGATCCGGTGGTTTTTGCGCATTGCTTCCAGGTCATCATTAGATCCGAATAAAAAAGTGTTTGTTCCAGCAGTAACTATGGTAGTTCCTGTTTCAAAAAGTTTTTCCAGAATTTTCAAGTGCTGTCCAATAATTAAAAAATAAATTCATACTTTCATCGGATCGAAGGAAAAAATTTGTGGTCTTGAAACAATCCACAAAAATCTCCAAATGATATGTGGCGTCGATCTATTTCTATGATAAATTTGTAAAGAAGGATACTACGTGATATTTCGGCAATCCTAAATATACATATACATATATATATACACACATATACATACATATATATATATATATATATAAAGAAAAAATATCGCTACTGGTACTAATGGTATCTGAGAAAGAGACGCTGTTGGAAACATTTAATTAATACTATTGAGTACGTAGGCTTCAAATATAATAAATAAATGACAAATCTCTCAAGTAATGTTATATAGCAGCGTACTATTATACAGAGATAAGCTTTTACGTTTTTGCATTTTGTCGCCTCCGGACATCGTCGGATTTGTACTCTATGATCTCTAAGCTTTCTTTTGTTAAAGGTAAAAATCAAGTGGAAAAAATAGTAAAAAAAATAATTAAAAAAAATCACGAGTTGTGTAATTGAGAGGAGAGGACAGGAAAACAACAGTTGTTTTAAAGCTCGGAAGTGCTTTTCTGCTATTTCGAGGGAGCGTCGAGCGACGCGAGATCCGAAAATAAATGGTCGTCCCCGTGCCGCTCGACGACGGGTTACACCCCGCCAATTCTGCAATAACTTCGATCTTGCTTCTTCCTGACATCTTCCAATTGTCTTTAGAATTTGGTCAGAGGAGCTATTACACGTTAATATTGTCTCTCTTTTCTTTCTTTCCTCGAGAAATATTTTTTTTTGTTTTTCCTTTCAAATCGTTTCTTTCATTCATTTCTTGAACGGGAAGCGGCCATATTAGTATGTGTTATATTACGTATTTCGGTGTAAGCGACAAGGAATTAAATTAATCATATCGTGAGAGAAGGAGGCGCATGTATTTACGCGCGGCACGGAAGTCGAATATACATTACGTTTACACGCGTTTATAGGTGTACGTGTATCCAAGGAGCGCGCGTGTCAATTATATACTTTGCACTCGGCAAAGAGGATGTGTTTCTTCGTGGTAGTGCAATCAGTTGTGCAGACTACGTACGTAGGGCCTGGGACTAATTGTAATTCGTTGTTATTTTTTTACATGCGTGTTTTGATCCTGCCTCTTTGCTTCCCTCTTCGCCCCATCTCCCGCCCCTGCTCATCGAGATATCACACCCGAAAACCCGGTTTTTTGATAATCACTACGTTTAGCGGGGTTTCGCAAAGCTCTATCCCGCTTGCCGTGGGAATCTAAAGAACAAATAACGGGGGAAAAGTGAAAAAGGTGAAAAAAAAAACGTAATGTAACGAAACGTGTGTATTTATCAGGCAGTATTTGATGTACGGACTTTGCTGCGCGATCGGTGTCCGATGATCGCGCGGCGAGATTCTCGCGAGATTCGACGAATAGAGTACGCATCGGTACGCACGTAATGATGCATCTCCCATGTGGACGAGGAACAAAATAAAATAAAATAAAATAAAAGCACGAATATACACAAGTACTGCCGAGTCCTAATTCACGTGTATGTATATGTATTTTTAGGGAGAAGTTTAAAAGAAAAAAAAAAGAGATAGAAATATCGATCAAATACTTAGGAACTGAATATTTGAATATGTATTTCGTATAGGGACTATAACGACAATTTATTTTTGAACGTGCATATCATATCATTTTTATAAAAAAGAAAAAAAAATTGGATAAGGACCCAAGCGCGAGAGCTTGGCGGCGCGCGTGAACGAACGGTGAAAGAGACTAAAGACGAAGCGCGAATTTTGCACGAGAGATTAACGATTAAGGATCGAGCGAACGGCCCTGTGTAACACACCCCTCGCCCCGTGCGCGATTGATCGCCGCCGCCGAGAACTGGCAGCGCGCGACGACGCGGAGCGCGCGAACGCGTTCGCCATTTTACCGCGTTGTTGCTTCTTCGCCTCCCGCGTCTTCTTCGTTGTTTTCGGCGCGCCTGCCGCGCTGCACGACCGCGACGACGGCGCGAGTCAGTTCCGAGCAGCGTTTTCGGCCCCGGCTCTTTTCGCCTCCGCCCGCGGTGTGTCTGCCTGTGTTCTTTTTCCTTTAAAGAGCTTACGCGCACGAAAACGTACGCCTCCCCCCCCCCCCCCCACTATCGTGGACTTGCATAGTTGTCTTGCCTGCATACCCGGCCACTTTTCACGCGTGTAAGCTTTTTTTTAATTAATCGCCGCACTCACGCTGCATCGAGCGAAGAGGATACACCATGCCCCCCTTCCGCCCGACATTTCGTACGAGAACGCTGCTTCTCTCTCTTCTTTCTTACCGCATCTCTCGATCAGCTCCACTTTTATTTCGCCTCGAGAGCGCGACTCCGTACTTAATTAACTTTATTAATGAAAAGCCACGCAAATCCGCGAGAGAACAAAGCAACGTATATAAAAAGTATATGTATATTATATATAGGCGCATAATGAATAAAAAATAAATAAATAAATAAAGAGCGAAAGCGAAGGAACTTCTGTGCGCGTGGAGAAGGAAACGGAACGAGACTCTCTCCATCCTCTCTGTCTCTGTCTCTCTCTCTCTCTCTCTCTCTCTCTCTCTCTCTAGAAGGAAGAGGAAAAGCGAGCTCGATCCAACGACGAGGAGGAGCGCCCGTCATTAGGCAGCGACAAAGGACAGAAAACCGGAATGCATTTTTGAACGATCGCTGGCAGTTCTCCTCGCACTCCTCGATGTGCCGCGACGCGCTGCCCCGATTTCGCCATGGGTGCACTGCGGACACGAGGCCGCCGCTTACGCGCGAAAAGCCAGGATCGATTTGGTAACACGCCGCGTCGTTGATTTCGTTGCCGTGAGCAGCTGAACGCCACTTATCGTTACTCCCGATTCCCGTGCACACGGGTGAGTTGGATCGTATCGAGCGCGGAAATTCGTTCCCTCGGTTGGACACGCAAACGATAAGGTACATGCATGCACTACGCGCGCGCGCGTCCCCGTTTGTATGGATATGTTTTATGCATATTAAACGCGAACAAAGTGAAAGACGGAGCGAGGTAACAATAGGAAAAAAGAAGAGAGAGAGAGAGAGAGAGAGAGAGAGAGAGAGAGAGAGAGAGAGAGAGATGAGTCAGGCGTAGGTGTCGCGGAGCAGACTCGGCCAGGAGAGAAAGAAAGGAAGCCGGCTCCTTCGTCGGTGGGGCCGCAATGCTGGCGCGTGATAATGGGGCTGCGGAGATTAGGGCTCGTCTAAAAGCTGCAACAGCGGCGCTCTCCCTCTCTCTCTTTCTCTCTCTCTCTCTCCCTTCCGCTCACCGTGGCTATAAATACGCCGTGCGCGCGCGTGAATTTTGCTTCGGTCACGCCGCGCTCATTTCGCGTTCGAATGCGCGCGCGATAGAGACAGATGACACAGCTGTACGTAGCGTAGTTGAAATGGATTCCCTCCCAGTATCGTTTTGGACATTTTGTGTGTTAACTAATAAAGATAATCTTAAAGCTAACATTAACAGTTAAGATGCAAGCAAATTTTATCATTGGTATGAATATATATAACGACATCGTTATCAGCAGCAAGAATAATAATAAAGTAAAACGAATACAAGGTACAACTTTGTACGCTTATTATTGTATTATTATACCTTTGGAAACTCACACCAAGGCGAAATGTTAGACGGGGTGAGAGAGATAGAGAGAGAGAGAGAGAGAGAGAGAGAGAGAGAGAGAGAGAGTGCAGCGCTCTTCTCGCGCTCAAAAAGAGACGAATGTGACGGCGATCTTACACAACGCGCGTTTGTTTATTCTTTTTGTTTCGTGGCGCACACAGCATTATGCACAGCCAACGCAACCCTATACGCATCATTACGTCAAATTATATTAATCCCTGTTGAGGGGACGAGCAAAACAGTTGTATCGATCGGAAAAAAATTAAGCTGAGGTTGTTCATTGAGATTTGTTTTAGTAATAGCGATGCGAGACCAGAGATATCCACACATGCGCGTACACACATTGCACATGCTAGGAATATTAAAAGAATACTATCTTAATGACATATTATAAATAATAACTAAGACGTCAAGTGTATTTGTTTAATAAAGGTGTACATTCGAAAAAAAAACATTGGACGTTACTGCCATTTTATGCTTCCCTATCCTTTACTCCTGCTTTCCGTCTTGAAATAAAGTAAAACACTCGTTTCATCTTTATTATATATACAAATTTTATTATAGTAAATTTATTTTTAGATAATATTTGTCAAAATGATAACAGCTGAGCCTATGTACAAACGCGTGCGAAAATGTAAATTACTCTTACAGTAGATGACATAATCATTAGTAACGCGAAGCTTTTACATCTGGTTAAAGAATTATTTACATTTATTTTTTACTGACAAAAATAATGAGTCACTGATCATCTTTAATCCGCAGTCGCAATGACTCGAAACAGCTTTCCCGTACAACATTGAAACCGTTACTAAAAGTAAATGATGATTTTTTTCTTATTTTGGTCAAATCTAAGCAATGACAAATCGCCATTTTCAAAAACTATATGTATGTGTGTATGTATATATATATATATATATATATATATATATATATATATATATATATATATATATATATATACACACACACATGTATGTATATACATGTGTATACATACATACATACATACATACATACATACATACATACATACATACATACATACATACATATATATATATATATATATATATATATATATATATATATATATATATATAATTTATCCTTGCCTGGCCGTAAAGCATTTAACCAGTTTACATACATTGATTTTTATAGATACGTTAAAGTTTAAATATAAACCATCCCTACATTGTTGATACGTACAATCGGATTTTCAGTCGTCATAAGCACCTCTGGCGCGATTAGTCTGAAATATAATGCACCATTTAGCAAATCCTGCAATTAGACTTATCGTCGTTATATCAGCAAACAATGATAGTGGTTTGCTCGCCCTGGCTTGGTAAAAATAATTTGATATTTTCAGCGCTCCAGTGCAAGAGAGCATTTTGGCAGACGACACTCCACACATAAGGAATGAAAAATTCTTCGGGCTGCTCCTCTTCTACGTACTTGAATTTTAACTCAGGAAATTTCTGAAAGAACAATATAGCAAATGAGGTATTTGTCTAGATATCTTGAAAAGGCTCCTATTTTAAAAATACGTACCCTTAATCGGTCCTTTGGCCACTGACTCGTGCCTTTCTGTATTGTTGCTAAAACTTGACTGACACCAAGTTGAGATTGTTCTTTCTGCTCCAGCTTTTGAGAAAAAAAGTTTATCACCTAGAATAGAAAAATTTCTTAAGTAAATAAATGTTTGAACGTTATTAGGAAATTTGATCGACCAAAAATTTACCGAGTCTATGTTGGCGACGATATCTTGAAATGATGAGTGCGTTCGGAACGGTTGAAAAATATCTTTTTTGTAGAGAAGCGCGTATATTAAATTAGGATTGTGAGCTAATTGATACGTTAGGATACTATTGATGATTTCTAGAACCATACGCAAAACTTCTTCTAACACTGATAAATCTTGTATCTGAAACGTAATTTCCACGCAATAATTGGATTATTGTAGCATTGCTATTTTCAACTCATTTGATAGTCACCCTTACTAGTAAATCGTTGACGAAGGTAATTGGAAAGCAATCGACTGGTCGATCTGACGAGGGCAAAGTTTTTGAAATGGAAGAAAAGTAAGCTAATATTCTTAACGCCATTTCATCGATATAATTTTAAAAGCTTGAAAAGACTGGCAAATCCTAGCTGATAAACTGTTTTTCTTCCACTTGAAGAACCTCACCCTCATCAGACCAGTCAATTGCTCTTTAATCAATTCTTTCAACTACATTAATGTGATATGGCATATAATCATCTGCAAAAATTAGTATTTACCAAATCGTTACTTGTAACAGTGCCATTTGCAGTTATGTCCACAGTTGTCGATGCAGAAGAAGATTGTGCTCGTATGGACGTCTCCAATTTCGCGTGCTTCTTTGCTAGGGTTTCAAATAAACTGATGAGTCGCTGACTAACGTAGGGATGTAGAGCTCTGAACTGACTTGACATATTTGCAAGTGCAGCAAGACAATTTGTGTGCAAATATCTGTCCTATTAAGTTGAATGAAGAAATTATTACTTTATTCTTATTGCACTTGAGAGGCCAATAAGTGAACAAAACTTACTCTCATTTTCAACATGTTATACTGTATTGTTCTAATAACAACAAGAATTAACAGTCCTCCTAGAGATATTTCACTAATTGATCGTTCAGTATACCATGTGATTCCCTTCAATACCTATAGATGAAATATGTTTTTGTATTTTAAATTTTATTTATAAAAATATAAAGTATAATGCAACTCGTAATATTTACAATGTCGTGCACAGTTTTATTAAAATTTTCATCTTCACTTAGAATCAATAAGATTATTAAAGACATATAAATGTGATGAGAAGTATTATCTGGAGCATGATAGAGTATTCTTAAAATAGGAATCACCTAAAATATGTAATATCAAGTGAAATGTTTGAATAGTAAAAAATTAATTCAACAACAGTTTTTAAACATACCAATAATTGTACATCAGGTCTTGTCATAATAAATCGTTTCACATTGGGATTTCGATGGAGCAGCATGTACAACAATAGCGTGACTTCATCTGTATTCGGTAATTTACAAATAGTTTTATACAGCTTATCAACGTTGAATTTGAAAGCACATTGAGTTTCACAGGAAGTTTCACAGTCATCTGTACAATCAAAAGGATCAAATTATTACGGTACTATGATTATAGTTGTTAGTTGGTAAAACAAAATTACTAACCTTCAACATTAGTGAATGCAAATAGAGCATCTCTGTATGGATTCCGCGACGCCGTCCAATGATTGGTAAGAACCAGTAGAAGAAGTAAAGATTGGCTAGCTAAAGGTGTTTCAGTATCTCGTTTTTTCTCCACATCCTCCACATTACCACCATGTGCTACTTGGATATTTCTAGAACTACTTCCCATTCCCATAGTTATGACATGCCATAGTCCAGCTAAATAAACAACAAAAAAATAAGTTTACAGTCTTGTACATTAAGTTAAAAACTTCTAAATATTAACTGAAGTATCAAATCCTACCTGCAATACTAAAAACTATACTAGAACCCGGTTGTGGAGTTAAAAGGCCTGGGGGTGCATGAGCTTGCTCAGCAAAGTTATTCAGCAATGTACAGATCATCACAGCAGCATGTGCACTCACTTCTTCATTCATAACTATTCTATAAACTGTACTATATTCTGCAGGAGTTTGTGAAAACAGTTGTACTGACAGTAACACCAGCATACAGTTTATTGCTTCCAAATGTACTAGGTATGTAAACTCACTGTAAAGGTATATTGATGAATATAATTTATTCAAATTCTTTAGTTAAATAGATGTTGTATAAACTCTTACCAAAGTGGTACATCAACAATAACTGCTACTAAGGCTTCAAAAAATGTTTGTAATCGAACTGGTATTAAGCTGTTACTGCTGTCTCCAGCAACTTGAATTTCTGTATGTTTAATCATTTCCTCCTCTCCAACAGTTTCAATTAAATATTTTAAAATACACCGCACAGCAAAAAGAGAATTATAGGTTTGCCATGCAGGCATAATGCTAAAAATTTAATACAAATCATTGTAGTTTTGCAAGTGAAATGGAAAAGGCATACTTTTAACAACTTACGTATCTGCGTCAGCTGTTGAAAGTAATTCGGTGACTCTGATTAAAGATATTTGTATCAAACATCCAATATTTCCTGTAGTTAAATTATTGACAAGTAGTTGTTGACAGCATAAATCTAATCGAGAATCTAATTCAATTTGATCATTTCTTGTGAGAGGTGGTCTTATGTTATATGAGAGGAAACGGCTCCAAAAGCTATCATCCAAAGGTATAGGCTGCTTACTACAGAACCTCTCTAGATATGTATTTTGTGAGAGATCCTCAAATCTACTTGGTGTAGCACCCATTGCTTATTATTGTGAAAATCTGTTAATTTTAAAATCTCATAAAACACTTGAGCAAACAAATCTTCATACAATTAACGAAGTATTCAATGAAAATACCTATTATCTACTGAAACAATAAGTAATTCGACTCATTACTATTGTATATACAACAGAAAAGCTTTAGAAGCAAAATGTATATAAGAAATACGAGGTAGTCGACTTTATTACATGATAGCAAGTTTCTGATCGTACATAGCGAGTCACGGCTTTGGAACAGATGATAATTTTAAAGTATAATGAATAAAATGAATTTTACCGTTGTATGCCACGTTGCAACTAATCTTAAATTAGTGACATGAAAGGCATTTTTTATTGTAGAAGAAGCTATTATAACCTCTTCGTTTCAATAGTATTCTCTGACAGCCGTCCATACTTTCACTTTGCTTGACTTTATACTTTGCGAATGGTGTGCTTATACATATGTGGCGTCTCATTCCCTCCCAGCTTGGTTTGATTGACCGATGCGAAGACAGCCCGACACAAATAACATTTTAGAAAAAAAATGATCACATCTCACGTATGTCTAATTGTACTTCTCGAAAAAATAATTATTTGTTATGGTACCATTATATTTCTCATAAAAAATAAGAAATATCCTTATCGATATTTCACCTCCTATTTATTCACGTAAAAGACATAATTAAGCAAAAATAAATTCACAGAAAAATTGTACCTTCTGTAGTCTAAATTGTACCATCAGTACAATTCTATAAATTTGTTTCTAAAATAAATAATAGGACAATTACAAATTACCACTATTTGTTACATCTTACAAGGATGTCATCCGGAAATGCACTTTGCGCAGACGTAGAGCTTTAAACAGCAGAAAAATTTTGAAACCAACAATATTACATACATAAATTTATATAAATTCAATTGATGATTTAGTATAGAAATAATTTAACTTGTCAGACAAAATAATTTTCTTTCATCTAACTAATTATTTTTATATTATAAACCTCGAAAATCATTGACAAAGAGAAAGATACAGCTACACCGATTTGATTTCATGCTAATGCTTACTTTATCCAGATATAGCAATTTAAGGACAACTGTACCTCATTCATCGAACATCCGACTTAATTGTACCGCAATTAGTTTTTCAAACAATTAATTTGTTGCTTACTATTTATCGATTATTAATGAAGAATTTTCGATGCAGATTCGAGGTTAGGTACACCCAACGTGGATTGAATCGCGACCCCCCCCAGTTAGGTTGGTATGAGAATTCCGTCGTTGCATCGGGACGAAAAAACCGCGGGAATATTCAAAAATGAAAATTCGTTTTAAGATACGATAAAAAGCTAAAACGTTACTAATTTGTTTTTAGGTTTAAAATTTATTGTTTGCGAACAATGAATTTAGATGCATGATTATTTGATTTTAGGTTTTAATTATATAATTTAAGAACGAGCGTAATACTATGGCCGATCTGAAAACCACCGTTACGGACTGAAAGTAGCACTCTACCAACCTAACTAGGGGGGGTCGCGATTCAATTCACGTTGGGTGTACACAAATAATCATGCATACTAAATCATCAATTGAATTTATATAAATTTATGTATGTAATATTGTTGGTTTCAAAATTTTTCCGCTGTTTAAAGCTCTACGCCTGCGCAAAGTGCATTTCCGGATGACATCCTTGTAAGATGTAACAAATAGTGGTAATTTGTAATTGTCCTATTATTTCTTTTAGAAACAAATTTATAGAATTGTACTGATGGTACGATTTAGACTATAGAAGGTACAATTTTTCTGTGAATTTATTTTTGCTTAATTATGTCTTTTACGTGAATAAATAGGAGGTGAAATATCGATAAGGATATTTCTTATTTTTTATGAGAAATATAATGGTACAATAACAAATAATTATTTTTTCGAGAAGTACAATTAGACATACGTGAGATGTGATCATTTTTTTTTCTAAAATGTTATTTGTGTCGGGCTGTCTTCGCATCGGTGCTGCGATGCCTCTCGTGCGCGAGTATAGCAGTGTCGCGCCGCTGCCGTCGAGTGAGCAAGCGAGCGAGCGGGGACTTTGACCGACCGACTTGTATCCCACAAGCAAGCAAGTTTGTGAGAGATCGAGCGCGAGAACTACGCGGAAACCACGTCTGCCGTGTTTTCGAAGTGATATTGTGTACAGTGCGTTATCTTGATGGTGATTGTTACTGATCGAGGATCGACAGTTTGCCGCAGCAAACTACACCGTTGAAAAGGCTCTCGTGAAGTGAGTGTGGAGCGAGAGAGCGAGAGAGCGAGAGAGAGCTGCCGCCGATTTCACTATGGCGGTTCGCAGAAACAGCGGCTGCTCAACAGGTGCTTCGTGCAGGGGCAACATATTGGCAAGGTCGCAGCTGTAACGCGTTCTTCTCCGAATTATCACGTGCAAGTTCAAGAACTGCGAATGTGAGCTGTTCCGACCTGCTCTCTCTCTCTCTCACTCTCTGGGGTGTGTATCTGCCTGCGTAGCTGCAGCCGCCACCGCTGTACGGTCAACAGACTCGCTGGACCGCTCTCTCTCTCTCTCTCTCTCTTTTTCTTGAGACGCCGCTGCCGTATAGCCGCCGCGCCCGAGATTCGTTTGCCGAGAGAGAAAGAGAGAGAGAGAGAGAGAAGGATCTCCGCCAGATGCCCGCCGTTGCTTTTTGCTGCAGAGTTATTTGCATAGCGTGGCGCTCACTCGCGCCAGAAGCGCCCGCCAAAATAACAACACGCAACATGCACGCACAGTCGCATGCTTGCACGGCCAGTCTTGACCTTTGTTGCGTGGAGATTGTTTCTGAGCCGATCGGAAGCCCCTCAAGATCGACCGGACTCGCTTGGCCCCCTCCCGCCCTGCGCTTACGCACGTATACTTAGCGAGACCGGCCAGTTCTCTTTCTCTCTTTCTCTCTCTCTATCTCTCCTACTATTTCTCGAACTCTTAGAAAAGACGGTCACATCCGCCGAGCGCCGGCTCTTGCTGGGTTTCACATGTGAACCGCAGAGGAAACGCGCCCCGTGTAGCTCTTTCTCCCCCGTCCCTTTGTCAATTTCGTACGTTAGACTGCGTTGCGTGCCAATTGGGCAACATCTGTTCGACACTCGTCGCGACTCGTTGACGAGCTTCAGAGCGCGGCTGCTTTGCTAGTGTCGCGCGGAGTTGGCCCGATAGCGATATGCAAACAGCTGATAACTGTCATCAATGGCCGCGGTTATACGTCCTCCCCGTTGAAAGGCCCCTCGATGTTGTGGCGGGGCTCCCACCGCTGCTTCTCGTCAATCTCGGTGTCACTCGGCGCCTTATCGTGATTAACGCCTCGAAAATGCGCGCTGATGGAAGAGAGGTTGGGCTGGCGAGTAGAGCGCAGCCCCGGCAGACGAGAGCGATGCCAATAAGATTCGCGCCGCGCTTATCTCCGCTAGGCCTGCGAAAGATAAAATGTAGCCCGGGGCGGTGGCGCTACGCGTCGCGTTTTTTTTTCCTTTTTCCCTCTCTTTCTTTTCCTTTTTCGCGGCGAATTCCGCGTAGCGCGCGAGTCGCGTTCCCGTTATTGTTCGCCTCGTGCGAAAATTCGCGGAAAGCGCGGAGTGAAACGTCGCCGTGGCCAAAAGCGGATTGCACAACGAGGCGTCGCTCGCGGTCGCAGTGTTTCGCTAATGGAAGCTCTCTCGCGGCGCGCGCCACTTTCGGCCCGCGGCTCGCTTTCGGGTGTGCACGTGTCGCACAGATGTACGCTCGCGCTGCGAACTTGGCCTCGCGCGAGTGCACGCAGTCGTAGAAATCGCCGCGGAAAGAGAGGCAGAAAAGAAACGAAAGGAGCGCGTGACTCAGCGCGACTTAGAAAGTCGGCGCGAGATAGCGGGCGGGCAATTAGAAGCACGGCTGGAGGTGCGCGCCGCCGAGCTCCGGGCTATCAGCGCGGCAGATAAGGGGGCCGAGAGCGAGTCAGTAGTGCGTGGGCGACGCGCCGGGATGGATCGTCGCAGCCTTTACCGGGCGTTCTATCGGCAGCACCACGCCGACCACGAGTTCGGTAGGTGCCCCCCCCCCCCCCCCCGGCTAGCGGGCCGCTGGCGCTGTGGCGCGCGTAGCGGTGCGGAATGCGTTTAATGGGCCAGCGCGGGCACGATGGAAAGCGGCGCCCGATCGCGACCGGTCGGCGACTGTCGCCGCGCGCCCGAGCGAGCCGAGCGAGCCGAGCGAGGAAGGCCGCGGAGCAGGAGGCGCGGGCAGCGGCCGCGGCGCGCCGAGGCGGCTCGGGGACCGCGCGGCCGAGCGAATCGGCGCCGCGCGGCGGGAGGAGCGGGCGTGGCGGCCGGCCGGCCTCGCACCTCCCGCGAGGCTCTCCCGATGACGGCGCGGCTGATTGCAGGGGCAGTGCAGCATGAGCTGGACGCTGCCGGGCCGACAGCTTGCAGCGACCGTCAGCAGCAGACTCGGCAGCAGACTCGGCAGCAGCAGCAGCAGCAGCAGCAGCAGCGGTCTCAGCGAGCCTCGGGGAGAATGACGCAGAGGGAGGATGCACTCAAGTTCGAGCAGAACCGCATCAAGTCCCTCCAGGAGGAGCGGCTGCTCATCCAGAAGAAGACCTTCACCAAATGGATCAACTCGTTCCTGGCCAAGGTGACCGTGGCCGCGAGCGGCGTTCGTCGCGGGCCCGACGGCTGCCGCTCACCGGCTGTGCGTTGTTGCTTACAGGCGCGCATGGAGCTGGACGACCTGTTCGCCGACCTGGCCGACGGCAAGCGGCTGCTCAAGCTGCTCGAGATCATCTCGGGCGAGCGCCTGGCCAAGCCCAACAACGGCCGCATGCGCGTGCACAAGATCGAGAACGTGAACAAGTCGCTGGCCTTCCTGCACACCAAGGTACGCGCCTACCGAGCCGCGCGCGCCCGGGTGACGGCTCGACCGCGGCGCGCCGCCCAAGGCCGCGCGCGATAATCGATCGCGGTGCGGATCGCCTGGTGCGCGCCTGCCAGCGATACGCAACGCGAGCTTTTGCCTCTTGCCCGATTCACTCGAGGCTCGCTCGCGCAACAAGTGTGCTATTACAGATAATTCCGAGATAACGATCTTAATAACAAGCTACACTGGAATTCAATTTGTATCGATACACGGAGCCTTATATTTTCGAGCGCTATCTCACCGATAGTAAAGCGTAGAATGCAAGTTCGTGCTTTATTGCTGCGCGCGAAAATTCCGCTGGGCTATTAGCGAGTCGAAAGTCTCGAGGGAAAAGTAGACCGCAGTCGCTGCTTGCCATTTCGAGCGGCTAGCGCCGAACAATGCCGAATAGCGAGGCGCAGCTCGCGCGGAAGGCATCGGCTTCGCATTGCCGATGAATCGCCAAATGCAAACGGCCTCGCGCGCGCGAATCCGCCAATTGTTCTCGAGGAATACTTGACCGAGTCGGATCAATGCCCCCTTGGGAGCGATGCCGCGCTCCTCAATGAAAGACTCGAGTGTATTTCAGGTGCGTCTGGAGAGTATCGGCGCCGAAGACATAGTCGACGGCAATCCTCGGCTCATACTCGGATTGATATGGACCATCATTTTACGCTTTCAAATCCAAGAGATCGAGATCGATGTCGACGAGGAGAACGAGAGCAGCGAGAAAAAGTCCGCCAAGGACGCGCTGCTGCTCTGGTGCCAGAGGAAGACCAATGGTTATCCCAGCGTTAACATTCAGGATTTCACTGGTGAGCTTGCACACCGCCCCTCTTCCTCCTTACCCACTTCCTGACCACTCCTCGCCAAAACTCGCGCTATCGATTGTTCGCCAAGACACATACGAAATATCTCGGCACATAATCTCGAGTAGCTTCGTAACATCGATTATAATCTAGCGAGCAGGTCTTTATTTGTCACTGGAATGGCAAAACAATTGCTGAAAAAAACTGTCGTGTGAAATACGGCAGTATTTTTCTTCTCGGTTGTTAGTCAGTCGATTAATCATAGCAGTGAACATAGTCTTACATAACCAAGCCCATCGCTTATTTTGCTTTTTGTTTGCAATGAAAATTTTTTAGTATCATGGAGAAGTGGTTTGGGTTTCAATGCGCTGATCCACGCGCATCGGCCGGACTTGGTCAATTGGTCGGACCTGCAACAGAGCAAGCCCATCGACACGCTCAACTATGCGTTTGACGTGGCCAACTCTGAGCTTGGCATTCCTCGGCTTCTTGACGCCGAGGACGTCGATACTGCACGACCCGACGAGAAATCTATCATGACTTATGTTGCTTCTTATTATCATACATTCGCCAGGATGAAGAACGAAATCAAGAGTGGCAAAAGAATCGCGAATGTAAGTTTGTGCTTGAATGGGTTTTTTTTCTTTTATTTTAAAGTCGAGAAACGTACGATTCGGAAGATTTGGTTTCAATTTAATAGCTGATTCGGCGAAAAAAAGAAAGAAAGAAATGAAAGAAAAAAGATTCTGTGATACATGAAAAATGCAAGTAAACTAATTTGAAGGCTCGAATTACGCCACGCACAGAGTTCCAAGTCGAAAAGCGAAGCGTGTAACATCGAGTTCATGAAAAATAACTGAATTTATTAGAAAAAATGTAAAAGTAAATTTTGGGTTGCTCGACTGCACGTACATTTGAAAAAATATGAGATTGGAGGATGAATAATGATAATGATGAGACAGATCGTGGGCCAAATGATGGACGCAGACAAGATGAAGGTGCACTACGGCAAGCTGTGCGCAGAGCTGCTGGAATGGATTAAACTTAAAATCGGCGTGCTGGAGGACCGTAATTTCCCCAACTCGCTGGAGGGCATTCAACGTGAGCTGCTGGCATTCAAGCAGTATCGCACTATCGAGAAGCCACCCAAGTATAAGGAGCGCTCGGAGATCGAGGCGCTATACTTCCACATCAATACTCGGCTCAAGTCGCTCAACCAGCCGGCCTTCGTACCCCAAGAGGGCCAGCTGGTCAACGACATCGAGCGCAAATGGCAGGAGCTGGAGCGCGCCGAGCACAGGCGAGAAGTCGCGCTGAGGAGCGAGTTGCTCCGCCAAGAGAGGCTAGAGCAACTTAATTACAAGTTCGAGAGGAAGAGCGTGCTGCGGGAAGGTTATCTGAAGGAAATGATCCAGGTGCTGTCGGACCCGCGTTACGGTAGTAACCTCGCCCAAGTAGACGCCACGGTGAAGAAACACGAGGCCATCAGTGCCGACATCCTCGCGCGCGAGGAGCGCTTCCACGACCTGACCAACATGTCCGAGGAGCTCGTGCGCGAGAACTACCACGGTCTCGAGCGCGTGCAGGCCCGTGAACGCCAAGTGCTACAGCGCTGGCGCGAGCTGTTGGGACTGTTGGACAAGCACAAGGCCAACCTCACGGCACTGTGCTCGCTTATGAGTCTCATGCGAGAGATCGAGACCACGCTGGATACCGTACAAGAGCTGCAGCTCTGTTTCCAGAGTACGGAAGTCGGGCCGCACTTGCTCGGCGTGGAGGATCTTCTGCAAAGACACAGCCTACAGGAGCTCCAGGTAACGGCCCTGGGCGAGAGTCAGAGAAGGCTGGCTCGACAGGCGGCCCAGGTCCAGACACAAGTCGCCGCTCAGGCTCAGCAGTCGCAGTCTGCTCAGGGCACGCCGCTGCTCGGCAAGGAGGCTGCTCTGCTGGAGGCCAAGCTGGACCAGCTCAACAAAGCTTATGGACAGTTGGGTAAGCGCAATTGCATCGTCCATCTCGTGTGGAACAACCGGGCGCGATGCGACAACGACGGTGACAACCTTCGCTTGCGACGAACCCCCATACGAATATAGGCACATCTTCGTTCACTTTAGAAGTCCCAACGAAGTTTGATCTTCCCTTGCATTGTTGTCGACAGGTGAATACAGCAAAGAGCGCAAAGCCAGACTGGAGGATGCACGAAACTTTTTCCAATTCCTACAGGACCACGAAGATGAGGAGTCGTGGTTGATCGAAAGACAGAGGATTTGCAGGGCCGGCATAATTGCCAAGGACTTGAGAGCGCTGATATCTCTGCAACAGAAGCACAAGGCACTCGAGGACGAGGCGAAGACACGTAGACCAAAATCCGACCAGTTGGTTCAGGTCGGCAGGCGATTGGTCGCCGAAAATCACCCGTCAGCGCCGGAAATCGAGAACAGGCTCGAATCACTGCAAGAACATTGGAGAGTACTTGAGGAGTTGCTTGCTCTGAGAAAGAAACAACTCGAGGAGGCTAGCGAAGCTCTACAGGTAGGTTATCCGATTTCCAAAGTCGTTGCGGGTTGGTAAATTATAACGAGGATTGCCTTTCAATGACAGTTTTGCGCGGACGCCAACGAAGCGGACTCATGGATGAAAGAGAAAATGTCTCTTGTGACCTCAGAAGACTACGGTGTTGATGAGCCGTCGGCTCAAGCTTTACTGCAACGCCACAAAGACCTTGAGGGCGAGCTTAATGCTTACCGCGGAGACCTGCAGTCGCTCAACACCCAAGCCGAGAAGCTGCAGCGCGCGGGAGTCTCGGCTCTGCAAATCGACCAAACTCAGAACGAGGAACAGGCCGAACCTCTGGCTGAGCTTGAACAAGACGAGTGGACACAAGAAGTGCGTCTTGTGCCGCAAGATGAGTGGGTCGACGAGGTGGTCGAGCGCGTGGAGCCGCGCGTTGTCGTAGAGGAGAGACTGGTGCCCCAAGTCAGAAGCTTGTATCCATTCAACGGCCAAGGAATGTCTATGGCAAAGGGCGAGATAATGCTACTGCTGAGCAAGACCAACCCGGACTGGTGGAGTGTGAGGAAAGCCGACGGCACGGATGGCTATGTGCCGGCCTCCTACGTCCGCCAAGTCGAGAACAAGGTGGTGCAAGTGCAAGTACGCAAGCCCGAAAGAGTGAGAGTGACGCAGCGAGTGAAGAAGACGCGAATGGTCAGACAAGTGGTACCCGTGCGTCGAGTCAAGTCCACGCGTTCGGCGGTCAAGCCGCACAAGAAACCAGCAACCGGCAATGCCGAGAACCTGGAGAAGCGCATGAAAAAAATCAACGACACTTACGCACAACTACAAAAGTTGGCCAAGCGTCGCCATGCTCTCCTCGAGGACGCCATACGTCTGTACGGTTTTTACCGCGAGTGCGACGACTTTGAAAAGTGGATCAAAGACAGGGAAAAAATGCTTAAGGCCGATGATTCGCGCGATAACGTCGAGACTGCCAAGAGGAAATACGAGAAATTCCTTACAGATCTCTCGGCCTCGGGTAAGCGCGTCGAAGCTATCGATACCGCGGTCGAGGATTTCGTTAAGCAAGGCCACGGTCAGTTGGACAAAGTCAAGGCTAGGCAGAAGCACATTCATCAGCTGTGGGACCATCTGAACTGGCTCAAGGCACAGAAAGAGAAGAGCCTCGAAGGAGCGTCCAGTGTTGAGTTGTTCAACAGGACCTGCGACGAAGCGCATGATTGGATGTTGGAAAAGATCACGCAGTTGGATACGGCGGAGATTGGGCCAGATCTAAAAACTGTACAAGCTTTGCAGAGAAGACATCAACATCTTGAGCGGGAATTGGCACCCGTCGAGGAGAAGGTAACGAGAATATTCATATTAACATAACACTATTATTACATGTAATTTCGCTACTTTTCTAGGTTCGAAAGGTAAACCTCCTTGCCAATAGCGTTAAAAGTACTTATCCCAATGAGTTGAATAATGTCAATAAAAGGCAAGGTGAGATACGCGATTTATGGCATAAAGTGCAAAGTAAAGCTATAGAGCGCCGTTCGAGACTAGAAGATGCCGTAGGGCAGCAAATCTTTATGAACAGTTCAAAGAATTTGATCAATTGGGCAAACGACACGCACGAGACGATGGAAGTTGAAGAACCGGTAAGAGATATTGCAACCGCCGAGAAACTCAAGAAACAACACGCGGAACTTGGCGATGAAATTCGAACTAAAGAGGATGAGTAAGTGTTGGAGAATTACGATTGAAAGCGACGATTGTTTGCTCAATTAAAAAACCGTGTTTTCAATTAGGTTCCGTGAAGTCGAAGCTCTTGGTAATAAGCTTCTTGAAAGAAATCCAGTGCTGAACGAAGTAAAGGAACGTCACGACAAATTAAAAGGGCTTTACGATTCGGTTACATCAACTTGGTTAGCTAAGCAAGCATGGCTAGAACAATGTCTCGAATTACAGCAGTTTAATCGCGAAGCCGACCAGATTGACGCCACAACTAGCTCGCATGCGACGTTCTTGGAGTTCGCTGATCTCGGTGAGTCACTTGATGATGTTGAAGCTTTGCTGAAACAACACGAGAAATTCGAGAACACGCTGCAAGCGCAAGACGACAGGCTCAAAATATTCAGCGATATTGCGGATAAGCTCATAGCTCAGGATCACTATGACAAGAACAAGTATGTTAAAGCACTATCGTGCGTTTAAACGAAGCACTGTTTACGCGATATTCATCACATTCGTTGTCATTTCAATTTTCAGCATCAACGACAAACGTAATCAAGTACTTGCACGACGAGCAGCCGTTAAAGATGCAGCTCAACAACGTCGAGCTGCTCTCAAAGCATCTGAGTATTATCAACAATTTTGCGCCGAAGTGGATGATCTTAGAGATTGGCTGACTGACAAAATGAAAACTGCCTCGGATGAAACTTACAGAGATTTGAATAATCTGGAGCGCAAACTACAAAAACACGAGGCATTTGAAAGAGAACTCAGAGCTAACGAGGGCCAATTGAGGGCTGTCAACAAAGCAGGAAAAGCTCTCATCTCTGAAGAGAATTATAGGTAAATTTGATATTATGAAGATAATGTTGACTGGTATTAACAAAAAATATTATCGTCAGATCTGAAGACGTTGGAAAAATCTTACAAGACTTGAACGAACAATGGGACCAACTAGTCATGTTGTCGTTGGAGAAAGGTAGAAGATTACGTCAAGCGTCAGCGCAACATGGTTACAATCGCATTATTGAAGATGCTCGACAAGATTTGGAAGAGATTGAAAACTCGCTGGCGAGCAAGCAAGTTGGCAAAGATTTGCGAAGTTGCAAAGACCTTTTAAAGAAACACCAAATACTCGAGACAAAGTTGATGCAGTGGGAGCATAAAGTTGACGATCTTGTAACAATGGGACAAGAAATGGCTCATGAAGGCCATTTTGATGCCCCTAATATTTTAAAAACTAGTCAAGAAACGCAAAAGAAGTAAGTTTCAATAAAAATTATGAAATATCTATATTTATTAAACAATTTTTGGTTTCAAGATTCCAGAGTCTTAAGGAACCAGCAAAACGACGGAGAGAAGCTCTGGAAGAGAGTTTGCGGTTCCACAAGTTTGGTTTCGAACTAGATGCAGAGTTGCAGTGGATCAGTGACCATTTACCACAGGCATCGTCAACTATGATGGGTCAAAATCTGCATCAAACACAGTCGCTACATAAAAAACACAAAAAGTTTGAAGCCGAAATTGCAGGACACGAACCAATGATTATGAAAGCACTTGCATCCGGCCAAGGTCTCATTGACCAAGCTCACCCAGAAAGAAAGAAGGTAAAAAACATTTTGAAAGTATTCTTCATTATAATCAGTGCGGTTAGAGTGCAAATATAATTGTTCATTATGGGAATCGTGTAATGTTCTTGAACGTTTATGAATTGTGAACTTTTTATACAGTTGGAGTACTTCTTCTTTTGGTATTCATTAAGGTAAGAGAGAAAGGTATTAACCAAAACTTCACGCAAAAAAATTAAAGTGCTATAAGCGTGTGTTTTTGGTAAAGCGTGGTAAAGTAACAAAACCGCAAACCGGAAAAAAATGCTTTGGCATACAGTTTTATGGCTTCCATACGTTTCACTAAAATTGTTTTTTTTGGCCATTTTAAACAAATTAAAATTTTGGCTCTTAGTGTCCGGGCATGTAATTTACATTGTATGAGTGACTGTATTTATCCACATACCAACTTTTATCGCAATAACTAAAAATTACGTTTTCAATAAGTTTCAACGACTTCTATAAGATTTTTTTGTAACATGTGCGCGTATGTTGAAATTTAGATTCAAGAGCTGTGCGATACGTTGAAGGACGCTTGGGATCATCTGCGCGAAAAGGCAGCAGAACGAAGCCACGCACTTGATTTGTCATTGCGAGCACAAGAATTCTTCTTCGAAGCTGGCGAAGTGGAGAGCTGGCTTGTCGAAAAGAACGATGTGCTCAACTCGACTGATTACGGCCGCGATCGTGATGCGGCCACAAAGCTGCTCACGAAACATAAGGTAAATAGAAGAAGAAAAGTTTACTATTTTCATGTATCCGGTGCCACTGTAGTGACGTGTGTGCTTCTAATTATAGGCACTGGAGCTCGAATTAGACACTTACAATGGGATTGTGACGGAGATGGGCAACACTGCGTCTACAATGATAAATGCCAAGCACCCAGATAGTAAGGCCATTGCTAACAAGCAGCAAGCGATAGCCCAACAGGTCCGATCACTTCAGCGTCTCGCGGTACTCAGGCAGCAGCGCCTCATGGAGAGCATGTATCGACACGAGTACTTTCTTGAGAGTCGCGAGCTCGAGCAATGGATTAAGGAACAGGAGCAGACGGCTGCATCCGAAGACTACGGACAAGACTACGAACACCTGTTGCTACTTCAGCAAAAGTTCAATGATTTCAAGCATAGAATCGACGCTGGCTCCGAGAGATTTAACCAATGCCAAGTGCTAGCGAAGAAACTAGTTGCCAACGAAAGCCCGTACATCCAGGATATCGAAAAACGTCAAGAACAGCTTGGGTAAGTTTGAGACAAACAGTTGTCGATTATTTATTGTTAATCTCAAATAAGTGTAAGATATTAAGTGTTGCATGGTGATAGCGTTAATCAAATAATTTAATGGTGTTACCAATTAATGAATATGATTCGAGTTAGGTAATCGTAGAAAAATAAGGTGTGGCATGGTTTTAGTTGGTATATGGGAACACTAACATTAACTACTTTTCTGTACATAAATCTAATAGCAATGACGAAGACGATCCGGTACTCGAGGTGGCTCGATTGCATGCGTCGATCTGGTAAGTCTGTTTGCGTGTGACGTCTTGTCTCTGCTTGGTTCCGCTGTATATTGCTAGATATTTCTATTTTTTACGGCGCTTTGCTTTGAATAATGAGCAAACAAGAAAGTTGTAAGACGATTTCATTTTCAGCGATTCTTGGAAACATCTATTGAAACTTGTACGAAATCGCGAACAGCGTCTGCAGGCTGCGGGTGAAATCCATCGCTTTCATCGAGATGTAGCAGAGGCATTATCACGTATCCAGGAAAAAAAGGCTGCACTGCCGGAAGATTTAGGTAGAGACTTGAACTCGGTACTAGCATTAATAAGAAGACACGAGGGCTTCGAAAATGATTTGGTGGCATTAGAAGCTCAATTGCAAGTTTTGGTCGAAGATTCGGCTAGACTGCAGGCGCTTTATCCAGGCAACAATGCTGCACATATAGACCAGCAACAGAAAATTGTACTCGCTAACTGGGAGGAGTTAAAAGAAAGATCAGCGCATCGTCGAGATCAGTTGCAGGCCAGTTGTGATCTTCAAAGATTTTTAACTCAGGTAATTCAAAAATAATTTCGATGTTATAGAAGTAGTCGATTGAAGCTTTATGATATTTACTAACCGATAATTCATTAAAAATATTCAGGTACGAGACTTAGCAAACTGGTCAGCTGGCTTGTGTGCGACAATGTCAACCCAGGATAATGTACGCGATGCTGCAAGTGCACAACTATTGAAAGCAGAGCACGATGCTCTGAAAGGTGAAATAGAAGCCAGAGAAGATACTTTTAGTTCAGTGCTCGATCTCGGTGAAGCAATGGTACAAACTGGACATTATGCCGCGAGTGAAGTCGAAGAGAAATGTAGCCAACTGCTGGACGAGCGGCAAAGACTCCATACGGCATGGCAGCAAAAGAAAGTCCATCTTGATCAGTTAATTGACCTTCACTTTTTCTTGCGAGATGCGAAACAGCTGGATAATCTATCAACCATCCAAGAAGCTGCTCTTAGCCATGACAACTTTGGAGTGTCGGTTGAAGAAGTGGACGCGCAAGTGAAAAAACATAACGAGTTTGAAAAATTACTTCTCACTCAAGAGGATAAGCTTAGCGCTCTTCAAGAGCACGGCGGTAAACTTTTATCACAAAATCACTTTGAATCGCGTCTGATAGCCCAACGATTGGAAGAAGTAACTCAAAGACGAGCGCGTATTCGCGATTTGTGTAATATAAGAAGAGCAAAATTGGATGCTAGTCTATTACATGCCCAATTCGTAAGAGATGTTGGAGAAGCAGAGTCGTGGATTGGTGAGAAGCAAAAGAAATTGGAAACTGAAGCCTCTAAGGGACAAGTTTCCAGTCTCGAAGATAAAATAAAAAAGTTGCAAAAGCATCAAGCTTTTCAAGCTGAATTGGCAGCTAACCAAAGCCGAATTGAAGAAATTAAAGGTGAATATAGCATTTAAGCATTTTGATAAAATTACATCGCATAAAGAGTGAACAAATTTTAATGATTAAACAACATTTTTAGTTAAAGGTGAGATGTTGCTGAAACAAAGACATCCTGCAAGCTCTGAAATCCGTCAGCAATTGGAACAACTACTGTTATCTTGGAGGAAATTATTATTAGAATCGGAGAATCGTGGTAGAGGTTTGGAAGAAGCTCAAGATATACTAGACTTTAACAATCAAGTCGAGAAAATTGAAGCATGGATTCGCGATAAAGAGATGATGGTACAAGCTGGAGATGTCGGTAAAGATTATGAGCATTGTCTAAGTTTGCAACGAAAATTGGACGATGTTGACAGCGACATGCGCGTTGATGATGCCAGAATTAAAACTATTAATGCTCTTGCGGACAAACTTATCAAGCAGGTACTTATAACTACGTTATGTCTGTTGATTTTTTTGTAACTTAATGGGATTGTCTTAGGAAAAAGACGAAGAAACTAGAGCGATTCAACAGCGTCGTGATAGTTTTAACATGAAGTGGCGAGCTCTGCAAGGGGCTCTAGGTGCATACAGAGAAACTTTGGCGGGAGCTTTAGAAATTCATTTGTTCAATCGAGACATCGATGACACAAATCAAAGAATATTAGAAAAATCTTTGTCAATGAATACCAGCGATATTGGTAAAGACTTGGCAGCCGTTGAGCATTTGCAAAGGAAACAAGAAGCCATAGAAAGAGATATGACAGCAATCGAAGGAAAATTAAGGGTATGTTAATAAAAACGGTGCCACAGTGGCTCTGTAATAATGGTATTTTTGATTTGTTTGTTTGCAGGAACATCAAGCGGAAGCATGCGAGCTATCGCAAAAGTACCCGGAAAAAGCAACTCAAATAAATGGAATTCTCAACGAATTTGAGGTGAACTGGAGCGAGCTGCAGCGTTTGACCAGCGAACGACGAGCAGCACTCAGTCAAGCTTATACGCTACACAAGTTCCGTGCTGAATTACGTGAATTGGAAACCTGGGTAGTCGACACAATAAAACGCATGAAAGAAGTCGAGCCGCCTACAACTATTTTAGAAGCGGAAGCACTTCTCGAGTTGCACCAAGAAAGGAAAGCCGAGATCGACGGTAGACAGGATACGTTTAAGACTCTCGGTGAACATGGTCGTAAGCTGATACCTTTGGGAGAAGACGTACAAGAAAGTTTGGATCATTTAGAGAAATTGCAAAGAGATTTGAATGACGCTTGGCACTCGGGAAAACAGAAACTCAAGCAGGCGCATCAATTACAGCTATTTAAGGAACAGGTAAGACCTTACGTTAAAATTGCATGCATTTGTTACGGACAACAAAAATTGAACTATGTTATAATAAATCATTTTATAAAAACAGGCTAATCAAGCTGACAGCTGGCTCGCAACAAAAGAAGCCTTCTTAAATAACGATGATCTTGGAGAATCATTGTCCGGTGTCAAAAAACTAATGCGCAAGCATGAAGACTTTGAAAAAATGTTGATTCCACAGCTTAGTCGCATCGAAGAGCTTGAGAAATTTGCAAAAGTCATTCTTTCCGAAGGGCACTCAGACGCAGCCATAATAGAGTCAAGATTAGATGCAGTATGTGCTAGGAGAGACAAGCTCAAAAACAGCGCCAAAGCCAGGCATGACAAACTCGTTGAAAGTCAACGGCTACATCAGTTCTTAAGAAATGTCTTGGAAGTTGAAAGTTGGCTACACGAGAAGCAACAGGTAGCAAACGACGAAAATTACAGGGATTCTACCAATCTACAGAGCAAGATTCAAAAACATGCGGCATTCGAGAGTGAGTTGGCTGCTAATAAAGGAAGAGTTTCTGCGGTCACAGTGGAAGGTAAAAATATTGTCATAAAATATTTTCAGCAAGAAACATTCCAACTTACGCGTATCTTTTTTACAGGTGAAACACTCGTTCAAGAAGATCATTTTGCATCGAAGGAAATTCAGCAACGATTAGATGAACTCGAAGCCGAATGGGAACTTTTACAGGAAACGAGTAAATTGAAGAAAACTCGCCTTGATGACGCATATCAAGCACTTTTGTTCAGCCGAACTCTCGACGAATTTGAAACTTGGATCGATGACATTGAAACACAATTGCAATCCGAAGACCACGGCAAGGATTTGTCTAGCGTTGCTAATCTTCTAAAGAGACATACTAATTTGGAAAACGACGTGATGAGCCATAACGAAGCTTGCGAATCAGTCAAAGAGACGACTGCTAATTTCCAACGAGCCAATCATTTCATGAGCGAGGAGATTGCCGAAAGAGCTACTGCCATTATAAACCGCTATCACGGCTTGCAAGAACCAATACAAATAAGGCGGGACAATCTGGAAGATGCCAAACTTTTACATCAATTTGCTCGAGATGTTGAAGACGAATTACACTGGCTGTCGGAAAAGGAAGTTTTGGCGAGTAGTAAAGATTTGGGCAATTCGCTAACAACAGTGCAGCGTCTACAAAAGAAACATCACGCTCTTGAGGCGGAGCTGATATCTCGGGAGCCAGTTGTATCATCTCTGGCGAGTCGAGCCACCGCTATGGTGAGAAGCGGGCATTTTGCGTCAGAGAAAATTGATGCCCTGTCTTGCGACTTGCAAGACAAGTTGATGCATCTGAGAGATGTCGCGAGTATCCGAAAATTGAGGCTGCTTGACGCAGTCGAATCACAGATGTTTTATGCCGAAGCTGCCGAGGCCGAACAGTGGATCAAAGAAAAACAGCCTCTGCTGACGTCAACGGATTACGGCAAAGACGAGGATTCCGTTCAGTCACTGTTCAAGAAACTTGAAGGCGTTGAGCGCGACCTGTATGGCTTTACGAGTATCGTTGAGAATTTGAAGAAATTGTCAAAAGGACTTGTCGAAAGGCATCACTTTGATAGTAAAAATATCGCTTATAAACAATCGGAAATTGAGCAGAAATTTCACGAGCTGCAAAAATTGAAAGACAAGAGATCGCAACGGTTACTCGAAAGTGAAAAATATCACCGATTTGTGCAGCAAGCCGATCAAGTGATAGAATGGATCAGCGATCAGACCACGGTCGCCGCATCGGAAGACTATGGCGCGGACGTGGAGCACGTCGAACTTTTAATTCAAATGTTCGATAACTTCATGTCGAGTTTGATGAGCAGCGAGAATCGGATGACTGGTATCATCGATGCCGGCCAAAAGCTCATCGAGGAGAAGAATCCAGAGTCCAGCAAGATTCATAGCAAGATTGATGAGACAAAGCAGCAATGGGAGGACTTGAAAGAGCTCGCTCATGCGCGGCAAGAGGCCCTTGCCGGCGCCAAGCAGGTTCACATGTTCGACCGCACGGCTGACGAGACAATATCTTGGATTCAGGAAAAAGAAGCCAGCCTGGGTGCTGACCACGAATACTCACATGACTTGGAGACCATCCAGGCTTTGGTGAGGAAACACCAGGGACTGGACACAGATTTGGGTGCAGTCAAGGAACAAGTTGAGTGGGTAATGGAGGAAGCCTCAAGACTCGCTGCGCTTTTCCCCGACGCCACTGAGCACATTGCTGTCAAGCACGAGCAAGTGGACGAGGCTTGGAGTGACCTTCTGGAGAAGGCCGCGCAGCGCAAAAGCAAATTAGTGCAAGCCGAACAGCTGCAGGCTTACTTCGACGAGTACCGAGATCTGGTGTCGTGGATCAATGAGATGGTAGCCAAGGTTACAGCTCCGGAGCTGGCGCGCGACGTACCGGGCGCCGAGGCTCTCATCTCCCGGCACAACGAATATCGTGCCGAGATAGACACCCACGATGACGCTTTCGGCAAGTTTTATAAGACTGGCCAGACGCTTGTGCAGCAGGGCCACTTCCTTGCCAAAGACATCCAAGAGCGAGTCTCGGTTCTGCGCCAAAGAAAGCAAGTGCTCGAGGAGACCTGGGAGCAGCGGCGGATCATTTACGAGCAAAATTTAGATACGCAAGTGTTCAAGCGGGACGCCGAGACGCTAGAGAATTGGTTAATGAGCAGGGAGCCGATGCTCAAAGATGAGCAGCTGGGCGAGTCTATACCTCAAGTCGAGGAGCTTATTATGAAGCATCAAGACTTTGAAAAGACCATCGAGGCGCAGGAGGACAAGTTCAATGCCATCAAGCGAATCACTATGCTGGAACAGGCTTTCCAGAAGCAGCTCGAGTCAGAAATGGCTGCTCGACAGGCGGAAAAGGAGCGCATCGAGAGGGCCAGGATCGAGGAGCGCAAGCGCAAGGAAGTTCAAAGAATCACCGAGGAACGCAAGCGTGAAGAAGAGAGACGAAGGTACGTCGACAGCCCGCGTCACGTGCCTCGTGACGGCATCAACGGCAGTTACGACGACCATGAGGTTTTCAACAATTCGGCTTCTTCGGCTAAAAGTTCAATCAACGACTCACCTCAAGCTCCACCGACTAGTAGCAAATCTTATAGCGGCTTATCTCACATGTTGACTGATAGACTTCGCAAATGTAAGTTTTTATTTTATCTTTTGCACTTTTAGCTATTTCTCATTCTTAATGAAACTGTTCTCTTGTCAACTAGCTTCTGCAGCTGACATCAAACGAGCCGAAAGTATGAAAGTCGATACAAAGAAACCAAAGAGAACACCAAGCTTTACAACGAGAAGAAGAACGCAAAGCTTCAGAAAACATCAAAGAATAGAAAACGTTGATGCTCTGCCTCCAGTTGAGATTCAAGGTGTACTCGAGAGAAAGCACGAGCTTCAGAGCGGCGGAAAAAAGGCAGCTGTTCGCTCTTGGAAGCCTTACTACACAGGTACATCTAAATCGTTCGTTCGCGACGTTATTTATATTGGTAAAAGTAATATCACCATCGTCTTCTGTTCTCTCTCAGTGTTGTGCGGCCAGTTACTGTGCTTCTTTAAAGATATAGATGATTTCCAGTCGAGTAAAGCAGCAACTGCACCAATTAACATTTTCAACGGAACGTGCGAAAAAGCTGAAGATTACACGAAACGTAAAAACGTTTTCCGTCTCAAATGCACAGATGGCTCAGAGTTCTTGTTTTTATCGAACAACAAGCAAGAAATGGAAGACTGGGTAAACAAGATTGCATTCCACGCTAAATTGCCTCCGAGATTGCAACTCTTGAGCTACGATGACTCTCAAAAGGTAAGATTGAGCAAAATTACTTATGTATGGAGCAAAAAGTCATGAATTACAATCAATTGTTATTTGTAGAGCGAGTTTGAAAATATCCGTAATTTATCACCGGAGCATCCAGACGAGGCTTTGTCTACAGGTAGTAGTCATGCGTCCACTCCCGAAATGGAACGTAAGAACTCGGTAATTCGGCGTGACGTGCCGCCAAATCCTAACAAGACTCAAGCGGAATTCCAGCAACATCCACACCATCAACAGCAACCACTACCGAGCAAAAAGCGATCCGATCCTAATAGGAATATAGAGATGGCAAGGTCGCCTCCCGATACGCAACCGCAAAAGGAATTTTTGCAAATGTACATGCAGCAACAGCAACATCAACATCAACATCAACATCAACATCAACATCAACAGCACCAGCACCATCACCATTCAATAAATCAGCAGCTTACGAGACAGCAAGAGCACCAGTATATGATACATCCAAGTGAGAAGCCGCCTATACCTCCGAGGGGAGCTCCACCACCAGTTCCTGCAAGGTCACCAAGCTTCGACAATACTGTACCACTCCGTCGTAATGGTTTGTATCAACTGTTACTTACGTAATTTTCCATTCTGCGTGTCATGATTCCCATGGTATTTTAGATAATGAACAGTACGGGCCACAAGCGAGGCCGCAATCGTATCAACCTTCTAGCGGAAACGTAAACTTGAATGGTACGTCTAGTCAATATGCCGGTAATGATGGTAATTGGCTCAGACAGCCTAATATCGATCATAATTCCCACATTCAACAAGGTATACGCATTGCCAGTAATATGATTGTTCCAAGTGTGTTGTTTACAAAAACGTTGTAGAAAACAGTTGATTAAACAGAATTTTATCCTTTTCTAGAAATAGTGCCTCCACTGCCAACGACTGCCCCGCCTCCGCAAAGTAAAATGACGCACTGGAATAATCCCAACGATAATGGTTTGCTCTTATAGATGATAACCTATAAATACTTTTTTGAATCATTTATATGGCAATTTCTTAATTTCAGCGTACGGCAACTTACCGGTAAATACGAGACAGATGACGGGACATCCAATGACTACATTTACTGCTGGCAGACCAGCATCCTTACCCCCTTATGTTGCGCCACCAACGGCATCTTCCCCGACAAGCCCTTCAGGTATCTCAGTTGTTGACGGAACCGGCAGACGCGCATCGGAAAGTGGGTCGGAAAGCGAACACAGCTTCGTCAGCACAAGAAAAGATCGCGATTATAAAAAGTCATCTGTATTAAGCAATTTGTTTGGTAGGCGCAAAAAACCGTCGCAGTAGCAATAATCAAATAATGTTTTGTATTACTTTTCATCATACTTTGAGCTTATGAGATGGGAACAAAATCCTAAAATTGTTTATGTACTCGTATTTCATAAATTATTTTTAATATTTCTTTCGGCATTTATTGAACGCCATTAAACATAATGACATCAATCCTGTGTATAATTATCAAAACATTTTTTAATGAGTATTTTTTGTTGTTATGGCATAGTTGAGTGTTTACTATAGGGTATTGTTATAATAGAAAATCATTGCAGGAGATTTCAATTCAAGCGAATCTTGAATCAAACTTTGTTACATGAATATGATCAAACTTGTAGAACTCTCGGGTAAGCCATTAAAATATCAATAATCAATTTTTTAATCAAAAACTTGTCAACAAATGAGTAAGTGAATGTAAACCAACATGCACTGGCTTGAATGTACCTGACCATGTAATGCAAATGAAATCAAGATTTCCAACTCGACTCTAGCGTAAGAGATTTCTATGTTTATTTTGTAGATGATTTAATATATGTTTTGAAATGTTGCGAAATATTGTATATTCACAGCTACTATTCGGGATCAATATTACTTGTAATGAGAAGTATGTTGTATGAAATCAAATTTATATAATATAGTTTTGGATTATAAAAAACTAATCTTTCTTAAGTATCACCTATGTGAATTAATCATGTGTAATATGTACATTTTTTAAATAATTAAGTATTTAATCGTGCTATGTTCTACTAATGCATTATAAGACTTATAAAAAAATCTAATTAATGAAGGTGTTAATTATAATCAATTAGTCCAACATGATTTATGCGTTAGTATTTTAGTTTTGATCAACATAGAAAACTAATTTACTTTCAATTATTTTTATTTATTTTGCAATACAGTTTTTTAATTACATTAGGTATTTTACCTACTTACATGATAATTGACATAATAATGCTATAAAAGTATTGGTACATTTTCATAATAATTACAGTTTTTCCGGAAACAAAGTTGACAATTTTTACATTTTAAATAATGGCAGTGAAATAGGAAGAATTTTTTTGTACATAAAAAAAGAAACGGATTTTTTATTATCTTAAAATTGATATAAAGATTTTCGTTATTTTATAGCAAGGAAGAAAAAAATGTTGATAATTTTTCTCATTTATTTTTACGATAAATTTATTTGTTATGTTTGAAATACTTAAATATAGTGTTTTTTTCGTTACATAATATTGCGAAACGAACTGGTTAGCGTGAGAGGTCGATTTCGCGAAGTTTTGAAAAATAAATTTTTATATTTGTAAAATTATTATTACTTATGAAAAAGTTTAGGATATAATTTTTGTATATTTTATTATACATTTATTGTTTTTTCTTGGAAATTGACAAAATCTCTTTCTGTAAACATGGATTTCTACTTGGACTATTATATTAGCCCAAGAACCTCGGTTACACAAAATAATACCGATGAGGCACACGACGTTTAAAGTTGTAAAAAGTTAGAATAGATTGGTCTATTACGTCTGTCGGATTGATTAGGCCTGATATGTAAATGGCAGCTGGTTTTCCACGTAGAGAAAGGGTCGAAGAAAATAAACTCAAATTTTTTTCTCCTCATTCATCACAATCGTCACGTTTGCCACAGGAAACATTATTTATATTATTCCATATATTTTCGTATTCTAACAGATTAAATGCAATTTTATTCGGGAGCAGCCGGGCAATTATACCCGGATTTTGTATTTACGCATCCCGTAACGCTACACAGCGTTGCACGGAGTAATGACACTCCCGAATGCTCAAATCATTCTCGAGCACGAAATTCGATTCTGAAAAACTATTTTATGCTCGGGATTAGTAATTTTTCCAATTTTCTTTGGACAAATATATAGGTTACTTTAATGTTTTTACATATAAACAAAACCATACGCTTCGTCACCTTTTATTTTTCTTCAAGTATTTTCAGTATCTCTTGTGTGTAAATAGACGAAATACTAGCTCTAACACTTACTTTCACTGGAATGTATCCAGTGACGTCACTTTCAAAAGTTGTATGTACATAAACAGTAGGTAAACATTTGAAATACTTTTTTATTTTTACATTATTGTATTCACTTGTGTATAAAAATGGAGGAATAAGCAAGGAATAAAAACTTTAAAATTCCTTAAAAAAACTTAACCACAACAGTTATCAAAGCTTGACGATCAGCTTCCAGATCATTTTTAACTTGATGGTTATTCGCAATTCAAACATTGTCAATAAAAAAATTACAATGAAAAAATACGAATTCTCGAACTCACCGTCTTTTAAAATACTTTTACCTTAAAGTAATGTTATGAGGTATGCACACTTCTATCTCGAAAAATAAGTGGTATAAAACGAGTGACTGCACAGCTTCAAACGAGACCGCGTGTATTGAACAATCCGCTGATTCTCCGAAGTGATGTCTGGTTGCGTGAAGAATAGCATTATAAGGAATTATATACATATATTTATTTTAATTATCGTCCGTTGTATTTGAATATTATTGGTAAAAAATGTGGTTTATTGCAATTACCAATCCCATTGTGAATTTTAACTGTTTAATTAGAAGAGAAAGTAGAATTTAAGAAGCCGAAAACATTGCTTAAAGCGATACATTATATTGTGATTCGCATGCAGTGAACTATGGTAATGCGAAACGTTCAGTTGAACGCAGCGATTGTCTGGCTGCATAAGTAGAACCCGATGGTGACTTTTATTTATGAACGCTGAACTCAGCAGCCGAGCCTGGGCTTCATTTCGTTCTCAAATATTTCAACATATTGTAAACAAGGGTTTAAATCTAATTATCCTTATCAGCTCATTGCATCAGTGATCCACGCCCCACGCTAATTCCATATGATCATCCCGGCAAAATAATTACTCCCTCAACTTGTTGTAAATGTGTAGATTTAGCACAATCTGTTAGTGAACGATATGTAAAGTGTACGTTTCGCATAATTACATATCCATTAAGTCGTACTTTATTAAATTCTCTTAATTATTTATGCTATACTTTGGTATCGCAGTACTCTGGTATATTAATAATCAGATCCAATTAATAATAGTATTATTAATTCCTTTTTTTAGTTTTTTGTCCAACTTCTGTTTTTATAACCATTAGATATTACGTTATGTCAACCCAATTTGAACGTCCATTGACGTTGAACGAGTTTTATAACTTTATAAAATACTTGGTAAAATGTTGAAGTTTCGAAAGGGCTTGATAGTAATAAACAAAGCTTAGAGTAAGTACAAAAAATGAAAGCGTAGTTTATTTTGAAAAATGTTATATAGGAAAATTCAAAGTAAACAATTTCATTTGGATAATTATAGGAGCTCCGTAAAAATGGTGCGCACGCGAATGAAAATGGATTGGCATATTTGTCCGAGGGATTGCACAAAACCGGGTGAAATAAATAAAACACGGTGTATAAAACCTGCTTAACGTATTAATTTTGTATGTAATGAAACCTCGCTGGGTATAATATCGAACACTGATTAGTAATTCAAACCAATTTATTCTTGAAAGTTGAATAAAATTCATTTGGAAGATACAATATCAAATAATGTTTAAAGCGTGATTTATCGTGAAAAAAAATTAAATATTTGGAAAAACGTGGTTGAACACAAATATACAAACGAAATACAATACGATACCAGTACACCATTTGTTTGGCAGCCAATGGTCAACATTATTCACGCTCAAAAGTGCTCCTGTCATCGTATAATTCACAATTGCATATTAAACTTTTTTCAACTCTTAAAGCATCAAGTTATCATTAGATTTTTGTTTTTTCAAAATATAATGTATATCTTCTGTATGGAAAAAAAGGTAAAAAGTTTCTTGCAACGCAAACGGTCGACGCTTGAAAAATCGGATCAATCAATCAATGACGACTATCGTAATTTATCGTCGTCATTGTGAAGTTTCTATAAAAGCTATGAATGTCACAGAAAAAAGCAGAAAGGAGCAAACGAGGAGGGTTCCTTGTTTCATCTCAAAAGATTTACAAAAGCGAATTAATCCCAATAGTTTGTTTTATTTGTAATTTAATAAATGATGTTACATATCATCGGTTTCGCTTTCGTTCTATATTTATGTTGATAAAATTAAAAATTACGTATCAAGTTAAAGACGTGAGAAAAGCATTGCTCATAGATCCTCTTTTTTCTGGCATTTACAAAAAAAATCACTAGAACACTGTGTCGCAACACGAAGAGTCATTTATGTGTTGTCTGAGTTTTTGTCATTGTTTTCGTTTTTCTCTTAATTGATTGGGTTAGTAAGGCAAAGCTAACTTGGCGCTTGGTGCCAGAAAGAGACTTACATACAGATACGATACATCAACAAAATTACACTTAACCTATGCTAAAAATTATGATTATATGCATCTTATGTATAGGCCAATCGCTTCCTGGCGTCATGTTTAACTTGCTCTGCCTTTCTAACCCAACTTGATATAAATAATCGCATACACGTTTGTGTAAGCGATTGAAATGCACGTAGTTTCTCTCTTTTTTTGGGATTTTTAAAAATTTTTTTATTTCTTCTTAAATCATCTAATCTTGGATCAGCTGTTGTTGCCCAGTGAAAACTGCCTTCTGTCACAACACAATTAATACTTGCGCGGTGGATTGACACGTATTTGAATTTGGCTGATCATAATTATCTTTCCACCATTAATCTTATTTCGCTTTTACATGAGAGTTAGACATGTTTTGTCTAGTTTAACGCGGGACACCAAATTCAAGTAGCTATATTCTGTTGTTTGTTCAATGATCCAAGTTACAGATAGTAAATCAGTTGATCCGTCAAAGTAGCTTTCATATATGTATATATATATATATATATATATATATATATATATATACATACATATACATACATATACATACACACACATATACACTCATTTTCGTGTAGTATATAATAATACTTTCATATTTACCTTCAGAATTCCAAATAAAATCGCTTGATAAATACTCTAATAATTATATGTACAAACGAACTGACTAAAACCAAGTTAATTGTACCAGTCACAGCACTAGAAACATTAAAAAAAGAAATGAACAACAAACTTGGCTTCAATACAGTTCGCATACTCTAATCACTAAATCGATTTATTCGTTGATTTTACTAAAGAATTCAATACTCTTTTTGCACGCGAAAGTGTAGGTTCGACTCTCGCTTAAGATACTGAATGTCATTCGTCTATAAAGCTCGAGTAATTCGGATCATTGAACAATTTGATTGAGATTGATATAATGTAGTTCGCCGTAAATATAGCACGTAATTTAAAAAAAACTGGCGCCCTTTAATTCTGTGTTTGAGCTTTGTTACCTCGAGGCACGTAATTATTACGATTAGTGCCTCGCTGGTTGCTACGGTACTGACCGCCACCACCATTGCTTCCACGATTACCCCTATCCATTCCGCTTCTGTCGCCATCACGACGTTCACCTCTTGGCTGGGCATTGTTCCTGTTAAAATTATTTTTGTATCCACCGTTTGATGGCTGGTATGATCCATCACCGCTATTACTCCAATTGTTGCGTTGATAGCCATTTTGATAATTTCCTCCGTCGTTGTTACGGTTGTAGTATCCTTCAAGAAAATTGCATTACATTGCGTTGAAGGAACCGCTTGATGAATTTTGCTTGACAAAGCTGTCAGCTTACCTCTGCCATTCTGCTGGTAATTTCCTCTCCCTCTATTGTTGTATGAGTTTGAATTTCCACGACCTCTACCGCGTCCTCGATAGCCACCACGATTACCCCAAGCCTGTTGGGAGTTTTGCTCCTGGTTCGATGGTGGTGAGTGTTCTACTTGGCTCCAATCAGTTGTACCATCCGTCACCTGCCCCCATTCGTTAGTCTCGTTCTGAGTATCTTTTTCGTTGGAGTTGGTAATATTTTCCGTATTGTCCTGCAGTTAATTTATCGATAAATGTAATAACTAGCGAAACAGAGATGACGTAATTGTCGAAAATCACTTACATGGCTTTCGTCCTTTTGTGTGGACAGAGAATCTTGATGAGACATTTGTTCAAAGGTTTGGGATGGCTGTTGTTGCTGCTGCTGTTGTTGTTGGAAACCACTCTGGGTTTGTTGGTTGAATTGCATAGTAGGTTGATGCGCTTGAGGCATGGGGATAGGTGGAGGAGGATTGGTGTTGTTAAATGGTGCCATATGCGAGATGTCTTGCGGTGGCTGATGTTGATACATCACCTATACAAAAAGATCAAAAAAGCATTTAAGTATTTCAAACAAATGTTTGTTATGTACTCAAGGTAAGCTGCTGGTTAAGTTACCTGGGGTGGCCCCACAGGTGGTCCAGTAAATGTTTGGTTAGTGAACGTTTGTGTTGGAATGGGAGCATTGATTGTGACTGCTCCAGCAACCACAGGCAAAGAAGGAATGTGTGATACAACTGGTGGTGCTTGAGAGGCATTGCCTTCAGGTGGTTGATCAAGCTCGGAATCCTGTAGGAAGTAGAAGTTCGGAGCTGGCCCAATAACTTCGTTGATTCTCTGAGCAGGGGCCTGCTGCTGTTGCTGTGGTTGTTGGGGTGGCTGCTGTGGCTGAACCTGTTGAGTTGCTACGAAAGTCGTGGCATTGGTGTAGTATGAGGGATCAACCGGAGCTTGCATGGCAGGAATGGGCTGGGCCACTAAAGGCACAGAAGAAACTGGAGTTATTGCTGAGACTACAGGGAAAGTTTGAATGGTACGCAGGATAGTTTCAGGAGGTGGTGGAATGTGCCTTTCACCAAACTCCTCGTTGACCTGTTCAGGTGCTTGGGGGGTATGGCTGATGTGGGTCTCAACAACAGCTTTTGTGACCTGAGAATGCAAAGTGATTTGAAAATTTCTCAGTAATTCAGTTATCAATATACAAAAATACAGATACTCAACAGGCTCAATGGAAATAGTAGTGATCGATGGAAATACTGATTGGCTAAGCTTACCTCCTCCACAGCTACTTCTGAAGCCTGGTCAAAGTAGCCACACTGGACGATGGAATTGATGACTTCTTTGATCTTGGCATAAGTTGTACCCACGACGTCCCTCTGTTTGCCATCGACGATGAGAACGTAATGCTCGGCGACCTTCTGCGCTTGCTGGAGAAAAGTCACGTCGTTGTCCTGCTTGTCGTGTTTGAGCATGACTTCGTTATACAGATCATCGAGGAATTTAAGTTCCTGCTCGGCGAGCTGTACCGCGCCGTTAACCCCGTTGATAAAGTCCTGTCTGACACCTTGGGCGCCCATGTTCATGAGGGTGTCCTGTATCAGCAGCACCTCGCGAACCTATAAACCGAAGTACAAGCAAGCACGGGGTTAGATGGAAGCGTGCTCGGAGATCGCGTAAACGATTGAACGCGAAATGAGTCATCACCTTGACGATATCCTGGCGCATCCTCTCCAAGGCCTCGATCCTAGCGAGCTTTTTTTGCTGCCTCTGAGCATCGGTGGCAATGCTGTTGATTTGCTTATAGAGATCTCGCATATTCTCCAGAGTCTGCTGGACCTCGTCGTACTTAGCCACAGCAGTCTTCTGGTCGGCGTTGAGCTCCCCGCCATTCTTCACGATATCTCGATACGACTCGAGCTTACCCTACGAAGGACAATGAGAATAGGGCCGGTGAGAGCAACAGCGAGCGAGTCTTGCAGCGCAGTCGTGTCAGAGCGAACGTTCGCGCGAATCACCGTCGTGCATGGTTATATTACATTTCATTGTTGCGAGCGCTTTGCGTCTAGAGCGAGTTGTAGGATTATCACGTAAACCAATAAAAAAGAGCACGAAAAAGGAATTAAGTGGTATGCAATGGAAGAATAGCGATCTTCGAGAGATATATATATAAGTGGCTATTATATGCACTCAGCGACAAGGAGACGAGCACATGGCGAAGAGCGGAACATGGCGGCTCGTTCTCGCTCTCTCTTCCTCTCGTTTTCTTTCGTTTGGATTTTCGGCAGACTCGTGTACACTTACCTTGCGCTTTTCGAGGTTACGGATCTTGTGCTCAATCACGGTAATCGCTTGGCGAATCGGATCTAAGGCCTCCGTAGAGGCCTGCTTCTCTAGTTTAGAATTGGGATTGGCAGAAGGCATCCTTCACGGGCAACAAACGCGAACTGGACCCAGGCAGTACTTTGTCGCGAGCGCGACGCGAGAGCGCCTATTCTCCCCTCTTATATCCGTCTTGCCGTGACGGCGTGACCGGCGTGCAACGCACTTCTTCCGACCAACAAGTGCGCCTGCGCCGAAATCGCGCGAATTTTTGTATGAACTTTTACGTTAAACCGATCAAACGTCCAAGTGTTTTTGCTAACTTTTTTAGTTCACCGTCTCTAACGTCTTGTATAACTCGTTATAATTTATTGCTTGCAATAATCATTACTTTTAACCTTCTAACAATACAAAAAGTTTCCAATTTTATAACTCGGTGTTTGCATGTATGTATTAAAATGATGCACTCAATCAGTGTATCGAAACGGATTCTTTCGGCATGTATACAAACTCTATTTTATTTGTATTACTATAAGAATATTTCTGCAATTTCTTTAAGAATAAATCGCCAATACTAGAATTCACGTTTTAAGAGCCGTAGGAGGTAATAAAGAAACGTGTATATTATACGAAAGGATTTCTTTTAATTTTATTGAAAAATTATTGATATAAACATAAATTATTCCAGTTCAATCTCGTTACTTATGCGATAAAAAATTCAATGATATATTCGGAGTGTAAACCGAAATCGCACCGAAAGAATATCATTTATCGCCGAAATGATTGATGCGCAATGTAACTATCTCAATATAAGATGATACTTGAAAAATTTTACAAATGACATCAGGAGTATAAGGACCTATTTGCTTTTTGTAAAAGGATGCATACATATAGCTGTGTATGCAATATAACAATAGCACTTTGCGTTTTTATTATTCATTATCGATTTATACTAAATGTACAACTATAACGTTTAGCATAGTGCGCGACGTGCGTCGAGCTGCCACACAAAATTTTTTCTTCTAAAGTCTTGCTTTCTCTGCAATAAAAGATATGATGAAACTGAATGATAATTGTAGTTTCCGAATTATTCCGCTTAATCATTCAAACGCATATGTAGAAGCTCACGATCGTAAATACATGGCACAATCTCTACGTAGCAATATCCGTAAATTGGCATTCGCAAGTCAGGGAATAATAACTGTTAGCGGACGTTTACTTTTTACACGTGACAATCCTAGTCCTAAATGCCCGCATTTCAAAAAATTTAAGATAATGAAATAATAGAGTTCTACTTTTTATAATAAAATGTGTACGTACAAACATATATGCATCATATCAGTACGCTGTTATTGTTACATATTTATATAATTTACAATTATGACTACATTTGTTTGCGCGTTATAAATTTTAAAAGATTCATCCGATCAGCCATTCACTCACACTCAAGATTTATACGCTGCAATCAAATTTACAATGAATGTGAAACATTTCAAAACTTGAACGGAAAAACTGAAAACAATAATAGCAATAATAATAATGATAATAATAGCAATGATAATAATAATGGATTATTCGATTAATATCATTCAAAGAATATACAGATAAATTTACAGGAAAATAATATTTAAATATCATTTTCATACCGAACGATCATCTATTTTCAACATAATTATTTTATCAAAGGAAGCATAATGGACTTTAAATATTTGTCCCTTATTTTGTATAAATGGAAAATATATATTGACTTATACCATGAAGCTATTTTACCGAGGTGATGTATAAGTCCAGTCTGTCATTAAGCAATAATAATTATTAAAATTAGAATATCGATACAATGAGTGAGCACGTGATTGTTATAAGCAAACTTTTCAAAAAAATATGTTCAGTTTTCTGATTCTCTTTTTGAATTCATTGTACATACGTATGAGTTCTCTTTTTAGTTTAGTCAAATTATTTGTTAACAAAAAAGTTGTCAAATATTTTCAAATAGATCAGGCGACCGTAAGTCAAGTCATCCGACTTTTATCACAATAATTTCATTTGTAAAAAATACTTGGCTAAATCAACAAAAACATGAATCATTTTAATAAAAAAAGAAAGGAACACTAATAATTGGAATTTCATAGACAAAAAATGATTCGATGAAGTCAGTTTCAGTATTGAAAAATATTCTAATTAATCCGTTTCATTTAAACGTTCATAACGTGTCTAAGATATGATAAATACCATTCCGTTTAAAATACAATAATGTCAATTTCCATACCGCGGTTTGAACAATATATAAAGATACACCTTTATGACAATGCCAAAGAAGTGATGATTGTTTTAGAAGTTTTGAGTGTCATTTTGAATAAAAATATCGGCATCAATAATTAGGTTTGTAAACGTTCACCTTTTATGGCGAATACAAAAAATTTTACAAATATACACGAACAATTATCACCTCCTTGTATTGGCACCTTCTTTAATATATTAACTAATCTAATCAAGTTCACAATAATAAATTTGATCACTAGCATTTATGAAATGCGGTACATTACACCTGTCGCAGCAGTAAGTAAGTCTGTTGCTGTTGGTAAAATGATTTATATATTGTACGAACGAAAGATTTGTTCATACTAGGTATTGTATATTAGTGCCCACTTCGCGTAAGCTTAATGCTGACTCATTTGAATTTAGTAAATGCATTGAAGAATTGGCGTCGTAATTATGCAAATACTAAGATAAATTACTATTTATCTGGTTAAGATAAGAATTTGATTGAGATTCATTAGACACGCCAGGTATCTTGAGTGGGCTAGGGTCTCCAGCATCGGCAGCCGCTTTTCTTTTGGCCTGCTGTTGTATACTGTCTATTTCAGCCCAAATGTTTCGGACTTCTCTGAATAGCTATTTAAATTATTTTTAAAGATATTAATATTATTTTGTAGAAGCAATATTTGATAAATTATCAGTACGACTAACCAAATTGAGCCACGATTCATCCGCCAATAGCTCATTTAAAATAATAGTAGTGTCCTTATTAGGATCGGCTAATCTTTTATCAGCGACCCTCCTTGCACACTCCAAAAACATGAGATACTTTTGATGAGCTACTTTATTAAACAATCCAACCTTCTTTTGACATAGTCGGCAGAACAAAAAGTCCTACATAATTAAAATTACATTAATTCATTTTTCAATTCTAATGCGTGAAAGATGATATTAAACACTATTTTAAATATACCTTTTCTTGAGGCACTTCAGGACCAGGAGGAGAACCTTCGAGTGTTGTACTATTGTACGGTTGACCGTACAGTAGAACCCTTGAGTGAATTTTCAATTTATTGCACCCTTCACAAGATTTACCTTTATGATCGGACATATTGTCTCTCAGTACATTTATGCACGGCCACGTAGATAATGCTGTTACAACATTAGATCGCCAATTGGTCGTGGAAAGTAATTGCTGTTTCCTTTCTTCCGTTATTTCGTCAACCGTTTTGACATTAGATAAGAAATAATCGTCTGGAATAAATAAAAAGTTTCGATTTACAGATGCTTGTACTAGAGGCTTTGTGTTAACAATGAAAATTACCTTGTTCTTGGAAAATTTCGGTTAAAAAATTAGAATCTAGTGCTTGCGAAATTAATGTTTGTATATACACTTCAAAGTTATCTTGATATTTTTCAGTTTCCTTCATAAATTTAATTATGTAGTCGCTGAAATACCAAAGATGTATTATGATCCGTTAATTATTATTTTTTTTATACCTTATATCTAGTTGTATTTATTTTAATGCTTCAGTTACCTATCATCCGTTATCAGTTCATCTCGCAAGAACTCCACGACTGTTTCCATTTTATTTTGTTGCCAGAATTTAACAGGCACTTGTTGATAAATGTGACGATTTTGCGGAGCCCACCCCGAGTACTACAATAATATTTCATATATTATTAAATATGTAACAATTATGAAGTTTCATCATGAAATTGATTACAAAATCGATATACCGTCGATATATTTTTATATAAAGTTCTTCCGTTAGATGGGAATGGTTCGTATTTTTGTAATAAAGTTTTGCCATCGATTCTCCACAAAGGAGGGTATTCCTGGTTCAAGTCACTTTTCAGCACGACAAATTCTCCAGACTAAAATGTAAATAAAGCATTTTACTTCTTTTTATTAAAGCGGATGCTGAGGGATTTTTTGCAGCAAAAACTGAAAATGAGTAACATTATTCAAAATAAGTCATAAAACGAACAAAATAAATAAATTTGTAAAATATAATAAAATTCAACGGACAAATATTACATATCTGTTGAAAGAATATAATATCAAAACAATTGTGAAAACGACTACTTAGTAAAGTATGAAAAAAATTCTTTGAAAAATAATACGTCTACAACACTACGATACGATGAAAAAAAAGATGAACTAATAAAAAAGAAGCTTTGGAAAGTGAAAGTTTTTCTTTTTACCGCATCATCGAAATCTCCAAATGTGGAATGCTGCGTGCAAGAAAATAAGCGCGCATGTTAGTAACGATGATTGTTCGACATTTAGCATTGTTAATATTGAGATTCGAGCTAGCCAGTGAACAGTGTTTTCTAAGTTTTCTAAGCTTCCGGTCGAAAGCGGCATGGTTTCTGCCTCAAATGATATAAGCTGGTGCTTACCTTGAATGGCGAAATGTCAATGTCTTCGTCGCTCACCGAAGCGAGCAATTTCTCGTCGATTTTACAGCTGATCTTGAGGGCATTCGCACGAGCATTGACATCGATGGGGTTCTTTCGCTTTCTTCCCGGACGCTTGGGCGTAGTAATAGAATCATTGAAGTCATCCAGCCGCTTGCGCTTGATAACGGGTCTGCCGCGCTTTTTCCGCGGCTCTTGGTCGTCCGCGTTGGCTTTCGCTTGTGGAGTCCACGCCGGATCGTTATCCGAGTCGCCTTGCTCCTCCTCTTCGTAAGGATCTGCCGGTTGCAGATTGTCCTTTAATTTCTCACTTGTCTTCTCTTTGGCTTTTCTTCTTGAACTCTCACGTTTCGGTAGGTTCAAGGCTTCTAAACAACAAAAACATACGTTACGGCGTATACAATGTTGTTTTTATTCGTGAGACTCGGCGGATAGAAGGTAAGCGCTTCTTCAACAAATCCTTTCGATCATCTTATGAAGTAACCTATACATTTAACGCACATATTCATATTACGTAATGTTTTCTTTAACCACTTGGCAAGTTTAATCAGCTCTTAAAATGAAAATATCTAGATTTAAGAGTAATCAGATAGTAACGTTTGTTTAATATTTCTGAATATCATTAGATCTAGAAATTACGAGGTATCAATTTAACTATAGACGCGGACAGTGAAAGAACATTAACAAGCAATTTAAATCGTCAATCATTAGCTCAAGTGACGAAAAACAATTTATCACGATTATAAATTGTTGTATTTTAATAATTATACAATCAAACACTGTCAATGATTAAATTTGATAATATAATACTTTTCAAATGATAGAGAAATCCGTATATTTTTCAATACAATTGAACTAAACAAGTGAGCAAAATGCAATTAATATTTTGGTTACATGCAAAAGGGTAGTGCACAGTTCCAGTTTTGGGCTCACCGTGTATAATTGTATTAAATTAGAACTCACTTTTCCTAACTGACTCGTCAGCGGGCGGAAGTACGATGCCCTTGGCAGCAGCGGCAGCGGCAGCCGCAGCAGCTGCCTTCCTTTTCCTGTCGGTCGGACCACCGGGCTTGATGGGTCTGCCCTTCTTCGGCCGTCCGTCCGGCCCTATATTTTTGATACCAGGAGCTATGAGCGGTTTGCTTGGCAACTGCTGACTCTGCGGAGGACTGATGACGTTTAGCTTTTTCTTGGGACCGAACGACAGTAGCTCATCGTCGCTGGAGAAACCGTCATCGCTGGAGTCAAAAGCTTTTCGTTCCTTGGGAAGAGGAAAATAGCGCGGATCGTTCTCGTAATCGATACTCGGTACTTCTAGTTTGTCCGAAGGTAAGGATATGCTGCCTCTGTTCCAAGCATTGCCACCGTTCGAGTCGGTGGCAGTCATAAACGGTCTTCTATGATTCCACGACGACTTTCTTGCTGCTAAAGTGTCATGCGACATTCGGGGTAAGTTATCATGTAGCAATTACCGCGCGAGATTGGTTGTCATCTGGCAATTACCTCTATTCGGCGGAGGTGAAGAATCCTTTTCGCCCTGCAGAAACTTGAGGTAGCTGGTCATGAATCCACTATTCGGATCGCTGTTAGCCGATCGCTTGAGCTCTGGATTGACGAGTGGATGATTGTTATTTATCTGCAGGGGGATGTCCGGCTGCTGCAAAAAACCCAGCTCCTCCTCGATGTCGGGCACGATGACCTGTGGTCTGTCATCGGCGAGGAGGCTATCCTGGTGGCAGTTCTCACCGGGCACCATAGCTACAGCATTCATATCTACGGTGGAGTGCATCTCATGGTGGGGAGTTTGCCCCGCTGGTACGTGCTGCTGCATCGGTGCCACGTTCGATGGGCCCATGTGGAAAGTAGAGAAGTAGGAGACGTTGGGGTTCGCATGGTGTGTCACCAGGAGCGACTGGTGCTGCACGGTCGTGGCGTTGCCCCCCATGTAATCCGTGGCGGTCTGCTGTTGCTGCTGCAGAGACTGCGTCACCACCGACGCCGTCGCCGGTGGATTGGAAATAATCTTGTTGTGCGGTAGCGACATGTTCCAGCGATCGAATTCGACGTAGCCATTCTGCTGATGGTGATGGTGATGGTGCTGCTGCTGCTGCTGCTGCGATTGTTGCGGGGCAGCATTGTGGTGCGCGGGGGGCGGTATTCGCTCGAGACTCTTACGCTTGGGATCGATACCCGCCACCTGTTGGCAGTGCTGCTCCTCGAATTCGTCGCTGTCGGGGTCCGTGCCCGTGGAGAGGCTCGGCATGCTCTTGCCGACGATAGTGATCGGATCGCCACGACAGCTGTCCAAATCCTGCAAGTTGATCGTGCTGGTTTCCAGGCAGGAGGGCCGCTCGCTCATCAGATCGCTGCTATCCGCGGACAGATAATCGGAGCCGGAAAACTTTTGCGCGTCGTTGTCCCAGCACATCTGTTGCTGCTGCTTCGCCTGGGTCAAATCCTGCGACCGGTCGAACCTCGCCGTGGCTAAAAGCGGATACGATGGTAGGTCAATAATGCGCACCTTGTCGAGCAAATATTTGAGCTGATTAAAGTGCGGGCTCTCACCGTCGGTGCTGTTGAACAGAGTTTTGTTCTCGTTAGCACCGAGCGCCCTTGTGATCACGGACGAGTAAACCACTTGATTCTGCTGGGAGGGCGATCTGGTGACGGAGACGTCGAGTGGTGAGGGTGGCGTCATTTGCTGCTGTACGCTGGGCGCCGATTTATAGGGCGTGCTGGTGGTGCCGTCAGCGTGCTGCGGCTGCAACGGCGACGGCGAAGACATGCTTGCCATGGGACTGTTGTACATGGGGTAGGTGGCAGGGCTGGGCACGTGGCCCAGCGGGCTCGCCTGCGAGTGCGCCTGCAAAGGCGACGGCCTACGAGGCACGACGACTGCGCAGTCGGGCCCGTTCTGCGAGGTGTTGGACGAGTAGGCGCTGTCCGTCGAAGCGGCGGACTTGGAGCGCGCCGGGTGATGGTACTCCGCGTCGGCGTTGGCGGTCGAGTATAGCCGGCAAGAGGATGGCGCTTGTTGGCCGGGCTGCTGCCCGAGTATGTGGAATTGCACGCTGCCGTTGGCACCTTGCTTGCCCGCTGCGGTGCCGTTCGTCCCGTAGCTCAGATTTCTCGAGTCCATGATCGAAAAGCTAATGGGCGATGACTGGCTGCTGTCGTGGCTTGCGTCCGGTCCTACGTCACGAGAGCATTATCACAGTGAGGAAATGTTTCAGTTGGCTTACGTATCTCTAAAGAAAGGATTCAGCGTTTGGCCGCTTATCCCAAACAAGATAATGAGTGTACACGACACCTCCCGTACCCGTCACTCGATTTTGATATTTCGACTACTTTTTTCTTTTTCTCCCGATAGCGTGGATAAGGTCCGGGTGCGATATGAAAGTCTTCGAATTTAAAAAATAACATTACATTTGGACTCGAGTGCGAGAAAATGATTTGACCCTCGTATGGCACATATCCACACGAGAATGAAATCACTTTCTTGCACGGTTATCTATAACTTTATTATCCGATAGGACCTATGCGGAACGAGATTTGATCATACTTGCTTTCTCGCGAGCCTGTGTCAACCGAGTTCTCGAGCACGGATGTCGAAAAAGTCAATTAACAAACCTTGCGCTGCCGTCTGCTTATCGGTGGCTGCTGTGGCGTCCAGATAAATGGTCGTTGGCACACAAGATCGCGCGACATTTGGCGTCGAAACAATGCACGACTGGTGATGCAAGGACGACTGAACCGCGTGCGTCGTCACAGCGGCATCGTCAGTCGTGTAACCACTCGCGAGAGCGTCCGAATCGAAAGCACTTGTCCCTTGGAAAAACGTGTGAGCACCGGGGATCGACGATTCCGTAACTATACACTTAATTGTACTACTGCTATTGCTAATAGGAGATTGGGCTTTACTCTTGGAGTCGGCGATACTGCCCGTCGTTCCGTTGCTCGCATAATGCGTCGCGAACGGGTTCTCGTAGGCTACAGCACTGTTAGCTTTCGTCGTGGAAGTAACGCTCGCCGAAGTTGAGACCGCAACGCTCTCGTGTGGGAGAATTCCAAACGGACTCGTGATTTGGCTGTTGCTGGGGTGTGACAGACTCCAATTGACGGTGGAAGTGGAGCTGTTACTCTGGGGGTTGTCAAAAAATGCCTGCAAGGAGAAACAAAAAAGAGAGACATGAGTAAAATTGATAAGGACAAGCAATCCCAGAGAGTTGATATATTTACGTCATTTTGCTGTGGTGATGTGAAACTAGTCCTTAGAGAGGGAATATCTGATTCGGTGGGGGAGCTTGGTTTTGGAGTGGTAACAACTTGTGCTCGAGCAATAGCTTGTGCAGGTTGAGCAATATAGTGGGTGGTCTGCTTGGGACTAGAGTGATGAAAGAAAGGAGTAAAAACATCATAGTTGACAGTTGGCGTGGAGAGAAACCCTCCCGTGTTAAAAGCAGACGGTTGGCCAGCCAAAGTCACGGTGGTTGGCCCAGCTGCTTGTATCAGCAGCTGTGGTGTGGTTGTGGACGGCACTGCCTGGATGTTGACTGTGGCCGGAGTCAGGTGCAGTACTGCCTCCGCATTTGCAGTTGTTGGGGTTGCGGCTTGGAATGTTGCTGTGACACCCGGGGTAGCAGCAAGGCGGTTGTAAGATGTGTACCATGGACCAACGGGATCCATTTACCCCCTGTTTGGCACTCTCAGTGCCACAGATTTCAGGAAAAATTTATCAGTGAGTTTCAGCATCAACTGATAAATTTTTGATAGCACAGCTTTATTTCATTGGGGTAAACGTGTTGCAGATCATGCTTCTTCCATTTGAACTTGTGCATTAGAACCATTTGGGTTTGGCATGCGGAACAACACCAACAAATTTACACCTACAACATGACAACATCTCCAATTATGACAGATATTCGGGTCGCACACATACACACACACACACGCGCACGTACGCGCACGCACGCGCGCACGCACGCACAAAATTGCAAAACAAAAATCAGAGACACATGCAGGTGCTAGCTCTAGCGCTCTGTGTTTCTTTATTTATGTAACGCAGCAAACGCGCACGATTTCCAATAATGAAAATGCAATTGCCACGCGCCATTATCTCATATTACATCTTCATATGTACCGTCGTATCATGTTTACATTGAAAACATTATCAAATGCGTGCAGGAGTAGCTTTCGTTCTCGGACGAGGAGCGGAAACAAAGCGGCGATTTCGAAAAGATTGCGAAAGCAGAGCGCCGCACGTGATCGGAGCGCAGAAAAAAGCTCTGCCAGCGTTGAGCGGGCGTCTTTATGTAAATGCTTCTGGATTCGTCAGTATACAGAAAGGCGGTGTGCGATTGTATACAACACAGAGTCGTAGGGTAGGACCGCCCCCGCGCACAGTGCGACAACTGTCGCCCCCCAGTTTTGCGTGAAACCATTGACCCACACTACCGTCTATTCTTTTCGCACGACTTACACACTCACCCACACACAGGCACACGAACAATCTGTGTCCCCGTCGTTGGCTGCTCAGAGGTTAGGTTTTTTAAATGCGCTCGCTCGTCATCGCTCTCCTCCAAAAGTTCTTGTACGTTTACTGGCTAGGAATACGATCTATCTCTCCGGTGTCTCCCCTCGCGGAGCGCTCCGACGCGAGAAACGTAAAAAAGAGGATGAGAACGGAGCAACCACGGAGCACGAGCGAGGGCCCCTCGTTCGTTCGCTCGCTCGTTGGCTCGTTCGCTCGTTTTATGCTGCGTTCGGTCGGGTCGGCCGTTTGCGCGACAGCGGAGAAATTAATTAGGAGGAACGACGAGCAATTAAAGTCCACTGCTTACAGACTCGGTCGGTCGCTCGGAGCATGCTGCACGCGAGAGCACTCAGTACTGTTACGCTATCGCTGCGAGACAACCTGTTTGCGCGGTTGCGTGCCCTTGTTCCGCGCGCACTTACCTACTTACTACGAGGACGAACACTCGAGGACTATCCTCTTGGTGGCGACATCGGCTGTGGCGGCGACGATCACGTAGGTGGCTGACGCGTGCGCTGCTCGCGGACACTACTCTCTTGGCTCTTTTGTATCGTGCGTACGAATTCACACGCCCCGCCAATGCCTACCGCCGCTCTCTTACTCTCTTTCTCTCTCTGTTTCACACAGATACACGCGCTCACACGGACGGATTCTTCTCATTCGCTTAGTCTCGTCAAGTTATAAAACGCGAATCTCGAACTCTCGGCTGCATCGGAGCAGCTGCCCTTGGCCAGTCTGAAAATAGGCCCCCAGCTCTCTCTCTCTCTCTCTCTCTCTCTCTCTCTCTCTCTCTCTCTCTCATTCTCTCTTTCTCGTTCTCTCTCTCGCTCATTCTCGGTCGGTCGCGGAAGTGTAAACGAGCCGTCGCTCTCTCGCGTCACTCGCATATATGTACACATCAATTTCGCAGCCATGGAAATCGAGAGAAAGAGACGGATTAATGCACTTGCCTAGTGTCTCCGCGATGATCCTGGAAAGTCCTCGCGCTGCTGTTGCATTTGCACTGCCATTTTGACAAGGGCTATCGATAGCGCTTTCTCGCTCAACCAGCTTCCATTTGGAACGGCGCGAGGTAATCCACTGCTGCCTGCTGAGTGTACGACGATCGAGCCGCTGCCGAGGGGGAGATGCTCCGTCGCCGTTGTCGCCACCGCCGCCGCCGCGCAAACAACACGCACAAACGCTCTCTCTCTGCCACCTATATGCCACACGTATGTGTGAGATAGACGAGCAATACCAATTCGGCACTGCTGGGCACAGCTCACACGCAGGGCGGCAGGCTGAATGTGTTGTATTTCTTGCACCACGATAAATGAGAGACACGCGCCACCTAGCCGAGGTGCTCAGCACCTATTTTATTTGTAAGCAGCTTTCTCCGGCTGATGACTGCAGCGCTAAGCCAACAACACTATGCCGTAGCGGCAACGGTGGCGGTGGCGGCGAACGCCGGCCGTTCGTCTTTCGTCCGTATACTGCGCTCTGTTCGTCTCGCTCGCTCGCACTCACGCTTACGACAACTCGTAGCTCGAATGGTATTTTTGTAGCAACGGCAAGACTTCGCGCCATCTGCACTGTGACTGCGATTTCGTTTCGCCTCGCCGCAGTCGGCTTTTTTCTTGTTTACCACCGTGTAACGCACGCCACAGTCCACACGCCGGCCTTGGCAAGCGCACTTTTTGAATAATTTGCAAACCAATCGTCTCTTGTTGAACGACGATCAAAGTCTCGCGATGCGACAATAAAAAAAACACCACGATTCGGATTTCCAGGTGGCTTGCTCCGAACTGAATGCTCACAAAAGAAACATATTTAATACATCACGCGCTGATTCTACTTACAGATCTGTCAATCAATAGCAGTCGTATTTCTTCCGTAATCCTTAGGATATACATTCTAGTATTACCGAAATTATCGCATCATTCAATCAAAAACATAGTTGTTATGTATGTATTACGGAGCAACGCATCTGTCGGTGATCCATTTTCAAATAGAACAGGAACTCGCGATGCACGCGGGATTTTAGCTTATACAATGCACCTTGATGTTTAATGACACGCACTAGTACGTAGATCGGTAGGTAAATTGTATTGTACACAGATACGTACCTACGCGATAACTGTCTTAAGTAGGTATGCGTCGGCGGTCATAGAACAAAACGATGCGATCCGAGCACGCTCGGCGGGAATCGTTTATTAGCCATATAAGGCTTGGAACAGACTTCCTTGCGAGAGCGAGAGTCCAAGGATTACTGCTCTGCCGCTACGCTAACTATTAGCAGGCAGGCAGGCAGGTGCGCATGGGGTTGCAAGTGCGCGTGCTCCTTCCTCCTCTTTCTTTTTTCCTTCCTTATAACCTACCTGGGGCTTCGACCGCGCTCGCTTCACAATTATCAGACTCACTCTGCTGCGGTGAAAAGGGCGCGCCGACTCGCGCTTTTTGCAGAATTTCGGCGAATGGCCATCGTGTTGCTATATGACCATTAATATTATACCGAGAACAGGTTTCTATCCTTTCATTCTTTGATCGCCGCCCGCACAACTCATGACTTCGCTCTATCTTTTTTATGATCTCTCGAAAATTCCTTCGCCTGCAGACCTACATCACAATTAAAAATATTATAATCCCCAGAGATTATCTTCAAGGGATTCTGTCGGATCAGATTTATATTTTTTGCCGTTATTATTCGTAGTTTTTTTTTTATACATATATTATGTTCCTAGAAACTGCACTTTTAATTGTTCAAAGTCAAATAATAATTAGTAGTGCATTAAACCATTATTGGTACTATTTATTCATTTATTTAATTTAAATAGTTTTCGTATTTAATACAGTTTCATCTGGGCACTTAAAAAATTTCCAGAATAGAAACATCATTTTTACATTTATACATTTCTCAGAAGAAGGAACTAATGAAGTTGAAAAAGTAATGAACTTTTAACGATGTCTATCAAACATTAAATTTATCCATGTAAATTTTTTTTTGCAAAATTATACATTTCTTTCGTTATTTTCGACTGAAGATTGACATTTAACATCACAAGTCTTTTTTTATAAATAATAACGATTGTTTGTCAACTTGTTCAAACGATCGAAAGTAATAAAGTATAAAAGTGCCAAGTATAAATATTAAGCGACATAGTTTGAACACAATCCAGTTGACTCTGCAGGCTATCTCAATTGCCCACCTCGTCGTTGTTGCCAAAGGGCAAATCTTCTATAGGCAGCATCGAGTAATTGATTAAGATGGCTTGTGATATGCTGACTAACAGCGGAATAATCTCGTTGCAAGCGATCCTGTGGAAAAAAATCAAAAACTCGATAAATTGAAAATTCTAGTAGAAAAGTACGGGTTCTTTTAAAGGTAGTCACCTCAAATGGTGTTAGTTTAACAGTATGAAAGTTGCGCAATGCTGCGTGCATTCTCGTAACTTTTTCTTCAAGTTGCGGTGTCGTCGGTGGGAAACATCGCCAAAAATGCTTCAACAATTCACACGTACTCACATACACACTGGCAAGTTCCCTTTCAACATCCTTGGGGACTGCTTCTATAAGAGGATTATAGAGGATTAACGCGTTCAATAAGGTTTGAAATCACTTGCATTTGCATTATTTATCTAGAGATTACTTACGACCCAGACTGTCTCTCCGGAACCCTTTCATCAGTGCTCCTCCTGGACTCAGTTCTCCCAAGGCAAATAAAGCTGCATCAGTACTGACCAGTAGATTAGAAGGCTGCCGTGGTAAATATGAAGCATTGGCCCATTTCTTAACTTCTCTCATTAATTCAACAGCGACAGTTTTCACTTGTTCTATATTAGTATCATGATTATTTTCTGCATTTGGGACCGGCCCATGCAAGTACCTATCTACCTGGGTTAATACTAGAGGTGGATCAGTGTTTATTTGTACATCACTTTTGGTGTCAAGATCCTCAAGTATGATCTTTTCTTTTACACGTTGCTGCGAACAAACAAAATTATAAATTGTTGGGAGAAAGTGAATAAGACTATTATTCATTATTTGTTATTGAATAACTAACTTTTTTTGCAGTGGGTGGACCAATCGAGGTTTGATTGTTTACTAAACTTTTATTTGTTGAACCATTTGTTTGAGGCTGCTCTTTCGATGCAGATTCTTTGTTGGTAGCATTAGCTTTCATTACCATTATACTGTGCTGGTTGAACCTTTTGATCATATTTTGATGGATATTATTGCCAGAGGTTTTGTCAGATTTTCCAATACCAATATCAAACAGCTCTTCCATATTAACATCGTCGAAGCTATTAATATCCACTAATGGGTCATCGATACCAGCTTGAATGTCTTTTTTCATTTCCTGTTCATCGATTTTGGCACATTCAGTGAAAATATCTTTGGTCCCTAGGTTAATACGATCTCTATGACAGTAGTGGGACTGGCAAAATTTAGCCCAAAACTCTGCATCTGACATCTTGGCAGGTACATACTCAGTATGTTTCTTTTTCACTGCGGAATATGTTTTGAATATCGATTCTATTATGTCACTTGACAAATTATATTTTAGTCCATTACAGCCATCTGCTTGAGGTTTTATACCAGTCTAAAAAAATATATAATAAAATATTGCAAATCCAAAATAACATTCAGATTATTTTTAACTCACGAGGAAGGCACTGTTGACTCCTATATCTTGACGAGGGACCATTTTAGCGTGTGTATATTGTGTAGCATGTTGTTCCCAGAATTCTTCAGATGTAACAATTTTAGGTATAACCAAATCACGATACAGTTGCTGAAGTTCTGGATTTTCCAACAATATTCTTTTCTTTTCTTGTAGCTGCTCATCGATTTCTCTCTTGAACTTAGGCAAAAGCTGTTGCAACATATCTTTGACTTGATCCCTGTCTTGAATTTGAGCCTCTATTCCTTTTGTATTGATAAAATGAAATGTTGATGATTGGCCATCATGAAGAACTACTTGTAGTTGAATTTTGATCTTGCCTTCGGGTGAAATTTTTTGTGCTGCACAGATAGTATCATTAAATAGTTTCTTTTTCAAATCATCAAATAAACTTGCTAACATTTGATTGTACTTACATTTGATGTCTGTGTACTTGTGACTTACGGAAAACGTGTGTTTGTTGTCAAGCATCCAGGCTATTCTCTCGTTCATTATGAACAAAGTACCGTCACCCTTTTTGTAGCGAACTTGGCCTACTTGCATTAACACGTCTTCTGAAGACGTCGTCATTTTGATTATGTTGAATTCGTCTTAAACTTCCGAAATTACACAGACTCCGATCTCTAGAAAATAAAGCAGCAATATCGTTGAAAGTTTAAATCCAATAGCGAAAAGTGAAAGTGGAAAATGGGTCGTGAACTCGAAAAACACGCCTTGCACGTTTCGAAGTTTTTATGAGCATAGAAGTAATATCACGAAATTATTAAATTTAAAGCTCATTGTTACAATAACTACCGAACTAATTGATGAAAGGACACAAAGAAAGTTCGACAGGAGGCTATTAATACCTTTATCTTTATTTTTAATCATGAATTTGTTTGAGATTTGTTAACCGGTACCGAGTGTACCAGCGCCATCACAGCAACTAAATTCCATCAAATCCGATGTATTCATGTGCAGCAGTGCACGCATACTGGCGCGTCTGCGGGAAACCGTCTGAAAACAGCTGTAGTCTCTTCAATGAGATCAGCACCAAACACGCCATCTTTGAAGTCATCCATTAGTCTTACTATGGCGCTAAATTTAAATCCACTTCAAATAAATGAAAAATAAAAAGTAAAGTGTTGTCATAGAACCTCGCGCTAATTTCGATTGTTTCACAGTTGTATATCAAATTCCAAAGACACTCGAAAAAGCTCACAAAGATACAATATCCATGTGATCAAGGTTTCCGAAAAATTTCGCAACGATATTATAAGAGTAAAAATTAGGTCAAAGTAAATAGTCAATAAAATTAGCGATTCTCCACGAAATAACTTGAATTATTTGGTAATTAGTCGAATTCAACAGCCATTAGTAGTGAGTCGAAGCTCGACCAAACTCCAGTCGAAGAGTCTCCAACCGAGGTGTGCACTGGAGCGAGCGAGATAGCGAAATAGGATGATAGACGAAGTAGGGAGAGCCACGAGTGGATATGTGTATTAGAAGGCGAGGCAAGGCGCGGCGAGGGGCGAGCGCTGCAGGCAGGCAGGGTTGCAGACTGCCATGACAGTCGCCTGGTCGGTGCGCCGCAGCAGCAGTAGCACGTCGTGCGTGCGCGAGTGTCGCTGAATCGTCCGTAGTGTAGTCGGCCGGGCGTCGTAACTGTATAGAGTGCAATAAACTGCATTGTCGGAGAGGCAGTTGCAGTGCGTGGGTGTGTGCGCAGTTCCAAATCAACGGTGTAAGTGTGTGTGTGTGTGTATATGTGCAGCGGCTATCGAAATAAAGCTTAGTTTTGCGAGGAGCGCAGTCGAAGGTGTACTCGCAGGCGGCGTCTTACGTCTAGCTGAAAGAATTGAACGTCGTGTAGGACGGTACCTGCGATACATCGCGGCCAGGAATGTGTGTGCGGTCCGCGGGCTAGAGGTTAGGTTAGCTCCGTGTTCCTGCTGCTTTTGCGATAGGGAAATCGAATGTCCGATTGTATATTGCGAGCAGCGCAGCGCGGTCAGCTTGTTTCGTCGTGTTTTCCTTTTTCATCTCTCCTCTCCTCTGTGCTTTCCCAGAAGCTGTTGCGCTTCCGTACGCCCGTTTTTCTAGGCGGCAACCACCTCTCTCTTGCGCGCGCGCTCTCTCTCTCTCTCTCTCTCTCTCTCTCTCTCTCTCTCCCCCTCCCTCCCTCTCACATGCTGCTGTCTATCTGTCTGTCTCTTTTTCTCTTTCTCGTCTACCTACCAGCTTTACACCTGATTTTTACTTGGCCAAGCTTGAGCGTTTTGCCGCAGCCGCCTTCTTTTTGCATTCCTACCCCGCGAGGTTGTTTCTGCTGAGCTCTGAGAGCGAGAGAGAGAAAGAGAGAGATATTTTTGCCGAGCGCGCGCATTGTTTATCGTGGACGGCCGGCCAATTAGGAAATTGATTAATCTTGTAAAAATAGCGCTTACTTCAGCTCTCACTGCGTAAGTACCCTCGATAACGGCTAATGCGATGAATTCTTATCGGTGCAGAGAGCGCTGAAATGTGGGGTGTCGATACGCGCTCAATCAATGACCGTGGTTTTGTCCTCGGCAGCGTAGCGCTTTCAAACAAGCGCATTTTCTTGGCGCGATTATTGAATGAAAAAGCGCGAGTTCGGCTGCAAACAACTGAATAGGCATAACTCGCGACGGGTTGCGCTCGGAAGGCAGGCAATACTCGGCCGCCGAGTTGGCGCTGAGTTGTCGCTCGACGAAGATGAAACGGGCGAGCGACGAATCGGAGGAGGAGTCGTAAAGAACCGTCGAGCGTTTGATTGCAGAGCAAGTGGCAGAAGGCAGCGAGTTCGGGCAGCTGAGCGCAGCAATAAAGCGCCTGGCTCAGCGTATCACACAGCAGGCCGCGAGCGAAGAATGTCGGCGGCGGCCGACGAAGGTCGCGCGCGATTAGAGCCGTAGTTGGACGTGGGCAGCAGCTGGACCGAGGGAGCGGGAGGATGTTCGCGGCGGACAGCCGGTCGGCCGAGTAGACTAGAGCAGCCCGGGAAAGCAGCGCCTCCAAGATGTTCAACTTCATGAAGAAGGCCACGGAGAAGGAGGAGAAGGACAAGCGGAAGCGCGACAAGCGCGAGAAGAAGGAGGTGAAGAAGCGCGAGCGCAGCAGCATGTCCGCCGAGGAGCTGCTCAGGCTGGACGAGGTGAGTGGGGCTGTTTGTAAACAGCGAGCCGGCGCGCTGGCCACGTGCACGCGCGGGCCGAACGCCGCTGACTCGGCCGGCGGCCGATCGATTGCAGATGCGGCGCTCGCTCAAGATCCGCGGCCGGCGCAAGGAGAAGGAGAAGCTGCCCTCGGGCATCACCGCCGACTACAGCGCCTCGTTCTTCGCCCAGCTGGACCGCGACGTGCTCGAGGAGGTGAACGGCGCGGGCGCCGGCGCCGCCGCGTCGGTGCTCGGCCTCGGCCACGGCCAGAGCGACTCGTCCGAGGCCTCGCTCAGCTCGCTCGGCAAGAATCTGCCGCCGCTGCCGCCCAAGCCTCCCAAGCGCGGCATCCTCAAGGGGCCGCGGCCGGGCGTGGGCGCGCTGCTCGGCCCAGCGGACGGCGCGGCCGAGGCCGCCGCCGCGGCCGGCGGCCCCCTGCAGAACGGCGCGCTGCCCGACGGCCAGCACGACTGCAACAACCTGCTGCAGCGTAACACCCTGCAGAACGAGCTGATCGCTTACCAGAACCTGCCGGCGCAGCGGCCCAGCCGGGAGGAGCTGCAGCTGGCCTACAGCGAGGAGGAGTGCTGCGCGGTGCGCCGCAGCCCTCAGCAACAACAGCAGCAGCAGCAGCAGCAGCAGCAGCAGCAGCAGCAGCAGCTCGGCCAGGCTGGCCAGCAGGACGGCAGGCTGCTGCACGTGAGTGCCCGTGCGCGCGGCGCGCCCCGGGGAGGCCTGATGCGAGGCAGACTTGCTCCGCAGGTGGCGACCAGCGCCAGCCCCTCGGCGGACTCGCTCACCGACACCACCAACTCGTCGTTCGCCACGCCGCCGTTCAGCCTGTCACCGGTGGGCGAGTCGCAGGGCTTCGCGCGCTGGCGCAGCAGCAGCTCGTTCGAGGAGCAGGCCGCCGTGGAGCTCGCGCTGCCGGAAATCGTGCCGCTGGAGCTGCCCGAGCCGCGCGAGCTGCTGATCCAGCGCCAGCCGGCGCCGCGTTTCGACTTCGGCTTCTCGCTGCGCCGGGCCGTGGTGCTGGAGCGCAGCGCCCAGGCGGTCGCGCACATGCGCTCGGTCATCTTCGCCGAGCCCGGCGCGCTCGTGCACAACGTCAACGACACGGGCCTGCTGCCCGGCGACCGCCTCATCGAGGTCAACGGCATCAACGTCGACGACAAGAGCCGCGAGGAGATCATCGATCTCATCAAGAGCTCCGACGGCAGCGTCACTGTCAAGGTACGCCTCTCTCCGTCTTTCGGCCTGGCGGCTCGTGCAAACTCCGCGTTTCCGGGGCATCGAGGTAGCGTCGTGCGATTGCACATCCGGATACTCCACTTTTCCAGAGAGTGACGGAGAAACGAAAGGATGTGCGAGGCGGTATGGCAATTGTCGAATTGACACTATGGGCGGAGTGAGAGAAAGAGGAGGGATACGTGCGGTTCGCGAAAAATGCAGGCTCGACGAGAGAGAGAGAGCGAGCGAGCGAGCGAGCGCTTAACCAAATTCCTGGGATCGCTACGATAAATAGTTGTTTTCAAAGCGGGAAACGGGCAGCGTGTCGCGACCAAGAGAGGGAGCATTCACGTCCATGCCTTCTCGATCGATCTTTTTTTCTCCACTTAAATCCCCGACATTTCGACTCTGTACGATTGCAGTCAAACTTTTAGTCGATTGTTGTAAAGCGAGTCGCAGAGAGAGAGAACGCGCCAGAGCAACGCACATCCAAAGCAGAAGAAAAGGAGAAAGGCGCGCTTAGGAAAATGCCGCGCATAGCGCAAGAATGCGTGCTGCGGTGGAGTTAATCGACGCCGGGGCCCTTGACCGTTTGAAGAATAATGGCCGCTCGGCCGAGCGGCGATATTCGTATAGGTGCCGGCGCGAGGGTGGCGCACGCGCGTCCTTGAAACAGTCGGCGCGGCATTTCCATGGCGACTAAAGGTTCGATCGAAGCTCCGCGCGCGCGACGGCCCCGTTCGTTCGCCGAAACGCGCGCGCGCACGGCAATGAGTTTCCGAGGGAACGTCCATTGTCCATTGAGTTCTCGCGTGACGTCCATTGTGATGGCGCCTTGGCCGCCGATTGTTTTTAATCGACACTTTCGTCGCCGGCGATCGACGGGGTCCGACGCTATCCATCGGTGCGGTATGGCTGCTCTCCGATCCATCGACGCGGCTGGGGAGGCCGCCGCCGCCGCGCGGACAGATCGTGTCTTTCGTCGGCGCTCCGGCTCTTGGGGCCGTGAAAACAAACGATCAGACGCGCAGCAAGCGGTTTTACGAGGCCCGCGATGCTCAGCGGCGACTATTATCGAGTGGGCTTTAATGAGTCCGGCCGCGATATCGCCACGGTTTGTTTTCCGTCGATCGGCCAAGCGGCGAAGGCTCGTTATTGCCGCGATAAAGCAGCCGGCGCGGATAGCGTCGCGAGGCCGAAGACAGCTACGCGCGCACAGGCAGCAGGCGAGTCGGAAGCTCGTCTTCCGCTCGTTACGCGCCGCGCTCGATAAGCATCTCCCGTGGAAAGAGTAGAGCGGCCTTGCCGCTGCCGAGCCGTATTACGCGAGCTGTGCGTTTCGTTTTCACTATTATGGAGTTGCCCGCTTCTCTTCCTACTATCCCAGCCGCGTGTCGTAATGACTTTCGCACGATATCGTTGCCGCTCCTGCACTCGTCGAGCGGTGCAGATCTCGTCACCGCCACTCATTTTTTGATCTTTTCATCGTGCGATCCACCTTCGACGACCGTCAACTGGTTCGTCTCTCTCTCTCTCTCTCTCTCTCTCTCTATCCCTCCCTCCCCATCTCTTTCTCTCTGGGGCACGCTCTCCTTCCTACCATATTTTTGGGATTGCCGAGTCGTGGCTTGGATCCGTGGGCGATGGCGCTCTTATACAGATTCAAGACTTCTCGGTGCTGAGAAATCATCGGAATGCCAATGGAGGTGGAGTTGTTCTATACGTACGTGATGAATTTAAGGTGCAATAGCTCACTGCATCTGCAGCGACAGGGTCGGAAAAATCAGCTACTCCTAAATTCCATTTTTACAGCGACAAGTGGAATGGCTTGTCGTCAATACTAGTTGGTTTAATTCACAGGCCACCCAAAGTGACCATTCAGAAAATCGTTGATCTTTTCATTGCCTTGAGATAATTGAGCAGTGACTAGTCACAAGATTATAATGGGGGATCTGAATGCGGATATGTCATTGGCGATGGATGCTGATGCAAGGACGATTAGGTGCCTGTCAGAGAAACTCTCTCTGAGGATAATTGACGATTGACTAACGTAGTGTACTGGACCTCCACGGAAATGGATTGACATTATCCTGACGGATAGCAATGATACGGCGACACTGCACAAGCGACTGCACTTGTACCGTAACTAGGCATTTATTCAATCTCTAAAATCTTAATGGAAGAGGGTTATAAACAAGTTCAACTCGATCTTACATTTAGCCTCAAATAAACTGGCCCTACTGAAGAACGTTTACCTTTCAAAGAAATATACCCCGTCGTTTGGCCCGGATTTAGACGACCGATCTACAAGCGCAATGCTACTCGTTGACGTTATAAGCGCATCGCTGGGGCGGCGAGTTTCTTCAACTCAGCAACGAATTTGATGCTCGTATTTCTCCAAAAGTAACTTTAAAACGCTCTTGATAACGATAAAAATCTTTGGAAAGAAATGCCAAAACATGGTTTCTTGCCGAAAGGAAGGGAAAGAAAAAAAACTTTATAGGTTTATACCAGTTAAACTGAATGATCATTTTACGAGAGTGTTCATCTCTCCTCTTCAAAATATTGCGAATGCGATGAAGGTTATAATGGTAACAAGCGAAAAAGGTTTTCGCTTCAAATCGATAAAATTTAATGGTATAACCTTGCAGTATCACATCTCTCGCAAGCAAAAGGAGTAGATGACGAACTCCACAGCTTGATTGCGAAGGTTCTTCCGGTTATAGGCGGCTACTGTTTCTTTGCACAAGGTCTTTTTCGACAGTTTGGAAACAGGCCCAGTTCATAGTTCTAAAAACCACATTTTTTTCTACCGAAGGCCTGTAGATTTATCTGCATTCCGCTAGGGATAACTTATTGGAAATTATCGCGAGGTTGTCCTGAGTAGCACAGATGGCGGTGGAGTAGACGATGGGCAAAGCAATTATTTGCGGTTCACAAAGAAACATCGATGCTACTAAAAGTATGGAATGACCAGGGGTCGAGGTGCAGGGTGGGATTTTGGTCGCTTTCAACGATGAGATTGTCAGCTTTGGGGCCACGTTGGATAGCAAACTAATATGGAAACAGCATATTGACCAAGTCTCTAAAAAGGTCAATAAAGTGCTGTATAGTTTACCCTATATTGATAGAATCTCTGATCCAGTCACATCTGAATTACTGCGTGATGGTATTTTAGACTGCACTCAGTAACTCGTGCATTCGCTATATATTTGATGTATGCTTCTTGCAGGAGCTATTACTCTGCTTATGCACAAAATCATTCATGAGAGAGCCTAAATATTTAGCGGAGCTATTCTTTGCATACAAACCCGACTTCTTTGGTAGGGAGAACGGCCGGAGCTTACCATTTCCAAGGCGAAAACTGAGACTTAGATCTTTTCAAGTCTTTGGTGCTCGCCTATGGAACTCTCTTCATCTCTACGGATTTTGTCTTCGCTTGCTGTCTTCAAGGATAGGGTGCGAAAATACTTTCTTGCCTTAAACCCTTAAGTTTGACTATTGCCTACTTTTTTTCTTTTTATTGTGGGTTACGCGTGTATTTATTTATTTTATATTGCTAATTACGGCGCCACTTGTCTCTCTTTAAAGCAAGTTACACTGGTCTTGCTGTACCGTGATAAGATATCTAGTCTTGATTTTCCCTGTTTGTGTATTTTACATGTTTTACGTGTCTTTTTTACCTACAAGTTACTGATTGACGAAATCTCTACGCAATACCTTAATTTTTAATACAATAGGTCCTTAACGAAAAATTTCATGTTGCTACATAGACGTGTCTTTTGCCTTAAGATAAACGAGGGTACTATTAGAATCACTAGAAATTGCGTCCGTTGTTCCCTTCATTTTCATTTAAGACCGGCCAAATGGTATGGACCCCTCCCGCTTATCCATGTTTTCAAGCTGCTTGTTCTCGAGGTCTCCGTCGTTCATTCGTCGACGGTCGAAACGACGGAAGCTCGGCGACGAGACAGTTCCGGGCGCGAAGCACTCGGCGATGCTCGACAAGCGAGGCTGGTTCCGTGTTTCGCTGAGCGTGCGCGCGCAACGAGGCTTCGCGCTCCGTTGTTTGGGATCGGCGCGATCGATCGCTGCACCGGTTGCTCGCCGTCCTCGCCGCCCGTCGGTCGATCCGCCAGTCGCCACTGCAGTCGGCTCGCGAGATATGCAGAGGCTAACGGGATTCGAGAAGGATACGCGATCGCAGGCGCAGCGGCTCTCGACGATGCTTCGCCGACGCGAGTCCGTCCGCCCTGCGGCGGCCCTGCCGCACGAGCGGCGCGTGACCGGACTCCACTATGCCGCGATCCCATTGAAAACACTCGGATGCAGCGCCCGCGCGTACGGCAGAGTCTCCTCGGTTGCGACGAGTCTACGGTTCTTCGCCGGGAGCCGCTGTAACGTGTCTGCGTTCGTGTGCTCGCAAGCCACTTGCTTTCGAATGCAGAGTGCACAGCTTCGGTGAGCAGCCGATACGGCCGCGGGTTTGCGCCACGTTCGCGGAACGAGGCGGAAAGTGGAATCGGCGGGAACTATCGGCAGCCACAGGAACGTGCTCGCGTGGCTGTCGCGTTGGCTTACGTCACGGTGACGCTCGGCGGCAGCGAAAGCGCCGACGATCGCTCGCGAGCGAACGGCCCGCGCTACGTTGCGCGTTTCCCGCCACGAGACCGTTGCCAAAGGAAGAGCGCGCTGTTCGCGGCGAAAGGGCGGAGGAGGACGCGCTGACGGGTCGCCTTTTGCTTGCAGGTGCAGCCGGTGGCCGAGCTGTCGGAGCTGTCGCGGCGCAGCGGCACCGACGGCCAGAAGGTCGAGCTGGCGCAGGCCAACATTCGTGGCGGCACTCTTAGGCGCTCCGGCAGTCTGCGCTTCCATCAGCACCGGGTGAGTAGCGACGGGGACTCGACGCTCAGGCGACGCAGCGCCTCCGCGCTGAAGGCAAGAGAAAGGCGCGCGCGACGCAAATCCGGCCGGGTGCTCGCCGATTAACGGTACGTCCACGCGCGCGTATCGGTCGCTCGTAGCGTCGCGGCTCACCGGCAGGCGCGAACAGTCGAACGTGACTCCTTTCCTCCAGCTGATCTGGGCACTTGGCAGCCGCCGGGAGTCGCGCTCGATTCGATTGGTCGGTCCTCTCGAGTCAGCGCGACCCGAGCTCGCGTTCGCGATCGACCGGCGGTCGGACTAGAGCCGCGCGATCGATTCGTGGCGGCGTATCGCGGAGAACGCACGCAAGGCAAGCGAGCGCGTGACGTTAAGTGGAGAGATGAGAGAGAGAGAGAGAGAGAGAGAGAGAGAGAGAGAGAGAGTAGCGCGCGGAGAGCAACGAACGAGGCAACAGGTAATCCGATGACGAGGCCGACACCGGCTTTTCCGATCGGCTTTTCGCTCGTCCCCGTTAGCTGTGCCCACCGGCTCCTCTTCCCTGCTACTCTCCACAAACGAACGGGTTCGCCTTTTCCGCGTCGGCCTCGATCGCGAGCAGATCGGTCGACAGCTCTCCACGGTTCCGATAAGCGCGTGGCAAATATCCGCGCGTACCGTTCAGCCCGCGTGCGCAGCCGATAGCCCAAGCGAGCGAGCGAGAGAGAGAGAGAGAGAGAGAGAGTCGGAGATGAGAGAGAGAGAGAGAGAGAGAGAGGAGAGAGAGGAGAGAGAGAGAGAGAGAAGAGAGAGAGAGAGAGATGAGAGAGAGAGAAAGCACGCATGCCGAAAAATACTACCGACTGGCCCCGGTACTCAATCTCGATCGGCTCGGAGTGCGTCGGCCAACTTTTCATTGTGCCCGCAGTAAATTTGGGGGTCAATTGCTTCCGCGCTCGTTAACGCTCGCGGATCGTCCGAGCTTTCACACCCTCGCAGCGAGCATATCGCGTGCGCCCCGGAGCCACGGTGGCGAGGAAGAAAAGCAAAAAGAGCCGCTAGTCCAATTCTTCCGATCGATGGGATTTAGGCCGAGACGTATCGACGCGGAAGCGTGCGAGAGAGAGAGAGAAAGAGCGGAGGTGTGACCTCTCGCTCGAGCGCGTGCCGCGCGGGGAGCAGCCGAGCGAGGTTGTTGCTCCTCGGCGCGCACGAATCCGCGGCTTTTTTCGGCCGCTATTATTATTCGACGGTGTCGGCGCGATCAGGGAGCACACCTCGTCTGCTCGTAGCCGTGACGGCAGCATCGATCGACACCGCTTCGCACGGGCCAATCGGACGATCGCGCTCGCCGAATCGGGGTTCGCGCTCTGCGAAATCGCAGAAGCAAGTTGATAAGGGCGAGAGCTGCGCCGGAGTGCCGATCGACATTGGATCGTCGATCTTGCACGCGGCCACTTTGTTCTCGGTCGATAACGTAGGCGTCTCGAGGGGACTGCCCTACCGCGGATAGTCCGTGGTGAAGTCGAGAGAGAGAGAGAGAGAGAGACAGACAGAACTCGCGCTCGCCGAGAAGCACAGCGCGCGAGCGAGCGACCGAAGTCGCGGCTGCAGCTCGAAAGCTGCGCTCTCGCGGTGTATTCTAATCGAGGTGTGAGTGCGCATTGCGCAAGCACG